>NC_071097.1:17908601-18508601 GCF_027358695.1 Spea bombifrons | reverse complement strand
TCCTCCCCATCTCTGACAATGTCATGCCGCCTCTCTCTTAACTTAATGATGTCTACAATACCACTTGCCCACCTCTCTCTTGACAATGCCTGTCCCACTCCTTGTTGGCCTCTCATGAACCCATATTTTAAGCCCCACCCAGCTTAACAATTCACAATGCTATTATAGGGGCCTGTCTTTGAAATGAAATGGCCAAAAATATTTTTCTTTCCCTTTTTCCCCCCACATTTTTTCCCCTTCTTTTCCCAGATCTCTTCTATCGTCTTTTCCTTGTTCTCTCTCTCTCTTCTCTCCACCCCTTGTTCAGATTCCCCCAATGCATTTGCAAAATGGATGGCAAGGATGGAAAATTTTGAAAGCACCAGGCAGCTATCAAATGCATGAAAATCCATATGATGGCTGGAGCATCCCTTTAATTACATAGAAGGTGCTCCAGATTTTCTTATATGTCATCCAACATAGTCAATACACTCATGTTACATTTTATTGGAGCCATACTTCTCACTGCCAGGTTACCCACCCTACAGAACTGATACAGAGACAAAGATGTCTCAGAAAATCTTAGACAACCAATGCAGATAATAAATAAAATGAAATTGATACAGTTATTTAAATCAACATGACAATTATGGAGCTGGAGGGGGCAGAGGAAGCAGGTCAAAGCAGAGGTAGCTGGAGTGGGCGGGTCAGAGATAAGGGGGCTGAGCCTGAGCAGAGGGGACTTGGAGGGGTGGGTCGGAGAAGAGAGGGCGAGAGGAGATGGGTCAAAGCAGAGGGGAGCTGGAGGGATGGGTTAGAGCACAGGTGGGCAGAAAGGTCAAAACACTTAACCTTGTGGGAATTCAAATGCTTGGCAAGACAGGGACTAATCGGAGTCCAAACATGTGCACTCTGATTGTGGATTACTTTAAGCCCTCAACCAGCGTGGCAGGCATTTCCCATGGTGACAAGGCTATTATATATATAGATATACAGGCGTATATACAGTACATATAGGTAGTTTTATAAACAGGTTGTGTACAATGTGTTTAAGATAGGAACTTAAAATGAGATTCATGAATACTCTCCTCTCTACATAGCTATTTTAAGTGTACAACTATACTCACCACCCATTTTACTTCTTTTAATCTTGGCATTAGGTGATTCCAGAACGAAAGCTATATTTAGATGCTTAAGACATGCAGGAGGCACGATAGAAACAGTCTACTGTTTTTGCAGATGGCATCCTGGCATCAGATGCATTATTATGAATAGGCGTTGGACACACATAAAGTGGATTTCTTAATTATCATTTCAATGAAGATAACTTTCATTTGTTGCCCAGAAATACGCCTATGTGATGACAAAAAAGGGTGCAAGGATTATATGTAAATATTAAATAATATATAATAATAAATATAATATATTGAGTTTTTATTTTAAAAATACCTATTATCCAACATGATAATTCTTCTCCATGTACCAACAATACTTTTGAGTGCTTGGATTATTGCAGTTTTAGTATGATAGGGACGTCCTTACGGCAAACTAGGAGGCTTGCTCTAGAGGTGAGATGCTAGGGGGATGCTAGGGAGAATCCATAAGATTCTTTCCTATAATTGCAAGCTAGTGCATGCAGGAGGGGGCACCGGAAACACAGATCATCAAGTGTGATAGAAACCCTAGACCGGTGTATTTACCAGCTGCCCACTCTGCAGTCAGCATCCTGAATGAAATAAAAGGCACTGCACGCCTTCAAGACATAGAGCACTGGGATACAATGTTATATGCCCAAGTGCCTTGCCTTAAAGGAGCACAGAGCCTTTTAATGCAGCTTATGGAGGCTGTGCTGAGGCGGCCCCATAACTGGGTACTTCTTCATTCCGGCTACCTGGAGCCTTCCCTTGCGGGAGGTGGCCAGAACTGCCCCGCTGACATCTGCGGGTGGTCCTGCTGATGGCAAATTGGCGGAGAGCGAGGCATGTCAAGACACCGTCCCGCGTAGCGGAGGATTCAAGTGTTGACCCGGAGAACCGGAGAATTCCCAGGTGTGGTCGGCACAGCCCCATAATACCTTAAGTAGGCAAGTTGGGGAGATCAAAGACCTCCCCCGTAAGTAGGTAAGAAAATGGATATAAAAGTACTAAGTAAGTCATGTGATATGCATTGAGCATTGGTGAAGTAGTCTGGGGTAATAAACTGTCCCTTTAAGGTAATCAGTAATAGACACTATGCAAATCTTGCTAACTTTTGGTTGCTTTTAAACTTAAAAGAAAAGTACATTCATGTCCTATTGTATGGCGCTGCTGAGAATGATGGTGCTATTAAAACAATAATCATAATAATAATGTCAGATTTCTGTGTTATTGTAATAATGAAACACATTATAACACAGCCTGTGAGTGTAATAATGCAATAGGAACCAGGTGGTCTACCTGGACATCCCCAGCCATCGTTTCCAAAGCTGGCTACATGATGTTCTCTCAGAAAAAATGCTTCTCTGTGGAAGAGAATCTCCCAGAGAACACACTTTATTGGGGCTGGGTGTAGTGTAACCACTTTGCCAGGGGAGGGGAAATAGCCATACAAAGGAAACATAAAAGGATTAACATAATTAGCACATAACACAACTGCAATGGATTACACAGACAACATCGGCGCCAATCAAATCTCATTACACGTACAACAATGCCAAACACACAACAGAGGTAAAGGGACTAGGGAAGTAACATGTAGAGTAAATGGTGATTCATAAAAATGGAAACAAGAGTCAAAAAATAATCTTCCTAAAATGGGAGCCCAGCATCCATTACAATAAAATATCCTTTTTTTTAACAGGGTACAAACATTCATTCTTGTTTGTTTTTGTATTTTTTTAACAACCATTTTATTGACTCCGTTTGCTCATCTAGAGCAAAGTTTACACATTCACTTTTTCAGCTGTTCTCGCCAGTTGCACTTTATTTCTACCATCCTAACATTACCCGAACGCCCTCTGCTGTCGTAATCTATTCCTCTGGTATGTTAGCCAAGCTGTATAAAGGAATTAGTTTACTCATTCCTCCACATTCCCTTTCACTGCCTCTCGCACCCTCTCCAGTAAATATTCTATTCTGGATAGTTACATGACGTAAACCTACTAATGAATGGTCAGTGAATATGTTGTTTTGAACATATCTTTTGGTACCTGGTGTAAGATAAAATAGTGTGCTTATCTACAATCACTCATTATTAATACAAAATATTGGTAATATATGTAAGCACAAATATATTAAATATATATCATTTTTCAGTTTTTACCTCTAAGGATTATGGTTGTGTCTCTACAAATGGTTTGAGCTTGATCTGTACCTAGTATGAGAGGCATCTTAGAGCATTACAACCTCAAGGGGCATCCTTCCCACAAATTAGCTAACCCTTGCCTCCATATCCACAGATCCATTTTGGGACAACCACAGCTGGTTGTAAGGAGTGACTGGGCATATTTGGGACTGTTGGCTGTGTTCGTTTACATTTTTACATTACCGAGAAGGTGGAAATAAGTGGAACAGTCTCCCAACAGTTGTGGTAGAAGCTAAGACAGTGAATGAATTTAAACATGCATGGGATAGGCATATGGCTTTCCTGAATTTAAGAAGAGACCAAGGAATGATTAAGGTCTTTACACCAGGGAAAATGAGCAGACTCGATGGGCCCATTGGTTCTTATCTATTGTCAAATTCTATGTTTCAACTCTCTATATTTAACTGCAATTAGTTATTTTATTTTCTGACTTTGAATATTTATGCTTTAATTATAGTGGTAATAAACCAGTAATATAAACATAGGTCTTGTCTGCAATTAAAATTCTATTGGCTCATCAAACCACTCATTTGCTTGTTTGCTACTCAGACAGCATTATGCTTACTGCAGATATTCTTAAATTATGTTATTAGCCTTTACTACTTTTGACCAAATTCTAGTGCACTTGTCTCTGGGTCAGCTCATTTAGAGAGTTTCCAAGTATGTATACTGGATTCCATTTTGTTTTAACTCCAATGCACTTTACTGCATGCAAATTTGTGCATGCATTTCGTATTTTTTGCTAGAAAAAAATTAGACTTCTATTTATTTTCCACATTGCCCTTGCTGCCCTTTCTGAAGAGTACTTAAGTATGCTTTCTATACATGCGCTTTATCATTGCTGATTGCTGCAATTGGGTGCTTCTACTCCTATTGATGTCAATGGATGTGTTAAAGTGTATGTATTATTATCATTATTTATTGTTTTATATAGTGCTATCAAATTCGGTAGTGCTATACAATGGGTGTAACAACAATTTGACTCACAGAGACAACAAGTGAGGAGGGCAGCGAGCATACCTAGGTACACCTCCTGCTTTAACAAAGCTCTTTCTACTGTGTTGTTGATAGTCCAGTTGTCATTGCGTGGTGTTTTTTTGTGCATCAAATCCAAAACACAGCAACAAAGAGCTGCTTTAATTGAATACTCATATCTATAACACTTAAAGTGTCCATGTGTCAAAATTGGGCATTTAATTCATACTGGCAGAGATGTGAAATGTATCTATACATATTACCACCTAAGATCATTTCTGCTTGAATCATGTTGAATGTTAGGCTGAAGTTTGGGGTAATGTTCCTGATATAATAGCACATGTGATAGGAACGACCTCTGCCCCGACTGGGTACTCCCGCCAATCGTTGCTTCCTCCTGCCGGGACACCAGAGATTAACTTTATATACAGGTTAGGTGGGAAACAAACCATAAATCATGTCTACATCTTCCCGCCCAGCCCAGACAGTCCGGCACCACACTTAGGCCACCGAGCCCCCAATGTCCATACAGCTTTAAACCGTCGTTTTCGGGGTGATCCCAGAGGAGTGGTGGTGATCCCGGGATACCAATGCATAGCTCGGGCTCCTGAAGATATCCTGTCCAAAAAGTGACGCGATCGGTCAAAGGGACCCCCAGCAGCAGCCGTTCAAAGTTTCCCTGGGACGGACCGCGAGATAGCCTGCATGCGTGCAATAACCATGACCCTTGCACTGCCCATACCCAGGAGGTTCCCCATTTCCCAAACCCGAAATAAAAGACAGACACCAGCAGGATTGGATTTAGAAAAGGCCGAGACATTTATTTAACAAATGTCTCGACATAACTTTATTTAACATCTTATAAATTATTGTAAAAAACACTTTAATAATAACTTCTGTATAAATAGTATACAGTCTTCTGTACACCTGTGTACAAACAGCTGAGGGTTCCCAACCTAAACACAGACAACGGATTCACACTACCCCTTCCGCCGGATACCACAATCGCCCAAACGACCGCAGGTCGGATAGGGGAGCTCCACCTTAACGCTTTGCTTAATCCTGTACAGGGAGGGCATTAACTCTAACCTCTAACCAAAACCATCAACTCGCCATTCCCATTAGCCTTAAAACTTCTCCAGGGAACTCCTCCGCCAACAGCAAAGAAAACGGATCCTACAAAAAAAAAAGAAAAAAGAGGGAAAGGGGGAAAGAAAACACCAGCCAACATGGAAACACACAGCCAAAAAACAAAAGGGGAGGGCGGCGGGATAACTGCTCCTGTGGTGTTTTGTAATTGCCCCTGCACGTGTGCTTAGAGGGGCTTTATAGCCCTGTCCCCTTCCCCCTACAGTCACGTTCCTTGTGACTTCCTCCCTCGTTCCCTGTGCATTCTCTCCGCGTGCTAACCCTTGCTGGGTTAACCCTTTCCTGCCCTAATACCATGTGCACCGTCCTGTGGTGCTGGCAGGGTCATGTTCCCCCTACGCCTATGACTCCAGGGTTTCTTGACGGCTGATCTCCGCTCTCCTGGCAGCCCCAGTGGCCGGGAATCTGCAGGAGGCTCCTTCTCCGAACCACCCCTGGTCTCCATAAAATAGTGCTATGGTTGGGCCGATGGTGGGGCCATGAGGGGTTAGAGTCCGTGAGCAGGACATGTGGCACATGGACAGGATAACACATGGGGGGGAGGACAACAGCATAACAATAATCACACATATACTGGGACATACAGAATTCAGACAATAACTACCACAGACGGCACCTATTAACCCTGGGCCGTCACAGAGCGTTTTTACTGCGATTCATAAAAAGGCCATTGTAGCAAAACCCAATGGCTGTAACATTTCCTATTACTGTGTAATGTTATCAATACCGGGTGATTTTATGAGATCAGAGGTAGCCAATATTTCTTATGGTGGACATTTAGTGGAGGATGTGGTGGACGATTTAATGATGTTCTATGGACCTCACAAACCTTGCCACGGACACTGGTGTTCTTGTACCGACATGTTGCCTATCGCTGTCTGAGAGCATTGTATGTATGCCAAATAATATTATTATATTTAAGACTGTGGCATAGTGGTGCTAGATATACCATGTTATTACAGAAAGAATAATGCATTATTGGGATTTAATAGTTTCAATAGTGCATACACATATGACAAAATGGTGGCACTAAAGGTAGAGCAGATGTATAGCAGGGGAAAGTTTATAGGAAACATTATCAATGACTGAGAACGTAGTGGGAGGAAGGTGATAATGCTATAAAGTTTAATGACGCTATAGAAAGGTAAAAAAGTAGTTTGGGGGATATAGTTATTAGGATGTCTGGGACCTTCCCAAGTTGGCTACCTGAATATCTTATATTCTTTAGAATTTACCATTGTTCCAGAATATATCAGAATTTAGTGCACAGAAATGTAAAACCAGCCCTAAAAGGCTTGTAAAGTTTAAAAAAAAACCAGATAAAATTCCAAATGCCCCGACACTAAAAAAAAAATATGTAACAGAAATAAAAGATGACAGTTATTCCTTGACTATATATACAATCTCAATCACACTTGTATATTGCAAAGTGGAAGTCACTAATAAATATGTCTGCGTGAGGAAGCTAGCCTGCAGTGTGTTTCCCATCTACGACGAGCTATTACAGGAATGGAGCCTACTTGCATAGAGCTTTCTTGTCCAATGAGGGGAAATGCTTAGTAGGCACATGGTGTAGGGTGCCCAAAATAACACAGGACCTGCCACAGACAAATGCTGCTGCTTCAGTGGTGACAGGTTGACTCAGCTTCATACAATCATTTTCCCTAAATTTCGGGATAACGCATCTCGCCCTTTGAAAAACGTCTGGGTTGACCTAGGATTGTTCCATTTCATCTACTTTACTCTTGGAAATTTTCTGTAAGAGAAGACAGCCAGGGCTGGGCACTGACAGATATCTAGGTAAATATTGAAGGAATATTGCTGAACACTCATTACGACTCTTGTAAATAAAGTTAACAATATAGACTGGTATTATACAATTTTTTGGACAAAGATTAGGAAATCAGTTTTTATATATAATATGTAAAGTTAAATGAAGATGTTCTGGTTTTATTTTGCCTGCCTAGTTCACTGGGAAGCTCAGGTAAAGATCAAATGAACTTTATTCCTTATATTTACTTTTAGAAATAAAATGTCGGGGAATTAGCAATGTAAATAGAATTTAATTTTATAAAGACTTACTTTATTCTGGGCTCTGTAAAATGACCCTGCAGATTATATTTAGCATGATGTGATTTTCGCTGTAGATTAGAGTACACAACAGCTGCAATGGTTGTATAGGAAAGGGCAAAGCAGCCATGGTCTCATTCCCTTTCCATATCCAACAGGCTTTTGATTAACAGCAGCAGATGTTTGGCCTGGGTAGTACAGCACTAAATGAAAAAGCAGATATCGCATCATCTAGAGATTGCAAATCGGTGATAAAGACATAGAAAGTTACTTTTTTTTCATTTGTTTTTTCAACACCAGTAAAGCATTTGGGGAAAGTGCCATATAGCTGTCAAACGATATTGTTCTTTTTGTTTTATGGCAACAACCAATCAATGCCTGCTGTCATGTCATATGACAGTTAAGTCTTCCCAGCAAAAATCTGACAAAGTTGACCTATTTCTATGTATTGCAGGCTCTTGACGTGTATTATTATTTTTATAAGCAGACCTATATAATTTATATAATTACATGTGTGCATTTTTTCTTAAGATAGTACAAGGCACAAATAAGCAATGGCTGGAAGCATCTTCCCTGTAACATTTAGTGACATAAAATTGTGGAAAAGTGTTGAAGAATGTTTCCTATTATTATAATATATTTAAAATTAGGATGAATGCAAAAAAATACTCATGTAGGTGACATGAAAATAGTTTAAAAAAAAAAATATCTGTCTATTATCTATGTATCTATCAATCTATATGTTTCTATATATCATGTGCACTGACCTGCCTTGCTGTCATCACCTGTCCTCTTTTGACCTTTAAGGTAAATATATATATATATATATATATATATATATATATATATATATATATGATGGCATGGGTATATATGTGTATGTATTAGGAATATACTATGAAAGTATATCATAGTATATTCTACTATTAACTTTCAATTGAATTATGGCCATCTGCCATTTTCCTAGATATGATGTTAAACAGGATCATTGTTTCATTTACATTAATGTATAAATACATTTTCTGCAAATGAAACACTTTTTATTGATAATTGGTGGTAATTGATATGAAATACTATGAAAACTTATACAATTCCCAAAACCAAAACCCCCAAAACAATTTGGTGCTCCAATAAAATAACTACATAGCATTAAGAAAGAGAGACAGGGATCTCTCTGGAAAAGAGGAACACTTGGCAGGCATCCGATACAGTAGCCTTAAAATGTCTCATCAAGAAACAGCAGTTATAAACTTTGTCTATTCTGCTGACATTAAAATAAGCAATGGTTAGAATCATCATAGTTCTATATAATTGTGAGGTCGACATGTAACAATTTTGCAAGTGTATTGGATACACGAGTGCATGGAAAACACACCAGGCATTTATAAAACGAACATAAATTTGGGTTCTGTTTGGATTCGTACGGATTATTGATCTTCATCTTGTATTAATGCTTGCAAAATAAAAACGTAGCAGTAATAATAGCATTGAAAGTCTTCTACTATGCCTTGACAGTTAAAAAATAGGGCTTGCTCATAAATCCATGAACTAAGGAATCCCAAAGTGACAGAAAATGTAAAGTAGAGGGAGGTCAGTGCACTCAACAACATACCAGCATTACTGTATATCAAGTTAAGCACAGGAAGCTTTTTAGACGATCTTCCGCCATAAGGAAAGGGACAAATAACATGAAATACTGTAATTCACAATTTAGCTAGTACATATAATACACCATATTGTATGATGTGTTTTGTTCTCTATGAAGTATAAGCTTGTGGCGTTTAGGAACTTCTGAGGCAAGTTTCCTTACAAGCATCTCACAAACGATCTTGCACCGCTTTCTGGTAATCCTCTGGTGTCCTCATCTTGGTGCTTAGTAATTACCAAAGTGAAAATTTGGCATTATTAAGCCAGGCTTTATTTAGGCTGAGGGCTGAGCCAGCCACCTCCAACAATTGCCTTGGCGTTCCAAGGAGGTTCTTCCTAGTGCAAGTGGGTTGGTTACAAGGGAATTACCTAATCTTCTCAATCAGCCCATTAAGTGTTACACTGTGGAGCTGGTATTGGGCCCTTGTTTTGGGGCAGAGGAGATGGTGTACCACTGGATCTGCTGCCCTAGGCCAAGTTGGCCTAGGCCAGAATATGCTACTGATTTGATAATGGCATTTAAATGGCTCCTGGACACTCTGTATCACAGCAGTTGACCCGCTTTTGACTTTGGGTTGTTCCCTGCTTTTCATTTTAGTCCATGCACCCTACTTTTACTTTGGCTAAAATCAGAAATATGTCACTACCATTCCTCATAAGAAGGTATCTGGTCTAAGCCTTTTCCACTTCTTTATCCACAGTTCTCAATGGTGTCTCTTGTATAGTAATAGATGTACCTATGAGTCTTCTCAAAACACAGTCATTGCAATGAACTCATAGTGATGTAAGGGTGACGTTAACTATGGCCATTGAGGCTTACGGATGCACAATGAAATATTCAATGTTGTATAACTAAAACGCAGAAAATAAAAATGATTGATCTCTACAAAAAATACATATGCAGTTTTATGATGTAGACATTAGTGACTGGTCACTAAAATTGTGCTTTATGAAGGCAAATTGCAGTATCCAGACTACAGTGCTCCTGGGTTCTTACTGCTTCTACCTGTCTTGGTGCACGGAGTGCATATATCGTTGAGTGACAGTGACATAAGAGAGGTGGCACCTGTTATATGTGAACTAATTAAAGATGCTGGAAGGAGAGCCGATACATACTTGTCCTTCACATAGTGAATCCCCTGTGGGAATGGCATTGTGTTAGCTCATTGTAATGTAAACATTTATTTTTGCCATTCTCTGTTCTGTGTTTAATAGACCATGTTGTAAAACTGCTAAAGGAGGGACCAGTTTATTTCCTAATAATTTATCACCCATTAAACAGAAAAAGTGACAGGGTAGTATAATAAACATATAAACACAGAGACGCTACACATATTTAACATGCAGCTATATTCAGTGGTGACTAGTAACATTTTTATAGAGCCAACCACATGCTCAATTACTGACTTATTGACAAAGGCTTCGCCATCAGCAGGGAGAAGTGATGCTTCCTTGGGTCTCCAGGCCACTTTCCTCTTCCATTAGTGCAGCCAGAAGTTCCTTGCCAGTGTAACCGACTTGGAACCAGTGCACCTGAAAACAGTGAAACTAAATATTAAGTGAAAAATGATTTGTGTAGATCAAAAAATTTAATAAAAAATATAGAATATACAGGGGAATTTATTATAATGTTGTGCTGCCAGAATCTCTTGACGTCATGTGCCCCAGTCGGAGCTTAATACACAAATCATTTATTGCTTTACATTTAGTTTCACTGTTTTCAGGTGAGCTGGTTCCACCTTCTTCTTTCTTTCTGGGACTTTGCTCTTTCTCCAGGAAATGATATTTAGCCACCCATGCGTTTCTGAATATAAATTAGGGTTATGTTCCGCCAAAGAAATTGTACTTTAAGTAAACTGCGCAGTTTTGTTTTTTGCTGCATAATGTAGCAGAGGTTGATGAAAACAACCGCTGCATGAAAAGTGATAGAATGACCTTTTTTGAAGTAGTGTAGGTTTTCTGGTGGGATATAGATTGTATTTCAATTTTTATTTTGCCAGTTGTCTAAAGGAAAAGGAAAAACATTTGCATGCTGACCATAGCAGTAATATGGTGTTGAACCCATTGTACAGCGCTGCGGAATATGATGGCGCTATATAAAACAATAAATAATAATAAAAATCAGTCACTTATTAAGAAACCCCTGGTTCTAAAGAATTGTGTTACTCTGACAGTTTCAGTAATCAAATCCAGTACTCATATCAGATATGCCTTGCATTTTTTTTTTGTTAATATTCACATGAACAACAGTAAGTTGTAGATATAAATTTTTTATATTATTTTGCCTTCTCTGTTTTGTCACTCATTGGAAAATTAAAATGTAATTAGAATTAGAACACACCAGTCAGGATGCAAGCCAACACACTTTATTGGGACGGGGCACAGCGTATATAGCCACTTTACCATGCAGGCAGTGCAAAGGATTAAGCATAATTAACACATAACACAATGGCAAGGAATAACACAGACAACATCGGCACCAGACTAATCTTGTTACAGATGACAAATACACAACAGAGGTAAAGGGATTAGGAAAGTAACACTTAAAATTAGACTAGACATTTTTAGATGTATTAAGTCATTCTTAATACACAGAAAAATGGAAGGTGAAAATACAAAATATTACAATTTTGCAGTCCAAATAATATTCTTAAACCAGGAGTCCTGCATCAGCGACAACAAAAAATATAATTAACAGCAATGTTATAACAACAATCTAAACAGAGCAACATGTTCACATGTCCAGGTCCTGTTGCAATGAAGATATTAAAGCAAAACCCCTTGTAAAAGTGTCTCCAAGTTGCAATAAAAACACAATTAGCAGCTGAATGGTTTCATAATTGTCAGCATTTTACTTTGGCAATTGGTAGACATATCGAGTGTACGGGCTAATATCACATTTCAGTGTAACCCACATTACACTAAATTGAGTGATCATCATACGCTACATCAGGTACAAAGGGTCTCGTGATTTATATAAAGCCCTGGTCTACAAACCATGCTCAGTATCTACCATGAGCCTATTTTACTACGTAACGACACCGTGGTGAGGATAACATAAGGACACTTTCATTCTGGTATGTACTAGCTATGTACTAAGAAGGTTCTGGGCTTGAGAACCAAGTTTGACAGCACTGTGATTCATAGGAAAAAAGCATAATTTGGGGTCTTGCCTATATCACATATGGAAGTTAAGCAAAAATTGCTATAGGTACTAACAGGTCTATCACTTCTTCACTTTCAGTAGTATTTATTTATTGTGTTTGCAGATTAAAATAAGCAACACATCTATAATAATAAAGAAAACACCTTATGTGTATATCATAGTGGCAACCATCTTGAATGTCCTGTTCTTGGGATCTGCACGATTATCCTTCTCCGTTATCTCTCTACAATAGTGAAGTTGCTGATTGTTTTGGATTTGTCCTTTCCACCTTTTCATCTTAGCACTTCTGTTTAACTAAATATCTCCAAAACAATTACACTGATTGAAAAGCAAAATGCACAAGCTATAGGTAGTGTTGATAAATACATTTAACTATGCTGTAAAGGTGACTATTACACTTTAATCTCCACTCCTAATAAATAGCTACAGCTTCATGTAAAAGTTAATTAGCAGTAGTATACATAAAGTGATCCTACATGTCAAGTCACTGGGATCTGCATAAGTATCTGACAGGGCTGTGAGAATAAATTACAAAGTGTTTTTAGTTGGGGTCACACAGCTGTCTCCGTATTTCAATGCAGATCATAAATTGAGTCAGACACAACATTCAAACATAGTTGTAGCAGTGCACAGAAGAAGTTAAACTGTGTGCGCTCTCTCTCTTCTCCCCCCCCATCGCTCTCTCTCTCTCTCTCTCTCTTTCTGTCCCTCTCTCTCTCTCTCTCACCCTGGTATGTCAGTGTGTAATGCAAAAGACATGTAGGTAAACCTAAGGTATATTCCATCACCATTTAATTGGCTTGTTCGATGATAATGAACAGTGAACTTCCTCCCTGGGATCTAAGCAGAGAGTGCTTCCTGTTGCAGGCTGCATCTCTGCTTCCCAGCCAATAATTTAAATAGATATCTTGGATTTTATGGTGCCCCATCCATGGGCCCAAATGAGGATGAATGAGTGGGTGAAGACAGAGTGAGAACAGAATATATGACTTTTCATTATGCTTTGATTCCTGGCATCTGAGACTTGATTTAAAGTTTTTTTTTTTGTTAATATGGCCGAGGATAATAATTAGTCGTTCTCAGTTGTATTAAGTTGGAGATAAAATATTTCAATATACATTTGAAGCTATAGTTCAAGTAGCTAATATCTGTGAAGGAGAAAAGAACTACACCCTTTTATTATTTATTAAAATATGAAAATTACACTGGTTAAAGTTTGCACAATTTGCCCAATAACAGGTTTGTCCAGGGCTCCCTTTTATCATTAGACCGCCCCGATTAATTTAGTGGTATATAGTATTCAAATTGATTATGGATGCAAGTATTTCAAAAGGTTAGAACACCTTTATTGCTCCAACCTACTTATTGAATAAGATGCTAAGTGACAAAAGGTCACAACTTCAAATGATGTTGACCAAACTAAGATGTTGTCAGGGCCAGTCCCAGGATTGGAAGGAGAGTTCATTCCATCACCATTTTATTGGCTTGCTCGATAAAACTGTTCCCAAATTCTAGTCCCCCTAGTTGGTAAAACAATGCAAGTTTGTAGCAGCAAATTCACATGCGTTGGGCAAAAATGCTGCTTCCAAAATGGTTAAAGCTATCTGGCATTAGCACTTGCCAAAAATGTCACTCACATTCACTCAACTGCCGGAGAGTCGGGCTGATGTGAGTTGAAAAAGCAAGCAACGCTTAGATTTATAAACTTGCAAGTTGCAAATGCGCGTTGGAACCAGAGGGGGTTGCAAGGTGATTTACATGTGTTGTCACCAAGTGTTCTCCTACCCATCCTCTGTTCACAACCAAGGAAAAGGGACTACCCCCCAAAAATGAAAATAATAAAAAAGACACCACTAGTTGCACAGGTGCATGTATATATACGCCTTAAGTGGTTGGAAGATGTATCGCATCCTCAATAAACTTGAATGGGCCACATATATCTGAATGTGGTCCATATGTATTTAATGTATGTAGTCATTTTGCCATAGCAGGTGAGTTTCAGACAAGGCTATGCTCGTTTACATTCATTTCACAATCGGTTCCTATTTTAGTGACTATTCAATCTCGGTCAAGTCTGGTCAGCAGAGTTAACACTGACCAATCAATTTCATAGGGAACAGGCTAAAAACTCAAAACATTTTCATTAGATTAACTAGACCAAACAATTGGAGCTGATCCACAAACCACACATTTTCAACCACTATTAACGCCAGGACTAACAAGACAAACAAGTAGATGTATCAGAATCACTTGGAACCATTAAATATAATCTTTAATATATACTTAGATAAAGCAATTGTATACTCAAGGGACAGGTGTCCATTAAAAAGAAGTCAGAATAAACCACAGTTACAATTTATACATAATTGATACAAAGTAACACAAAATAAGTGCCGAGCCGAGAGACGCTATGCCAACACATGTAGGGTTTGTGAACACAGACAACAAGTTGTGTGCAATTGGATTGTTTTAATTTTTCACATTATAGTATTTTAGTCATAAACTATGATTTTCAGAAATGTGTGAATGCACAGGTTATGTATGTGCAAAACATATGTAAAAATACCCTGGTATTGAAACAACATATGTGGAGCGGAACATAGTTCTGACTCTCTTACATATGCTATAAATCAGCTACCTAATAGCTACCAGAATAGTTGTGAAGCCATAATACCACAGCCATAATATCAATTATCTTTTTGGTTAGTTTGTCTGCAAATAATATGATGCAATTCTATTCCAAACCATATGCACCAATAACTAGCAGACATTTTGACCTGCCCTCTTACATGATCAAGTGTAGGATAGATGATAAACTCGCTCTCCCTGAACCATAATCCTGCCAGAGCTTTAGGAATGCTTCTTTTTCTATATTTAATATGTAATCAAACAATCAACATTGTGTATCAGTAAATAACATGCTAAATGTAATCATTAAACTTCTGATCTGGCTCCCCAATACTGTAGTTCAGCATCTCTAATGTTATAGTAAGCAGACCTGTCACTTGAGAAGAAGATGGTTTTGTAATTACATAGTTGGACCTTTTTATCTTTTTCTGTCTACAGCATGCAAGACGATAATATAGAAGCTTCCTCGACGATTACTCGGGTTCTGAGAGACAACTATTTAGCTGAAAACAGAATACATCACGAGAACAGTGAACATAGTGCGTCTGTCTCATCTTCTCATTCTTACCATCATAGTATTTGTTCAAGTAAAGTTGAGGAAATAGCAGAAACAGATGATCTTACAGATCTCTCTGCCTTTCTGAGCCAGGAAGAACTTGACCAAAGTGTAAATTTGGCTAGACAATCCATTGACCAAGATGGGACACCAAAGGATACACAAACAAATCTTAAATGCCCACCAAGAGATCTAAAAAGACAGTCAAAATCCATTGTGAAGCCACCAGTAAGCAAACAAAGCAACCCTTCATCTCTTGAGAAAGAACCACAGTCAAACTTTCATCAGGAACAAGTGATAAAAGAAACAAATAACTCAACAGAAGGAACTAAAGATTCAAAAAAACAACAGAGGATCAATCCATATGGAACTGAGTCTGAGTCCAAAAAAGAATTTCTAAATAAAGCTGCGGATTTTATTGAAGAGCTTTCTTCTCTATTTAAAGCCAACAGTTCCAAAAGAATTAGGCCTAAGACTTTAAAAAATCGGAGGAAACGAGAATTGAAAAGCGGAACACTTGAAGAAGACATCTCTAATTACACTAATAAGTCAGAAAGTCGAGATAGGCCCCAGAGTACTCCAGGAGAAACAGAAATAAATACTACTACCCCAGAGGAAACTGATAGTTTGGAAGCTGTAGAACCAGAAACCAATAAAGAGGCTTTGCAAGTCGAAATAGATACTCCATCTTCCTCTTTTTATTTAGAGGAGGCTGTTGGCCAGCCGCCAAATTTTATTCAGAAATTGAAAAGTAGGGAGGTTACAGAAGGAAGCAGAGTGCAGTTGGATTGTATTGTGGTTGGAATTCCAGCACCTGAAGTAAGGTACACATATATATTTTTTCTTAACTTTATTTGAATAGCGGTTTAACATTCGTAGGTAACTTTATTTAATGTTAGAAAAACAAATAAATATAACACATTTGATGCAACTAAATATTACATTTGAAGAAAACTTTATTAAATAAGTAGTTTTTGGATTAATTTTTTCTTCTTCTGGAGATTGTGGAATATTTTGTGTGTGTAAAAAACTCTCTATTGCTTATTGTATAATAGAAAGATAATAATAGAAAGATGGATGGCTAAACAGATTTGGCTAATTCTAGATATCAAAACATATAGAGGTGCTGTGTATGCTGCAGTAGGACCTCTCTGTGGTGTTTTTTCGCATATCTCTTGTATGACACATCCTCTTTTCTTAAATAACTAGCTCTCCTCTTGTTTTGACTTCTGTTTGTTAGACCACAAGCACAATCATTATAGTCTGATAGAATATAATGCTTACAACAGTCAATGCTAACCTTATTGGTGACTATGGCCTTAAAATTCACATTGTATGCAGAGTTAACTGCTATTTAAATCTTGTTATGTTAAGAATTTTGATGCTTTTTTAATCTTGTTTTAGTGTTGACCAATATTTATAACAGATTGAACAAGTTCATAGTCTGCTGAGTTTTGCTTCCATAACAAATTGCTTATGCAAAAAGTGTTTTCATTCTTTTGTGAAAACCCCAAGTCTCCAGTAAGTGTTTTTGGCCAAAGAAGGAATTTGTTAATGTTTGTTAAGGAAGCGAGTAGAATTACATTGTTTATTATGCAGTTTTCACAATATATTATAATGAAATCTTGGCTAACTACAATGAACTAAAGTTGTTTTCGTTTATTTTTTAAGTAGTGCCATGCTTAGTCTTTGCATATAATGATCATATTTGTGCACAACACACACACATATATATATATATATATATATATATATATATATATATATATATATATATGATATAAGTGATATTGATGTACTTTTGTTCCACTGACCTTAGTGATGACCAGGCTACTCTCAACACTCCCTAAACTGTCACCAAATAACATGGGACCAATATTAGTTAACAGATATTAAAAATTAGGATTTTCACCTGTTCATAATTGCCAAAGAATAGATTTCAAGGAATAGGCATAAAAAGAGGTAAATTAACAAACAACTCAAACCACAAAATATGTATTTCAAACCACTAATTAAGGGTTTAATGGAGGTAAAAGAGGATGGCGGCTGATCTATGGACAGACGTGTCAGCTTGTCTGAGCCGTTGTTTTAGTAAGTCCTAATTGTTATGTGGAGCACTACTTCTCTTTTCCTCTTTACAAATTGTACAACACTGAGGAATTTGATAACATTATATTAGTCGATATATAGTCAGAATATTGAGTCAGAGAGCCCCTCAAAACCTTCTGTTGTTTAGCACAAGGCAGTAAGATTAGAACTCAGTGTATTTGTCTAGTAGATTGGATAACAGAGGAAAACACAAAAATATTCAGTTTGTAATAAAAATCATAAGACCAAAATGTGTTACACTTTTATTAAATCTAAAGAGAGCTTGGTGCCTATAAGCTGACGGAGGAAAATACTATACGTCAGTAAACTAGTTCAGATCCCAAAATAAGTTAGTAATACTAAAAGAAGCTCATAAAGAACAGCAATAGTTTATTGCACCAATGACAACAAAAGAGCAAATACTTAGCTTTAGGTTACTTCAGCAGCTGGGGGAAGCTCGTGTCAGCCTTAGTCAACACCCATGATCGAGATTACCCTACACAGCAGCTTTACACAACAACGCAGTCCCAGGTTCCAGCAGTGCTTCAAATGAATAAATGCACAACTTTTATCACTCTCAAAACAGTGCATCCTTATCTGAGTAGACAGTGGTCTAAGACTCAGCAAGTGCTGTGTGCAGACACAATGCAAATACTATGACCGTCACATTATGATAGATATAAAAAGAACACAACAGCAAGGACAAAGAAAACCTACATGAGCCATAGAAAACATAACGCCCATCCCAGTAACTTTTTATTCTTTTCATTTGTATTATTGCTATACAATCGATGTCCCAGTGAGTTATCCTTGACTAGGCTTACTAGCCCTAAATATCGAATGGCAGGTCCATGGAGCAGCAGTCCCTGGTACAAAACTTGAGGGCAGACAAGTGTCACGTGTGTCCCGTGGCACAGTGGGCTGATTATAAGGGAAATCTTAGATCTCCCCATTCAGCCTAGTTATGCTATGGAGGCTGTGCCGCCTCAACTCAGACTTCACAGACTTCATTTAAAGACACATTTAAGACACTGCACTCCAGGATATGACAACATTTCCCAGCGCTCCGCAGTGCCATTATTGTACCTAGGCACTAGTGCCCTAAAGGTTAATACATCACTGGGACCAGAAATATCAACATCAGTGCACTCAATACTCCTGGAGAAGCATTGCAATTTCTTTTTTATGTACTCGCTCCTTCTTTGTTATGGTATAATAACCACTAGGGTTTATTCAGTAAAGAAAGGTTGAAAGGGCAGTTTCGGTTTCAGCTCATTGACTTCACTATACCTTATGTAGCTGTGTCCCCAGTGTGCACCCCCACACTCGTAACAGCTTGGCTGGCTCTGCATAATGTATAGTTAAATCAGCAAGCTTTCTTCGAAGTCCCCGTGCAGGGCCACCTAAACCCTTTGTGTTGAAAAAACTTGTGGGGGTGGGTACTTTATAATGAATAGTGAAGTATCGAGAGTTACAATCTCTTCTCTCTTGCAAACTCTCCTACCAGCCCCATTGGATTTGGACAAACTAGGTCTACTTTATTGGCTGATTCTTATTAATGTATTTGGTACACTTTCCTGTTGATTACTTTACATGCTAGTATAGTTTTTGATAATTTCATACTGTGATGCTATTCTTTTGGCACCTAGAGTTTTTCTGTTCTGCACAGATTTGTTGAGCCCCGCTTTACTTGATTTGTTTAAATAACATTCAGTAATTTATAAATTGATTTGTTGCCTTTAGACAGGGCCAGATTAATGTAGTAGCTGATGGAGCTTCAGCTTCAGGCCCCTATCTGAAAATAGGGCACAAATACATATGAGGGGCCATCGGCATCAATACACAAGGGAGGCAGCTGGGGCCATCACATAAATCAATACTAAAGGGAGGGGCAGTCTGGGGGGATTCCCAAGTGCGCAAAAACCACAAAGGGGTCAACAAAAAGCAGTTGGAAAATACATTTTTTTATTGTTGTAGCTTAGCCCATCCAGACATGTGTGTCAGTGTGGCAGAGCCTGTTCTGGTGTGTGTGTTTGGCTGTCGGTGTAGCAGACCCTGTCCTGGTGTGTGTGTTTGGGTGTCGGTGTGGCAGAGCCTGTCCTGGCGTGTGTGTGTTTGGGTGTCGGTGTGGCAGAGCCTGTCCTGACGTGTGTGTGTTTGGGTGTCGGTGTGGCAGAGCCTGTCCTGGCGTGTGTGTGTGTGTTTGGGTGTCGGTGTGGCAGAGCCTGTCCTGGTGTGTGTGTTTGGGTGTCGGTGTGGCAGAGCCTGTCCTGGTGTGTGTGTTTGGGTGTCGGTGTGGCAGAGGCTGCCCTGGTGTGTGTGTTTGGGTGTCAGTGTGGCAGAGCCTGTCCTGGTGTGTGTTTGGGTGTCGGTGTGGCAGAGCCTGTCCTGGTGTGTGTGTGTTTGGGTGTCGGTGTGGCAGTGCCTGTCTTGGTGTGTGTTTGGGTGTCGTTGTGGCAGAGCCTGTCCTGGTGTGTGTGTGTTTGGGTGTCTATGTGGCAGAGCCTGTCCTGGTGTATGTTTTTGGTCATCTGTGCACTTTACTTTCTATAGGAAGAAATTGAACTGGTTAATTTTTACTTATCCAGAATTTGTAGTCACTTCAGAGGACAAAACTTTCTAGGCCCAGAAATCAATTGGAGGAAAGGGTTTTGTGTCATTTACTCTATTTCAATATGTGTATTTTATAAAAAAAAAAAAATGATTAGTACTAAATTATGTGTATGAGGATTTTTTATTAGTGTGCTGATGTCCTTCCAATCCCTTTACATAAGATTCTATCCTATATTATCTGCCTAGCACTGATGTCATTTTTGTCCAGTACATATGGATGCCAAGCAGTTACGATTATGTCTATTCTGTCTATTTTATTTATTTCCATAAAAAGGACAACCAAAATCCTCAGCAACAGGCCCATGATGCTCTTAATCCGGCCCTGCATTTAGAGGGCATGATACTATTTAAATTGGCAGGTCAATGTATATATGATAATTAAATATATTAACTGTGAGAAAAGATTTACCTTAACTCACCGCATCTGTGTTAAACCATCATGCTTTGTAAAACAATGTTTCCCGGCAGGCTGATAGACTACAAGAAATGAAACTGTAAAAGAACTAGGTTTTATTTTTATTTATTGCGCAGCACTTTTTGTAGATGTTTATATTTTATGTATAATGCTTTCTATTAAGAAAATAGCAGAACCATAAAAATATGTTATGGGAAGCTCTTAAGACATTATTAAAGGCTATCTTCTTATTGTAGGTTCTTTTTAGTACCCGTTTTAAAAAATAAAAAAAAAAGGTTTTGCACCAAAAACAACTTTGAAAAGTATTGCAATTATCTTGTTCTAAAAGTGAATAAAGCAAACCACCAATATATATCTCATATTTTGTTTACTCTTCCAGACATATAAATATTCTAAGGTGAATTTGAAATACAAATTGAACAATGAAACTGTTTGATTTATTGACAAAGAGTGCAAAAGAATGGTAATTTCACCTATCTTTACATTGTCATTAGTATAGCTAGAGTAAATCACAATAGTAAAACATAACAAAAACATTTTACCTATCATAGTTATTTCAAAAGTTTTCCTTAAAATGCTCCAATACCTGCAGTTAAAGGGTACTCCTTGACTGCAGCTTCTGGATAAGGTAAATATCTTTTGATGCTTAGCTACTCTTTTATATATATATGAAGTAATGCATAAGCTGTGAAATGTCCAAAGAAGGATTGCGATATAGTCATGTGTGGAAAAATATGCTGGATGGTTGGATAGTGCGCATTGATCATGTAATCTGTGAAGTATCACTATCTTGGCCATTTGAATACATCTTTAGCACACACTATATGGACAAACGGACTGGGACACCTGGCCATTTCACCAACAGGGACTTTGATGACATTGCATTTTAATTACAATATGTAGTTGATGCCCCCCTTTGCAGCTATATGAACTTCCATTCACTGGAATAGAGAAGGGCCTTCCCCAGACTGTTCCCACAAAGCTGGAAGCATTGTCCAAAATGTCTTGGTATTTCCCCTTCAGCATACCAAGATAATACGGAAGGCCCTTTTCTGTTCCAGCATGTCTGTGCCCCAGAGCATAATGTAAGGTCTATAAAGATATAACTGGATGAGTTTGGTGTGGAAAAACTTGACTGGTCCACACAGAGCCCTGACCACAACCCCATCAAACATCATCAGGATGAACTGTAACGGAGATTGCAAGCCAGGCCCTCTCCTCCAGCATGAGTGCCTGACTTCACAAACACTCCAAATTCGTATGGAAAGCTGTTATAGCTGCAGAGGGAGGACCAACTAACTACATATTAATGTCTGTGTATTTAGAATGCAATGTCATCAGTCATTGTTGGTGTAAAGGTCAAGTGCCACAAGACACTAAGATATATACAAAATTAGTGTGTTTTCTTTAAACAAGAAGGGAAACATTTTACTGCTGCTCAAACATTGCTCCAAGCAGAGGCATGATGCACGGTGACAGCTGT
Organism: Spea bombifrons; assembly: GCF_027358695.1. Taxonomy (NCBI): domain Eukaryota; kingdom Metazoa; phylum Chordata; class Amphibia; order Anura; family Pelobatidae; genus Spea; species Spea bombifrons. The sequence continues at coordinate 18,486,490 of NC_071097.1, read as the reverse complement.
GTCTGTTAGTTTATCCCGAGGCTCCACTGAAGTCAAATGACCAATTCTGCAGATAAAAACTAAGACTCATCCAACAAACATTTGGATATCACATAAGAAACCTACCCAGCTAATCGCACAAAGGACACTGAGCATTCAGCACACAGCTGCAAACATTAATGGCTTTGCTGAGCATGATGTCTAAGCTGATACATTAATGAACCACGTACACACATGGATTCTGCATATCCACAGACCAACAGAGTCAGCAGACCCAATGGTTTTTGTTTGTGAAATGGCAGATTATCCATATGTTCTGATGGTTTTATGATAAGTAACATAATGCACCTATTTTTACTATTTTGCTATTTGTCATTAGACTGATGTTACACCACACACAACATTTTCTCAAAATGTACTTAATTGACCAGGGTTTTTCTAGGGGTAGTTTTCTCTGGCTGGAAAGTGCTACTTATTAGTATTACTTATTATTTCTGCTTATTTTGAAAATGGGCATTTTTTTTCCAGCCAGCTCTACTCATTGTGGACACACAACACGGTTCCCCCTTTCTGAAAGGCTTATTTAAAAGGACTTTAATCAAAATAGTATGAGATGAAAATTTTATGTCAACTATGCATTATAGTGAAATCAGTGAGACTCCTTTAATGTATGCAGGGCCAACTCACACCTTCTTTCCAGAGAAAGATGAGGTGATTGGGCCTTTATAATGTGTGGTGAATCTGAAATGTTTCATCTTACTTGGACATATTGGACAATTATCCACATGGACCACACTCAACAGAAAGAAAACTAATAAAGAATTGGTAAAGAACAAAGTAGTGCTATTTACAGTTAAAAGTATTCCAGATTTAATAGAATAACGGCTTGTTCCGTACATTTACTGAACCACACTGCAGTGGTTATTAAAGACACCGTTTTACCTACCGTGCTGAAGTTAACATTCTTGTAACTATGATGTTAGTTACCATTGAAGGAGGCATGGGGCTACTTGTCTTTGCCTGCTCTCCAGTCCAAAAGGTGCCAGCCCTCCCCTTCACATAACAGCAGGGAACTCTCAGCTATCAAGTGCCTTAAAGTACACGTGATGGCTGTAGTGTTCTTTAAATACTATGTAGAATGGGCTTGATTGCATGTGGTCTGCTAATGGTTTAACATGCAACATAAATAAATGTTTATATTTTATGATTGTTGGTTCAGAGTTGGTTACAATTCTTCTCTATGACTAAGCAACATTTTTGTGGATTTTGTGGATGAAACTCTAACCCTAACCAGAACAGAAATCATTTATTAGCCTTAAGTATAAAGGCTTTTGGATGACTGAAGGATCTGGATAATAAGATTATTTAATTGAAGGTTGTAGGTCATCACTAGGGAATTTCTCATTTAATATCTTTTAGTTTCTTTTATGTTTAGAAAATCCCCTTGGATTAACACTTTATAATCACAGCTTCAGTTGGAGCTTTTGCTATGTTGTTAAGTTTGTCAATGTTTCTAAGTTTTTCTTTATTTTTGTCCTAGTATGAGTACAATAAGTTTTGTCTCGACTAAACTAAAAGCAAAAGTATATAAAACCCTGCCTTACCTCATCTCCTCATCCAAGCAATAATAACTGATTAAGTTAAATCAATTTTGGGTATTATCAGCATACATTGCATTGAGTCCAAAATCTCTTTAACATTACAGGTGGTACTGTGAAGGAAAGGAACTAGAAAACTCTCCATACATTCAAATCCTGAAAACTGGGGATTTGAACTCTTTAATTATCACAGAAGCATTTGAAGAAGACACAGGGCGATATTCCTGCTTTGCATCCAATATTTATGGAACTGATTCAACGTCTGCAGAGATTTATGTAGAAGGTGATGAAAAAAGTATTTTAATATAATATGAGATCAAAAAAATCCACAGTTATCACTTTTTAACACCAACACTGTGTGTGTCCAAATAATTTCATCATACACAGAAACAACTTTACTTGTGGGAGGAAACACTTCCACTGACCAACCGTATCATAATTGTTTCATAAACATGAATCAGTCCCCAAAATGTGAGGATGACCTTCTTAATGTTGGTGAACTGCAAATCCATCGATGCTCCTCCATCCTATAGGCTGCAAAAATGGTTGCATAGGGTTCATAGGGTTCATAGGGTTTTTGGTTCACCATCAACTGGATTGCTGTCTCTGGCCATCTCTAGACTATACTGTAGGTAGAAAATGGGAAAAAAAAACACCCTCAAATTTTACATTTTGCCAATCACAATACCACACTACCATTGCTAATATATTAGCTGAGATTAAAAGGTCCACCCAACTAGCCCGTGATCCACACTGCCCACAGAAGTAGGGCATATTAGAGTATTATATATATATATTGTATAATTTCATTGAAAACATATTTTATGTTATTCTTTTGTTTTATAGCTGAAATAAACAGGTTATTAAGAAGTATTTATACGTTTTTTTTCTTTCTGCACAGGAGCATCTTCTTCTGAGTCTGAAAGTGACACAAGCAAAACCGACATGGATCAGTACGTATGTGTTTTTCATAGTTAATTTGTCATAAAACAAAAAATACCATGCTATATACAGTAATGCACATGGTTGAGCCTAGGGTCACTGACGTCTGGGTGCAAATACATTTTTGGCGCCTCAGGTGGGTGTGGCAATATTCCTAACCCCTCCCTTTAACAAACAGGGGGCAAAGCTCTTTTTTTTTGCGCGGGAGGGAAGAACAGAACATTTTACAGAGCATATTTTGAGGAAAGTAGATAAATAAATAACAATGGAATTTATGATATTAGAACTGTAAAACAAATTTCCCCAAACCCAGTGATTTATTCACATTTTGACACTGAGGGTGGTACAGTATAACGCCCATCAATTTATATTTAACTGGATTTTGGTACAGTATAACTCCCATCGATATCTATACTGGGCCTGACAGTGGTATACCACAACTCCCATCACCACAACCACAGCAGTATAACTCCCATCACTATATAATGATTCAGACACGGAGGGTGGAACAGTGTATCTCTTATTATCATAGCAAGATAGACACAGATGGTGGCATGGCATATCTCCCATCACTATATACTATGCCAGATGTTTATGGTGATACACCCTAACCTTCATCATTATGTACTAAGCCAGACACTGATGGTGATACAGCATAACTCCCAATATTGCAGACTCTAATGACTTGTCCATGGGAACGGCCACCTTTCTTGTACCTCCCATTTTCTTTTCTTATTACCCCCCTTTTCTCACTATCTACCTCTCCCCCTTCCTCACTATCTAGCCCACCCCATACTTTTCTAATTTACTTGCCTTGCTGAAGTCTTGTGGTTGGAGTTCAAAGCCTCTGTCTAGCTGCTTCGTCGCAGTGCATGTAGCTTCACTGCTGAGTGCCGGGATAAGACATCATATTCCAGCGCTCTTCATAAAGCGCCAGCACCGCGACCGAGGTGAAGGCCTCACGCTCCCACCACTGCTCCCATTTCCCTAGAGACTTTCATTAGTCAGAGCAGACTACGTGATTAAGTCAATTCTGGTGTTTACTACAAGTCATATTAAAAGCAGTCAGGGTGTTTGTCTAGTAGATTGAGCCCTCAAAAATTAGTTCTATGGGCAACATTTGTTATGAGCCTGGATAAGTAGAAACCAATGGAATGTTTCTGCTACCTGAGCCAGATGTAGCACATTGTTTATTATGAACATCGGGTTGTTTATTGATTCAGTGGGCATTGGAGGTTTGCACATGTTGCTCAGTTCTTTTTACTTCAATCTTACATCGGATGCATGTACATTCAGATTACACACCAAGGAAAATCACATTGGAAGGTTATAGCTGTGTAAATCCAGTGCACCACACATTTGCCATAGAACTAAAAGATATGTATCTAATAGGCTGATAACTAATCTTACTCTTGTCTTGTTTAGGCCCCCCAGAGAAAGCTTTGCATCTGCTACAAAAGAAACATCTAATTCAACTATCCATCAAGAACTGTATACCCCTCCCAGCAGTGCACATCCTATAAGTATACAACCGACAACTATACAGCAGGTGAAAAAGCTCCTTGTATCTCTCATTCCATAATCTGCTTTAATGAGTCAACTTCCTGAGCATCCTTTTATCATTTTTAGCACTATGCTAATATTAACTTATTATTATTATCATTGTTCTTATTGTATTGTTTATAATTATTATTAAGAATGAGTCCCTTACTTGGTTAAGTATTTACTAATACATATTTAAAAAAATAATTTACAGATTCAAAGTCCACCCACCTATCTGCAAGGACTGGATGGGATGCCAATAATGGCAGCTCCTGTTTTCACAAAGGTAATATTTCTTATATCACCTTCAGAAATATTGTGCACATTGACGTACAGTTGCTATGCTTCCTTCCTTATAAAAAGGAAACATTTTAAAATAGGGGTTTTTTTAAAGGGGAAGTCTCATGGAAAAATGAAACCTTTGATCATTAAACAGTGTTATATACAGTAAAACTTTCATTTGCCAGTGTCATTGTCTCTGTGATTAAGACTGAGACATTCTATTGTTTACCACAATGCAGTCTGTGATAATGAAGTGTTTTCCTAGTAGATTGAACACATTAATTAATTAATAGAACATCCTAGTATTTTTTTTATTTAGCATATTTTAATATGATTTGGAAATATTTTGTAAATCGTTATGGGGTATATCTAGTTGCTTTTATACAGGATTATACACTCATAATTTAATATTTAAAAACTCTGCATTTATAAATAAGCATGTTTTTAGCTTTTCTTTGGGTGGTTACCCTGCTCCAAAAAGAAATTAAAACTAATTTAATTTCTCATCCTCAATATGACCTATATTCGAATGCATTTAAACCTCACCAACAGAAGATATTACTGGCTATGAAATAGTAAATTGAGCTATTTACTTACTACTTTCATTTGCTGAGATAGAAAATTCAAATATGTGTAGGACGTTGGTTGCACGGGAATTGGAATCGGTTATAATAGAACAGGATGATTACTCCCTAGGGATACAGATTAATACGTGCCCATAACACAAAATCAAAACACATACAGAATTTAGTGAATTCATGTATGTAAGAACTGGGAAGAATGTGAGCAGAACCAATGGAGCAAGCTATAATCAATGCAGTTTTTCTATAAATGTCTGGGGCATATGTGAGGACAAGCAGACCTACTATTAAGCTATGTTCCTTTTACAACAAGTTCTCTATGTTCGGGCATGGAGAGGGGACAATTTCTGGACACACTATCAGACAACATCCTAGTATTTTTAATGCAATACTATTCATAAAATTCTCTGTTCTATATTGTCCTCTTTGCTGTTACTTTTGAGCTCTTATTCATTTCTGTTGTGTATTTTAGACCCTACAGGATTTGACAACTTCTGAGGGCCAGCTGGTTGTATTTGAAAGTAGAGTTAAGGGTTCTCCATCTCCCAAAGTTGAATGGTACAGAGAGGGAACGCTGATTGAAGATTCTCCAGATTTTCGGATTTTACAAAAAAGTATGTTTTATCTTTTTTTTTGTCCAAAAATGCAAGTAATTTAGACAAAGGTGGAAGAATGTATATATATATATATATATATATATACACATACATACAAAAAGAGCAAAACAGATTTATGTGATCTACTGAAAATATAAAATGCAATTCATCTAAATTATATACAGAAAGAGAAAATGTATTCCAAGGCACAGACATGTACTAGAGCTGCTCTGCACTGCTCTGGTTCTGCACAGCTCTTGTTTTATCATGTTACATTTATGACTTTTGACTACGCAACAAAATACTTTTCCTGTTTTTGTATTTATTCTAATCCTTTATGTGTTGATTTACTTATCCTTCATTCTTCTTCTTGTAGAACCACGGTCTATGTCTGAACAAGGTAAGTAATAAAAATATCACCCCAACCCAATAGTTTTCATTATCTTCTGTAATCATTTTAGCACAGTATTCAGAGACTATTCACTTGCCACTCTTCACTAATTGGCTGTATGTAAAGCGCTGGTGTTTGGTCTTTGTCCAGCACTGGTCGACCCTTGAAAGACAATCATGTAAACCCACAAAAAACAATAAGTAGTATACATATAAGATGGGTGTTATAATGCATGCATACATTGCTTGCTTTAATTTATAAAAATCAGACAAGCAACAGATCCATCCAGTGATTTTGAATTATGCAACCGATACATTTCTAGTGTCAAATTGCAAATGTGGTGATTGATAACATTAACATTATAACCAGCTGAGCAAACATTGGTAAGAGTTAATGCCAAAAATGCCAATCTAGCCACATAAACGGGTGCTTTCACATTACTGCTTTGTTGCATTTTTTTAAAATTCTAAATGCATTGTGTGTTATGAGTGTTAATTTGTTACATGCAAAATACATGAATAATTTATTGCTCTTACACTATGAAAATAGTACTCGACAAAGTAATGCAGAGGGAAGGATAATGCTAATTGAATCATTTTGATGAGGCTTAGAGTGCTACATAGTGAATGTTGCATTCAATCAGTGTGATTTATAGATGGCTGTGTTGTTCATTTTGTAGAGGAGATATGTACTTTAGTAATCGCAGAGGTATTCTCCGAAGATGCCGGTATGTTTACATGCACTGCAAGCAACAAATATGGCACCACCTCAAGCACAGCGTATTTAAATGTGAGAGGTAAGGAGACATTATTAACACAAATTGCATTCCTCTATAGAGTTGTGTTCTTGAACCATAATCGAGCAACCTGAATCCAGTTAGTGTTGGACTATAATTCCTACCATTCTTGGGTATCAGTGGGACGGAGGACGATAGGATTCAAACTTTACAAACAGCTGTAAAACAACAGATTGTGCTCCCTGTTGTTTACTTGGTTATAAGTTTGCAGCTGCCTCATTGTATAATTGAAACAGTGGCTATTCTTTTCCCTTCAGAGCTGTATTGGTTGTTCCATTAAACATGATTAGTAACAATAGGATGATCATAAACAGGACAGAGGTCACTGAGGAGACTCCATGGTGGTCAATAGGAAGCTTAGTGGACAATGAGATTAATTGACATCAAATTAATACCAGACAAAAGCAAATACGCAATCCATGAAGCTCATTAACATGGTTTTAGGTAACATAAAGCTCAGGAAAAAAAATGGATTAAGAGATTCAAATGTTATCTCAACAAGAGTTTGGCCTGACATTTCATATTTTTGATTCCCTTATTCATTAATGATTATGCAGATTAATTAGGTAATATCTAAGATTTACAACCAGAAACTGTTTTGCTTTTTTTGGACCGCCTTTCACATATTTTGAGGTTAAAAAAGCAAACAGTAATTGGGAAATGCGCTGTTTGATACTGCTCACTTCTGCTCACCCCCCCGTTAGGTGCTGTAAATGTGCAGTAGATAGGGTACATTTCCCCGTGTATGCTACTTACAAAGCTGCACTTTTCCTCACATACAGTGTGACAACACAATGTGCTAGGCTGTAATGTTCTTACGCACTAGGCCCCCAGAAAAGCCAAACCAAGGTAAATGGGAATTGTGAAGGACAGTGATATGGGGCTCAAAAATCAAAAACAATATAAAAATAATCAGACTTTAAAACCCATTAGACTGAGACATCAATATCTATTTGGTAATGTCACAAGAACTATTCTACTAATTTGCTAACTATTGTTGGGATGGTCGTAGTGCTAGAACATCAATCATAGGCTGGTTGTACCACCTTGCCTCATACCAGACCATACTGTGGACTCTTAAAGTAAAGCAGATAAAGACATCATGAGATATGGAGTTCTACAGCAGCATGTGTGTCAGCTACTCCTTCTCAGATATTAAGGAACAAAAATATTGAATACATTAGTCTAATTAAAGGCTGAAACTAAGCTACTACATGGTACTATACAGTCAGGTGATATATTATAGTACTTAAAAAACACACATTTTTTCCATTGACTCATTATTTCTCCACTACCACAGCATTTTCTGTCTAATTCTTAGACATGCTTGGTGACAGACAAATTCATTCTTTCGCCACTCTAAGTAATCCTCTTTACTCTGCAGAATTTTATATGGTGCCACATGTGTCATGAAATCCAGTTATAAAGGATGATACCTTACCATACTTAGCTGCTACATGCTTAACTGTTTGATTAACAAATGACTCCCCAACTCAATTCCAGCTGTGCTTTAAATCTTAAAAGTCACATTTATGTTTTGGTCAACTGCTGTATACCAAGTGAATGTTCTTCCTTTCTATGTCAAATCCTTCTTCAGCTTTCAGTTTTGTAGAGTTGTATCCTTAAACTGTGGCATGATAACATTTCGTAGGTAGGACTTCCATATTTCAAATTTATAGAGTAGAATAAACTATTTATTAACATATTACGGTAATTAAAACTCTAGTAGGTTTAATTCTGTTACATATGTTATATCTTAGTACAGAGCAGGGCCCTTCTCTTATTCTTACTCTTATGCAGTGGAATCTAATAGCCATTAGAGAGAACTATGCTTTAGAAGTATTGATATTTGACAATATGCCATGCCAAATATAGAGTTAACTAGCATTTTCTTTGAAAAGTCCTCTATAGTTTGTATGTACTAAGGCGTACTTGTATGAAAATAGTAAATATATATTTGTTTTTTTTAATAGGTGCAAAAGAAAATAATAGCCAAACGCCTATAACTATAAGCACAATGAATATTGATACCTTCAAACGGGAACCCTTATCCGCTGCTCCAACAACTGTGCCTGAACCTCCCCCAAAGCCCAAATTAGAAGGCGTCCTTGTGAATCACAATGAACCAAGACCAAGTTCTAAAATTGGCCTTAGAGTGCATTTCAATCTGCCAGAGGATGATAAAGAAAGTGAAACTTCATCAGAAGATAACGTCACAGTGAAAAAACAGTTTAGGTCAGATGTGCCAGATATGCTCAATGGCCAATCATACGGGCCATTGTCTGCATCTTTAAAGGAGCCTCCACCAGTGTTTGCCAAGCCAAAATTGTAAGTGCAATTTCTTATACTTTATTAGCAACCCATTTTAGAATGAGTGGCTGTGTGAAAATGGGACCCAGGGTTTAGCCATACAGGACCACGTATACAGCCAGATTTAAGGAAATCAATAGATGGAGTTGGACACATCTATGTAGAATTGGGGGGCTATTAGTTTTAGGAGAAATTTTGTAAGGATGCTCCTGTTTAGATCAATAAAAGCACATACATTTCTGGAAACACCAATAGGATTGTAAAAGATGTGGCAACTTATGGTTTGTCAATGCCTCTTTACGAAGAAATATACAGAACTTTAACATGGATGGTATATTATGCTGATTTCCCCTCTGGGAATGCCGTTCTGATTCAGAATAGTGACATGCGGAATCTGTGTAAATGCTCACTAACTTATTGTGCACATTTTACCAGAAAAAAAAATGGATCATTTATTTTGCTACCGTTTAGAAACATTGCATTGAAGCCTTGCAAATGTAACGCAAACACCATTTTAAATCATCAATATAAATGCTAATAGTAACATAGTAATAACATTAACATTTATTTTCCATTTTTGCCTCCTACACAGAGACCCTGTTAAGCTTCAGCAACTCCATAACCAGGTTATGTTTGAACAGCAAATTCTGACTCCCTCAACAAACCCTTTATCCAGAGATGCGCCACAAACCTCAGCAGTCCAAAATTCATCTACTGGTGGACAAACGTATATATTTACACGGCCTCTGCAGTACCAACAACCAAGCAATCCACAAGTGCCTAAATACCCAGCATCTACACCCAACACTTTGTCTCAGCTGAAAACATGGACACCTAGCACAGAAAGTGCTCCTGAAACATATCACGACACTAGGCCATCTGCTGCCATAAATGAACCGGCATCTTACAATTTCTTGACTTCACCACCACCTTCTACACCATCTGCTAAGAACCATTTCCAAGCACAAACTATCTCCCCCACTCCGGTCTCCCCTCCTCGGATTCAGAATCCTGTTGCATTTCTTAGTTCTGTGCTTCCTTCACTGCCTCCTACTCCTACATCAACAAACGAAATGGGTCTTCCTAAAAGTGCAACATCGTAAGTAGCATTCACAGTCACAACCCTTCTTTCACCTTTGGTTAGATTGTTTGGAGCAGTTCATGGTTACATTAACAAACCATAAACGAAATGCCTCCATTTAAATCACCTTCCCCTCATAAAATAATACGATATTTATTGTACAACATGCATGTCCTCACCTGAAACTTAATCCTCCTTTTGTTGCATATTGAAACATATTTCCAAATCGCATTTGCCACATGCTGGTTAATGAATTTGCAAAATGGCTGCTTTTTTCGACTCACATACACTTGCACAAACCTGGCTCTCCTGCAATGTATGTGAGGTAAGATATTCTTTTTCCTTTTTTGTGAGAGTGCATACATGAGTTGGTTATGGTGAACTTACAAACCGGACTTCTTTTCAACTCATCAGCAGTGTATGGTATATTTACACATTGTAGCACCTACCTCATACCTACAAACATATGAATACACAGAGTAACGTCGTATTATTGTTACTTTCACTTTTAGGTCTGTTCCTGCACCTGTGAAAAAAAATTCTGTGCGATTTACTTCACAAGATCCAATCCGTGAGAAAAAGGATAGTGTTGTACAAGAGTTAGAAAGAAAGCTTTCGTTTAGAGATGATGTCACACAATATCGACATGTACAACAGGTATTACATATATACAATGTTAATGAAGGTATATGTATACTCACAGAACACAGGTTTATCCAAAAAAAATAAATTGTTAAATATATGTGTGCCACAACTATTGGCACCCCTATGAATTCATCTCATCAATTTATTTATATTCCCATTGATATTTTACGGTTTTTATTACACATGAGTGACTATGAACAGGAAATGTTCAGCCGTGACTTTACAGTGGTATATATATATATATATATATATACACATGTACATATATAAAACTGTAACCTAGTTTTACATGCAAATATAAGTGCAATATTTCTGAAAATTGTTTTTTAGTTTAAAAAAAGTATCGGTATTTCCCCTTTAATGAAGATTTTTACAGAAACGGCATTACAAATTCATAAGCAATTAAAGTTAAAGTACATTGGCCAATGGTGAAAGATCATAAGCTTTAGGATACCACTTTAGTTATTAAAAGACTTGTGCAATCGGATTCGTACAAATGGCAATTCGCATATTTTGGCAATTTAAACAAAACCCTGTAAGTGAAGCAAAGTGTTTAGAATTTTAGTTGAAATTTTTCTCTCTCACTCTCACACTCATCCACTCTCTCATTCACGTTCTCTCACACTCTCATTCACTCTCTCTCATGCTCTCAGAATATCTCCCTACCCTTTCTGCTGAAGTCTGTCTCCATGCCGCGTAAATCTGCTTCTGATCTTGTATCTTCTGCCTCTTCTCTTCTGTCTTCTTTCAATGCTACAAAAAGTTTTTCCTTCTTCAAAAAAGTTCTTCTACTGCTTGTTGGTGGACAACAAGGCAGGGACATGACCACCCGGTGAACTTCCGCAAAATGGCAGAGCTTCCGGGTACATCCTCTCCCCTGATTAGAGTATTGGGAGAGAGTATGTGGTCGGAAGCTCCCCCATTTTGAAAAAGTTCACTGGGAGGCTATTTCAAGCAAAAGTCCCAAGCCTCTGGGGTACACCCTCTACCCAAATCATTCAATCATGGTAGAGGATGTGCATGGCTAAGATCAAGTGAGTACCTGTGAGAGAAGGAAAGCTTAGTCCTCTGGCCTTAGGGCTGGGAAAGCATGAAGCCCCGAGGAAGTTTTAGGTCCCCTGTGCGCTGTGCACAGTGTGAATGTGTGAGGTTAAGCGCACTTCACTTTTTATCGTGTCACATGCCGGTAAGCACCTTTTGCACCTCGGACCGCTCCATCACTTTTTATTTTTGAATGCACTAGCCCCAGCCTTTTGGCTAGGTGTGCAGTGCATACTAGAGTTTTTTTATCACACCAGCCAAAGGTACGTGTTTTTACAATGAAAAGCCATGGTGGAGCCAGGTCCCCTAAAAAAAGTCAGTTTTTTTCTGGTCAGGAGTGGAGTTGGGTAGCTCTTTTCAGTGGCCTCCCTCCTGCAACTGATTATTCCAGTGGTCCCAACCCTTTCAGGGATGGACCGAAGAAAATGAAGAAGGGGACCTAGTGTCCACTGTGGCCTTATGGCACTTTGCCACTTTTTTATTTCTTTCACAGCAAAGCACTGAACTCGGGGCTTCAATAAAAAAAAAACGTGCATGGTACTTCCACAAAGAAGTAGATGAAGAACAGAGCAGCGGAACAGATAGGTCATGCATGTGTAGCACTTTCACAAAGTTTTTGGCATGTTTTCATGGCTAAAATGCTAAAATGCAACAAAAATATTTTTCATTCAACTGCATAGTGAAATACATACAGAGGGCTTGCCTGTGGCACCAGTTTAGCAAAGTAATAAAATATCTGTAAATGTAAATGCAGTTGTACAAAACAGTAAGGCTATTTTCCATTTGACGTACATCTACTGACTATGAATTTCCTTATGAGCTGCAGGAATATAAAATCTCCAGTTTTGAGCAGAGGCTAATGAATGAAATTGAGTTCCGCCTGGAGCGTACACCAGTGGATGAATCAGATGATGAAGTGCAACACGATGAGATACCTACAGGAAAGTGCATTGCACCAATATTTGACAGGAGACTCAAGCATTTTCGTGTTGTAGAAGGCGCATCAGTCACATTTACATGCAAAGTGGTTGGAATACCGATACCAAAAGTAAGTTTCATTCAAAGCCTTATTATAGAAGGGGGAGCAAATAAAACCCCATTTTTTAAAAAAATAATAAGTCAGGGAGATCTTGACATTTTTTTTTCCACAAATATGTGAATGTAGGGTTAGTCATTGCCTATGCAGTGTTCATCTGCAATGTATATTGCTTTACCTGTTGTTACCTGAGTCTCTTAAAGCTTGCTGTGATTTCAAGACTCTGTTTACTCAGATCAGTAACCATATAGTTTTCATAAAAATAAACCCAGAATTTGCACAGACTCTGTCAACATTTGTCCTCAGAACCAAGTGTGCCCAGGCATGGTCTACAACTTCAAAATATCCATTATTGTTTTTTTTCACGTGGTCCTCATTTCAAGAAAATGTTTCTGTGGACATCTAGTTCTTGAGAACTTGAATGTTATATTCCCTCTTTCAGGTTTACTGGTTTAAAGATGGCAAACAGATTTCAAAGAAAAATGAACACTGCAAGATGAAAAGGGAAGGAGATGGAACATGCTCTTTACATATTGAATCAGCCACTAATGATGACGATGGGAACTATACAATCATGGCGGCCAATCCACAGGTAAATAACATCATCCTTATTTGCTTCATTTATGGCTTTCAGTGTGGCTGACTTTTTGGTCTTCATTTCTCTGGTTCTTATTCCTAACACAACTGCTAAATATTTGTGTTGCTTGTGGCTTTTGCAAACACCTCTGCATTATTATATATTTTTACTATTGATTTGTCATATATTATTCTACTATGGGGTTACAACATTTATAGTGATATTGCCTTTATCAGAGATTGATACTGTGGGGGAATTTAAACATGCATGGAATAGGCATTTGGCCGGCGCTACTTTAATACTTTATTTATTTTTAATATGGCAAGCCGATCCGGCATATTAAATAAATAAAAAAAGGATTAAAGTAGCTCCGGCCGGTGGCATCAGCACCCAGCGGCCGTTTAGATCAGTTTTCCAGAAGTCTGATGGCCGCATAGTGATGGGAGCAGCGTGAGGGGTGAAAGGTGAGTGCGAGGGGGCGGAGCCACTTCACTTGACTTGCCCCCCAGGCCTTAGGCTGCCAGCCCTCCTCTGCAAATGGTTCCTTTCTGCCATCAACATATATGTTTTTATATTTAATACTCATAGCATATCATGTAGAGTAATAATATTATTATTAGAAGTATTCTGTTGTTTTTCACAAACCACGTCAGATTCCAAAGCGCTATTGCAAGAGAGTGAAAATTAACAATAAAATTACAAAATTTACAGTAACATTCGTACAAATTAAGACATATTGGTAGAGACAGAAGGTGGGGACCTTCTTATAGAAGGAAATCATTTGAAGAAGCCAGCGATGTGGAGGTGGGGAGAAAACATGATATCATGAAGAATGCTGGTTGTAGATATTAGGATGAAAGCTTGACAGGATTTGTTGAGTGACTAGATGTGAGTGGTGATGGAGAATGGAGGCAAGTGTAACAACAAGAAGGCGAAGATTTAGATTGAAATTCCCAACAGACGGATATATTAGGAATTGGGACAGAGGAGTTGGGGGGATGAACAGTAGCTTATTTCAGAGAGACAGTTCATGAGGTGAGTTAGAAGAGGCAAGAGCTCAGAAGAGGAAAGGTAGATTAGAGTTTTCTTAGAATAGAGATAGAACTGCAACCCAAGGGCAGAGATTAGTTTTCCAGAAAAAGAGGTGTAGATACAGAGAAGTAGAACATGTGATCCAGTCGTTCATTTAAAATCCTCACTTGTGTTGTAATGTTTGCAGTCCTCTTGTATTAGTTTGTCTATTTTTAAGTGTCTCCTTAGCTCTTCTGTTTTCATTGTACTCCTTGTAAGGATCAAGGCTCTATAAATCAAATGTAATATTACTAATGAACCACTAGGTGGTGCTCTTCTTCACTGATGCTTTAATTTTCTTGATTGTAAGGACATTGGAAGGGTTTCAAAAGTGTGTAATATCATTATATGTTTGTGAAACAGATATGTAATATTATTCTTTCTGGCATGGTTTCAGGGAAGGATCAGCTGCTCAGGTCATTTGCTTGTGCAAACTGCTCCACTGCGTCCACGATCGGTTTCTTCCGTGCTCGCCCATAGGTACAGTAAGGTTCCTATGAAAGCCTTATTGGAACTTGTAATAAAGGATGACAATATTTGATGTTTAACATATAATGTATGAGACCCTTGTGTTACTTTAATATGCCACTTTACTATACTTTTCTCTTGGGTTTATCTGACGGTTATAGAGAGAGGAATATTGTGATATTCTCAATATTTTGTTTTACATTTATTTCCCTGCTTTTTGGTAATAAAACACGGGCAGGTATCAGGTGGCTTTGTGGCTTTAATTTCAGTAAATACATGAAGGCAATGTTCATGAGTCTCGAAAATAAACTATCCATTCCAGACATTCAAATTAAGGCTAAATGTCTTGTTCTCACATGTTGCTACCTGCCAAAACCTGATTGTAAGTTTAATTGTCAGAGTCCGGCCGCATCTTCCTGAAGTAGAGAGTGATTCGGTGCAGGAACGATTCTTTCGTCCATACTTTCTCCAAGCACCAGGAGACATGGTGGCGCATGAAGGACGTCTTTGTAGACTGGACTGTAAGGTAAGGTTTTCTTAACTAAAAACATTTTTTGTTTAACATTTAAAAATGCTCTAGTTACATCTATTTGCAGGTTTGCCTTTCCGTCATTTGATTTTCCCACTAAAATTTGTAGAAAGTTAGTGTAACTGGAAAATGACCCCACAAATGTCTTAAGTTCTGAAAATCATACATCTCCCTCTAACTGACTCAAAATAAGAGTAATAGTGAGGAAGGGGAGAGATAGAGATGAAGTGGAGGAGAGATAGACAAAGAGAAGAGATTAAACAATACTGTTTGATTTAATGTATTTTCATGACTTGGAGGCTGCTATATTTATTTTTATTTATAAAAACTTGTATGTGGGGGCAGCATTTCATCCTTGGACCCAGGCAGCACAGTTTCTTGGGCTCACCATGGGCCCAAAGCAGCTGCCCCTTGAGCCCGCAACACCACCTGAGAGGATTGCGACTTGCACTTCCATTTCGGGTTATTCCCAGGATCCGCACCATTCATTTACTATGCAATCAGCATAGTATTGTGCTTCTCCCGTGTCCTGGACATGAGGACGTATCTCGCGGAGTCACGCTAGGGTCAGAAGGAGAGATCACCACACTGACTCTGACAGTCAAAAATAAAATCCTACCCCCTCCACCTTTAAGTCTCTCAGGATGTCCGATGTACCCTTTGCATTTAAAGAGAGTAGACAGTGAAAATCTTTTGTCGGTTCCCTTGGCACTCCAAAGGTGTAACCTTAAAAAGAAAATGTGTTTACAATAATATTTGATGCCCTCCACTGATAATCATTGGAGCCATTTATCCTCATGTTTGGCCCATGTGGCCAGTCCAAAAAAATAAGATCCAGAATTTTTAAAATCCAGAATTTTGTTTTAGAAAAATCTTATTTAATAGCTGTTTTGAGATTTTTGCTATATGTCTCCATCTTAACAAGTACTTTATCACATATTTACCCCTTCATGACGGTGCAGTCACAATATGGTTGTTCCAATTTATATTATTTTCCTTGATGCAGCTTAATGCCCTGTGATGTGTTTTTTATAGGTCAGTGGGCTACCAACTCCTGATATCATGTGGCTTCTCAATGGAATACCGGTAACGCCCAATGCCACCCACAAGATGCTGGTTAGGGAGAACGGAATTCATTCTCTGCTGATTGATCCTCTTTCTCAAGCTGATGCTGGGACATATACTTGCATAGCCACAAATAAGACTGGACAAAATGCATTCAGTTTGGAGCTCAGTGTAATGGGTAAAAAGCTGCTTTATCTTGTACAATGCTAAACACGTCCTGGCAAATGATTCTTGCCTATAAAACTTGTTTTTTGATCTTGGAAATATTTAATTTTAAACCAGAATTTAAGAGATGGCTCTATAGCCACCTTAAACGGCATGTGCGTGGGATACATTTATTATCCTCCTTCAACAATCTATCAAGGAATGCGTACAGAATTTAGAAGGGGATATGAAGAGCATAATGCTGCTCCTTACTCACGAGAGTCAGGATTACCCAACCACAATCCTTCGAATACTAATCTAGCAAATTCCCAAATATTCCCTAGCAATGAAAGACCCCTTAAAAACTGCCGCTAGTTATGTTGTGCTTACATCTTAATTTAGAATCAAGTTTGTCTCACAAATTAATTTGGTAGTGAACCTTTACCATTATCACTTCCTGAATTGTTGACCAGTATCCAAAAAGCTTAGTAATGGACAAGTGTCATAAGAGTTTAAGTGAGCAACAACATTTTTTTTGCCTTGACTCCAATTCATTTACTGTGTGCAAATTTTTATATATTCTCTTTAATTGGTGTAGGGAAATTAGATTTCCCTCCTCTGTGCTGGCCTTTTTTGCTTGCCGTGTTTTTTGTTTGTAGTATCTATGTAGATCTACAGAAAGCACTGTAGGTTGCATGTGTGTGAATTAAGCTCCTATTGAAATCACCAGGTGTTCAGCTTGTTTATTTGCCGGTTCAGCTGCACACACATGCAAGTGTACGAGTTGAATGGCCATTGACTTCAAAGATACAGAAGTCTCATTTTATAAATCTACTAGAATTTCAGTGTCCATGAAAAAATGATGTATTCAAAAAGTTTTAAAAAATTTGGATACTAGTATGCACACACCACCAAAATGAGAGATTCATAGAGGATTTGTTTTTTACCTCTATACAATTGTGCCAGCAAGATCAATGGGTGTCCTGGGTCCCCAGTGTTATGAGTGTGTGTGTATATATAAGTTTGGAACTCTTCAGCTATGTCATCAAAACAGCGTTGCGACTTTTTCACATCCTGTGCCTTAGCACTTGGTGACTCTGCTTTGTGACTTTACGTGGTCTTGCACTTCATGGCTGGGTTATTGCTGTTCCTAAACACTTCCGCTTACCAATAATACCACTTAAAGTTGACTGTGGAATATCTAGCAGGGATGAAATTTCACAAACTGACTTATTGCAGAGGTGGTGTCCTATCCCAGTACTACGCTAGAATTCACTCAGCTCTTCAGAACGGCCCTTTTTTTTTATATACACCTGTGGCAACGGGTCTGATTGAAATACCTGCATTCAATAATTAAGAGGTGTGTCCCAATAATTTTGTCCATATATTGTATGTGTAGAATCTCCTCTCAAAAATCATAGTTCCAATTGAAGCATGCTAAATTATAATACTAATGTCTAATATACAACCTTCTAAATGTAACATTCAAAATGCACTATACGCTTGAAATATAACCTACGTTGTGTGTCTTTTCAGCAAAGGAAGTAAAGAAACCACCCATATTTTTGGAGAAGCTGCAGAATTGTGGCGTCCCTGAGGGTCATCCAGTTAGATTAGAGAGCCGGGTTGTTGGAATGCCTCCCCCAGTGTTCTACTGGAAGAAAGACAATGAAACCATTCCTGCCTACAAGGAACGCATGAGGTACTATGTCAGATGTGCTGCTGATTTCACTTCTTTCAAGAGACCTTAGCAATATCAAAGGAAAGGTCAACTGTCTATGCTACTGTCGGATGGGCTTAACAATGAAATAAAAAACAGGTTACCAATCACTCAAATAGTTGTACTCAAAGGGTTAACTCCACTTTTTTTGCACAAGGATGTTATGTGTTTTGATGTATGCGTGTCAATATATTTTAAAACATCTTATTTATAAAGTATTTTGTAGCAAGAGGTATTCAACTGAAAATGTTTATTTTGCAGTATGCATCAAGACACCACAGGATACGTGTGTCTCCTTATCCAGCCAGCAAGAAAAGAAGATGCGGGTTGGTACACTTTGTCGGCAAAGAATGAAGCAGGGATTGTATCCTGTACGGCAAGACTTGATATATATGGTAGGTATAGAGCCAGGGGTCTACATTAGCGGCTTCCAACTACCATATGCTATTCTGCTGCCACCCTGGGAAGAATTTGGAACACTAGAAGAGTGAAGCATATGTATTTATTCCAAGGCAACTTAACCTCAAAAAGTAAAAGCTAAATTGGAAATAAAAAAGAAATGAGCCTGGCAGAAAGGTCAATTCAGTGCCTAGTAGCAGCTTGAATGCTCATGGTGTTGGACAGGGCTGGACTGGAAATGAAAACCATTCCTGGAAATAATTGAATACCAGACCCCTATTTCATGGTTAAATTTTTGGGCACATTGCGCATGTCCGGTTCTGGCTCCAATATTTTTTGTTTAGAATAGGGACAAACCATGCATTTTCAAAGTATATTTGAAAAACACATTAGCCTTAAGTAAGATACATATGACACAGTTCCTAAAATTACTGTGGCCAATGACATCATGCAATGGACTGGGACCAAGTGAGAAAACAGTTGTAGAAACCTTAAGTAGAAAATTGTTTTAAATAAAATTACTGAAAACAAGGTTATTTCAAACAGAGAAATTACATTCACAGTAGATAATAAACAGTGCAAATAAACTTGAGTGTATATTGTTAGAATGGCTGTGTATGTATGAAAATATATGGTTTTAGATTTGTGTGCATGTATGTTTAAGTGTGTTTGATGGTATGCGTGTATGCATGCATAAGTGTTTGATGCTAGAGTAGTGTGTGTGTATGTGTAAGTGTATGGTGTTAGAGTGGCTGTGTGTGTGTATGTTTGTGTAATTGTATATGTATGTTGTAAGAGTGTGTCATTAAAGCTCTCTCAAAGTCTTGGAGGTATGTCATGAATACAAATATTGCATTACATTACATTTATTTATACGGTGCCGATAAATTCCGAAGCACTGCTACAAATAGGAGACAGTAAAAATAATCTGGAAGACAATAACTTTACACACTGTTACCGAGGGAGAAGTGGGCCCTGGTCTTACAATCTATTGAGACGTTCATTTATTAGATATGAATATATTGCATATATAAATGTTGATTTTACTTTTTTGACAGCTCAATGGCACCATCAGATTCCGCAAGCCATTAAAAAAATTCGATCTTCTAGTTCCCGTTATTCCACATTCTCTTCCCTGTCCATGGATGTTCTCAACACATTGTCTTCGATGGAAGCATCTGTGAGCTTCCCCACATCAACCCGGGATGTTGTAGAGAGTGAAGAGCTGTGAATTCAGCTGGCTAGTGTAACACTAAAACTGTGAAGAAAATACAGCCTGAAAGTTTACAAATTGCCCTTTTTTGGATGAAAAAAAGAACAAAAGAGAACTTTTATGTTTATTAAAAATAATCCTAACCCTTGTTGTGCAGAATATTTATCTATTTTGCAGTCCCAGTGGCCTTACAATTTATTGCTTCCTACCCAATCAAAGAAAGGGTTAAAGTAAGTTTGCCAATTAATTAACCGGGACCTGCCAGTTATACACACAGATTCATGTAGCTGTGTCAATGACAATGATGGCAGTGTGATCTGTTTGATGATGTGTACTTACCCTATTTAAATATTTATGTTCACGAGCAGAATTCTACAGATATTATATTAATATTAAAATATGTATTATTTGTATTTACCAGATTAATTATGTAGTGATGCGTAAAATATAGACGGCACAAGAGGAACAGATACATATCCTAATATATAAAAAATTTAGCATGTCTACATGAAGTGATAAAGAAATTGCTTTATCAAATAAAGTGACATCATAGTGCATATATTCAGACTCCATTGTGGTTCTGTATCGATATAGGGCTAGGTTAACCAGGAACTGAGCATTATAACAAAGGGGCACAAATTGATAAACTTGTTCCTTTGTAGGTGTGATCATTAAAAAAATTCCCTCTTATGTTTTAAATTTTGGTAAAAGTTAAAGAACTTGAAGATTTGGAAAAAGTCCTGAAAGCCTCTACAGCGTTGGCAAAAGAGCAAAAGTAAAACATTTACAAGAAAAGTTTGAATATGTGACGGACTTTGTAGAGACGGATGGTCTCTGCCGTCAATAGTTCCAGCGATCTCCTATGGTCCCCTCGGTATACTCCAGACTTCCAGTAACCAAGTAGTTACATTCCACGATGAAGTGTCCCTTGTCCCAAAATCTCAGACACGGTCTTAGGCTTGAACAAGTAAGAATCTCCTTTATTGCACACCAAACACCAACTTTATACCTGAGACCATCTTGAAAAGAACAATACATAAATACATTAGCTTAAACACTTTAACTGGCACCAAAGCTGGAACAGGGAGCAACCAATCACAGTGCAGGGGGTGTGGTCAGGGGCAGCACACGTCCCATTAACTTAGGGACCAATCAAAAGGGGAGCCACCCTCCCTACCATATATGGATTTCCGGGGGTGTGGCTGTAGCAACCAATAGGGAAGGTGCCTACCTAGCAGACCCCTACAACCTTGCCACAGATGCTCCTGTGACAGAATATAAAATGTGACATTAGTGGACTAGATCATAACAGTAAAGATGTGTTATAGCCATCAGTAGATACATGGGTTGCTGGAAAACAGCTGCCACCAGCGCACAAGTTCAAAGTGGCCCCTGTATTGTGAACACCACATGATTGGGTGGGACTACCGTACCGTATAGGTGCCAGCATTCCTGTAACTACTGGCTGTTGTCCTATACTTCTTCCTGTACATCTTCTATTTCACTTGCTTCAAGTATTTGTAGCGGTAGGGGCTTCAGTTTCGGTATAGCTGAGGAAGCAGGTGTTGGTCGTAGCAAAGGGAAAAAACTAAGGAGTGGCAATAGTTCGAGCTGATGTCAGATGCACCGTTGCTGCAACTAAGACACATTTTGCTACTTTTGTGATATTAAGTGGCTTACGTAAGGACGTTTGATATCATTTGCATCTTAAAAACGTATGTGATTTGGTGTGATGCAATTGGTGTCATGTTCAGATCTCCAAGAGCCTTTCAGAATGTGAGGACTAGCTAACAAATAAGATTGAATTAAGGGTACATGAACATGAAAAATAAATTATAAAGTTACTATTTATGTGACTTTTTTGGGATATATTACATACAATTTGCTCACAACCAAACAACAATAACAAAAGGATATGAGTGTAGTGGGAGTTCCCCTGGCCTGGCCCAGCTCATCAAGAGTAGAAGAGCGCCATCTGGAACCAAGTCATCTCCAATTCTCCCTCTAGTGTAGTATTCTGTACTTATACTTATGTTGTTTGTTAGTCTGGCAACTCAACCAGCTTAGTCTGGGTTCTGGTTCATGCTACTCTTCCAGAAGGTTCACTGACCTAACCTCAGTGTTAAAAATATGGGTTGGGGCAGATAGTAAAGGGAAGTATCTGCACTCGTTTGATAGTAGGACAGTATCATCAGCCCAGACAGACTTAATATATGGGTCTTTATTTCAGGTTTTCTTTGCCTCGTGTGACTGTCTGTAAATGCATTTCCAGTTATGTGCATGAGGCGCATTATAAAAGATCTATTTGCCCTGTAAACTGATGAAGCACTTTGCCCCGAAATTCCCTTTTATAAAAGGATCACATTGTTCCTTCTTAATTGAGTCTTATATTCTGCTGTTGCAAATAATTATACTACAATATCTGATTTTCTGGTCAACTAAACCCTACAGCTACCCTCATTACAATAGCTTGGTACTGCTCACAAAAAGTGTCAAAAGGCTTTGTTTGCAACAAGCATAAATTATCTTGACCGTTTAAATTATTCTACTGTCCTCAGATTCAATGACAGAACATGGAAGGGTTCCAGAAAATGGTCTCCAAATTATATGAGGTCTAGAGATGACACTAGATCTCATTCTATGAATTTAGACTTGACCATACAAAATACATACAGCTGGGAATTACTTGGATCCCAGGCTAGTGCCTGGTGGATCATACATAAGGCTCACACTTGAACTGTGAAATGTTATTCCTTCATCTACCTGCCACTCAAATGTGCCAAACTCACAACACATAAGAGTATAAACCAAGCATGGAAAAGTCTCCCAGCAGTACACAGCATTTTCCTTAATTTTATAATATTTTACCACTTTTACTGCTACCAAGATGTTATTAAGTTACGGATATCAATTGAAAAAAAATTCCTTTATTTTAGAAAATGAAAATGTTTTTCTCAAAACGTATGCTTTTGATTTATTGTTAGAATAAACATCATTTATTAATACACAAAAATACAAAAAACAATGTATTTCTATTTTACAGAATCAAACCAATAATTACCGTACATTAAAAGTACTATCAAATGTTGAATTACATTGGTCAGCAAGTCTGAAACAGGATTTGTAGTTTTGGGGCCACCACAAAATATTAGATTTCTTTGATATAATTTACTTGCATTTCACTGTAATGTTTAGGGTCAGTATGACGTTTAGACAACATGCACAGCTTAATTAATGTTATTTTTATTTGTTTTCTGTGCAAAGTAAGTGTGCTGTAGGTATAATACATTTTGGACTACCACAGGCCACAATAGGCTTTTCTATGTAGACTCTTACCAAAATGAAAAGTTGTGAACACTCCATCCCCCATTAAAAGCTGAGATATATTAGAGTTTTCACAATCATTTACCATCTCTGTATTTGTTTTCAATTCTGACTTTCCTGGGTGATATACTTTAAAAAGGCAGTGCATACAAATTTATATATATGTTTGAACTAACCTTACAACCAAGTCTGCTAATTTCACTTCTATCATTAGTACATTTTCAGGTAAGTTGTTACTATAGGTTACCTATGTTTGTCAGCATGTAGAAGTTAACAATGAAAAGAGATTAACATGGAGCCTCCAAACTCCCATAGGCTGTACAGAGTCAGGATGCAAAAACATGATCATTGATGAGGATTTTTACCTTCACTGCTGATTGTCCGCTGATTTAAAGAACATGACCTGTTTCTGAGTGATCTTTAGCCTAATGGGAAAACGCATGTGAAATAATATTATCGCAGGTTCTCGGGGATCTTAGTTCCAAGTAACTCTGATCTTGCTGGACTAGTCCATAGTGATGTACACTTGTCCAGTCCCCATCATTTCTGTATATCTCTGCTTCTGTAAGGATCCTGTCCAATGCCATGATGTAACTCAGTGCCATCTGAAGGGTCTCATATTTGGAGAGCTTCTTGTCTTCTCCCCATTGGGGAACCACTTTTCTTAAGCTGTCAAAAGCCGTATTGAGTCCTTGCATTCTTCTCCTTTCCCTGGCATTGGCAGCCAGACGCCTCTTGGTGGAACCCTCTACTCTGCCTGGCATGCACCTAAGTGGACATCCTTGAGTTAACTTGTCTTCCGAGTGGCACTCAGAAGATGAATCACCATCATGAGTTGATGTGTCTGACTTCATGTCTGCGGCAGACCAAGTTTATTTCCAAAATGAAACGACTGAGAGCAGAAACTGGGGGGCAATAAGGCAGGTGAACCCTCAACACATGCCAGCTGTGTCAAGATGCCTTTTCTCTATGTTCTAATCTTCCTTCAAAGTATTGTTTCCTGGGGTGGAGAAAGACAGCAACTGCAGAAGTCCTTTTAGAAGCAGAAGCTGCACTGGGTAGCAGAGCTGGGATCGCACATAAGACTGAGATGCAGATAAAACACCTTCAGGAAGCAGAGCAGGGTCCCTGACATCCTGCATTTATATAAGTAGGGATTATAAAGCCCAAACAGATGGTGACAGGTGGGCAGGCGTCCCTATGCTTGTATACCAACTCATTCCCACCCTGGGAACTAAATGCTGGGAATACAGGGGATCTGCTAATGTACAGCATGTATCTGATGTTATGTATTGCTGAAGCTGTCCAGCCAGTCCTCTGCCATCTGTAGCACTCATATCTGGCTGCAGAAGAGTGAGTGTAATCTCATTAACAAACTAATTCACAGCACAACATACCACCCTGTATTTATGTACCCTGCATTATGCTACAAATGTGAAGTTATTTTGTTAACCTACAGGACACTTATATAAGAAATCATGTAATGTGACTGGGAATAACTTTAATTATAAAGCCACTGTATGAATAATGCATGTTGTATATAAGTAGGCTCCCATCTTTTCACACCTCTTAAACCTCTATAAAAACAAAGTTATAACAGGAGATACTTGCAGAGAGAAAGCAAGTGTGACCAGTTAGTTGGTTAGTAAAAAGAAAGGTAAATGAATGTGAATGAAAAGTATTTTCCAAGACATTTTCCCATTAAAGGTTTAAAATGTGTGTTCTGTAACTTGAAAGCAACTTTAATATGCATATGCAATAGCCACCAGTTACCCTTCTAACCTTCTAAATAGAAGGTTTGTCTTAATCTGGCAATTCTAGTCTTGTCATACCCCTTATGTACATATTGTAAGAAGTGCTGCATAAATTGTTGGTGCTATATAAATAAAAGATAATAATAATAATGATGTGTGTATGTCCCCATATGAATATATATATATATATATATATATATATATATATATATATATATATATCATACAGAAGTAAATAAATCCATATTCTGATTAACATTCTATGCTACACAGGAAGGCAGCAGCATGTTTATACAAGGATACATCTTTTGCCATTTGGAGCACACATGTTTACAAAGCCATGTATCCTTTCCTTCTAACTTTTTTCTTCTAAGCGACTTTTTAATTTAATTGAGACATCAGGACAATTGTTGCTTAGTGTGACTCCCAAATATTAGGCTTTAGTAAACAGATCATTACCCCCGGAGAAGCCATGACATGTGAAATGAGGCTTGATAATCCCCAAACAATTGGATGCACTTGAGAAATAATTAACTCTAACATGACAGATGTTGAATTGAGGTCATTATTCTGCTGCTGGACCCTCGTGCACTGGAAGTTTTATTATGGTTTCATTAGATAAAACTAGATAATTTAGCGTTTGCTCGGGGAGTAATTCCCAAAATGTAAATACCAATCATATAATATTAATATTTACCTGGATATGAATCATAATTTTAGCCATCACTGTATTGGAAATAACAGTATAGTAAACTATAGTTATATTTTGGATTTTATCTGCTACATGCTGATAATACAATATACAATATATATTAATGAAACTTCCCAAAGTTAGCTCCAGTAAAATAGCCTGATAACCCAAATATTCCAGTGGCATGCAGAGTTTCAAACTTCACTCTCTGATTAGTTCTGATCCATATCAACAAGGAGTCACCATCAAGGGTTCCTTAAAAACAACTACTGTAAAGTAGGCTACGTGTTAGGCTAAAACGTCTCTGTGATCATATGTGGACTTATTAAAAACATATTTAAAGCAAACTATTCCCTCTTTCCCTTTGCAAACCTTGATAGATTTTCCCAGCCAATTGCAGCTTAGAAAGTATCCAGGAGATATAATTTTTATATCAATAAACTAATGGCATTAAAGATTCTTCCAATTCCGCATATAACCAAGCATAAGCCTAGCCCATGTTTAAAATACAATTATACTTTGGCTTTATTTGAAGGAATCGGTTATTTTTACAATTCACTTGGACAAGGGAAGTTTGGCATCATCAGGACCAGGGGCAACCCAGCCTGGCGGCCCATTTAAGCTGCAGATATAAATATAGTTGACAACATAAAGCAGTCAAAAAGGGGCTACCTAGAATCGGGATCCCATAAGAAGAACATAGAAAGGATCCAGACATGGTGCATAAAATCATTGTTCATGTACACAAAAAAAGGCTTCTGGTAGCAGACCAGTATGCTCAAATGAGAGCAGCCCAGTGGATAATTGCCCCTCTTCCCCTCCTTGCCAGTACTCCCTTGCACTTGAGATCATTCACCACCAGGCCAACTTGAGGACCACTTGCCAGCTGATGGCTGATTTAGCACATCAGGCAGTTACACCTTAGAACCAGAGCTTAGAACCAGTATTGCACCTCAGCCCACACTGGCTTGGTCTCTCCCAATTTCCGCAGTTGCGGATACCATCTAGTCCTCTGGGGTGCTGGCAAGGTGACCACAAACCGCAGCTTTGACTAAACATAATATTAATCCATGTTAATCACCAGAGAAATTGAGGCGTAAACCACTGGCATCTGACGACCAAGTTAGCCCATCAGGCAGATACAATCATCCTATTCACCAAGAGGGCCACCGCTGCCGCTGTTGTGGAAATACCAATATTAGTCTTCTTAGCAATCCATTCCGGGCGGGAGGGTGGCAAAGCTCCAGATCTTCTCCCCGCCTGATCCTGGTTGAAAAGGAAGTAAGAAAGAGCCACCACCGCTTATATACCTGCTTGATACAAAGTTGTAAACATAACCAATGAATGAGGGCGACACAAAGCATTCCTGCATAGGCCAGCAGTCATATCCCCCTTTCTTATTGGTTCAGGGGGATCATCATTTTAGCTACAGTGTTGGGGGGTACTAAATAAATTTTCAGTGATCAGGAGTTAACTACAATCCAAATGAAATGTCATTTCCAATATATGTTACATTAAAAATAATATATATTTTTTAGAATTAAAATATAACCAAAATTTAAACAAAAATACAGTAAAACCTGAAATAATACATAAATACATTAAAAAAAGTCACGTAAACAGCTATTTGGGATTCATATTATTTATACATTATTTTACATAAAGAGAGATCTAGCGATGTAAATGACTTCCACATTTATAAACAAATATATATTTTTGTTGAAAACAAATCTCCTGTTTGCTAAAAAGTAATTTTATTGACTATTTAAAATCATCCCATAAAAACGCTACATGAAAACGTAATTCTTTTAAGGTAATTAATCAATTTTGTACAAAAAGTGGGGAGGGGGCAGATGAAATGATAGGCAGTACACAAATCTGGAACATAAAAAGATTGGGCCAGTTTATTTTTAAGATATCATTTCGCTTTGAGACCTAGATCCAGATGGACTTTCTGCGAAATGTAAGAAAAAAGTCCTGCATACACCTGCGCAGGGTTCACTGCTCCTATTTTCCCATGCTGATTACGGTAAGGAGATCAAGCCGGCGTGATAAGAACACATTCAAACGTGTCTATGTTAATAAGCTGATCTTTTTTATCTGTCAACATGTGCTCAGCTGCTACATCTATTTTTTGCTATATCAGACAGTGTTTAGAAGAAAAAAAAAAGTTTTTTTTAGCAAGTCAGCGCTAAATAAATACACTTGGCACAGTAATTAACCATTTGCATGCCACATACTGCTAGGAAGTGACCTATTTCACAAAAACGTGAGTGTTCACTGTGGCGATTTATGGATATTACTTTCGTTCACTTGAGAGTCACTTATTATACTGTAACATTCTGGGGGAGGGGGTAAATATATATAACAATTATATATATATAAAAAAGAGGTTGCACCACCACAGAAGTAATAAAACGGTCCGGTAGTCGTGAACTATATTGGTTGTTGTGGTGATAAGAACAGATGATTTGTACGGTAATCGACATTATATTACGTTGCATTTTATTTATAGAGCACCAGCAGATTCTGTAACGCTACTACGATGTGGGGGAGGGGAAATTAGCAATAGCATTAAAATTGACAATTTACAAAACTACCGTAATAATAACATTAAGACATAACGGTGCAGAAGGAGAGAAGAGTCCTGCTTTTGCGATTAGAAGTTTAAAGGGTGAATGACCGGGTGAGGATGGTTTGATTGTAGTGCCATTGTTACAGAGGCATTGGAGGTGGAGAGAATGAATGGTTTATTTCCGGATGCGGGTTGTGGGTATTAAAAGGTTTCAATTATATGTGTCCCTGGACAGGTGGGTTCTTAGTAAGGTAGAAGCAGTAAATGGTACAGTGACCTTGTGTGCTTTTATATTTATTGTTATTATTGTTGTTAATGTTTTATATAGCGCCATCAGATTCCACTCCTGGGTGGAAGTCATATTGAAACAGAAATAGCCTATTTTGCCCTGTGCGTGTGACATTATATAGGGCATTGCGCATGCTTGCACCATCCTGCCAAAAACTACTCCCAGAATGGATGTGATTTTTAGTCCATTTAATTGGCCAAGTCAGTGCTGGGAAATCCTAGAAATGAAACTGTTTTGTGTCCCTTTTAAGGAACAGCAGTGAATTCCCCCGTTTGCCCTTTCTGCACTTAAATTTGGATGTTTAACATTGATGTTTAAAACCCCAAGATTATTGGTTCTGCAGCTGCATTTTAGTGATCAATATGTTGATTTCTCTTCAAAGGAGAAGAGATAGGCGCTATTGATCATCCAGTCTTTCATCCCAATTATTTATTTACTGTAGAAGTATTGAAATTCCATAGATAACAGAACCGCAAGCTTGTAGGCAATCTGTAGTGGAAATGTAAGTATAAAGCAATATCATTAATAATGCAGAACATTGCGAGTGGCCAAGTTTATTGTTAAATATATTGCAGTGAGTAAATTGTGTTTTTTTAAATATTAAATTACAGATTTCACTTAGTTAATACAATATTAATGGTAACGTGGTCCTGGTTTGGAGTTGAAGACTAGCTGGGATGTAGCGTACTTGCTTTTTGCATAGACTGGCTGGTGTAAACATACATTTTCAGATATCTATATGGCTCTGCCTGTTAATCTGTGGCACATATATAGATAGATAGATAGATAGATAGATAGATAGATAGATAGTTTAGGTTTATGATAGGGGGTCCAGAAATCGAAAGAATTGCCTGTCAGCCCAGCTCATAATGTCAGAGCAATGGGACAGACTGGTTTATTGGCATGACACCTAGTTTTTGGTGTTCTCCTTCATGGACAGCCCTTGAGGTTCACGTGCTTAGGAGAACTATGCCTCTAGTGCCTCAAGGCATTAGCCTTGTTCTACACCATTGGCAACTACCCAGTTTGCCCATATGGTAGAGTCAGTTGTGTTTGGACGCTGACCTCCGTTGTGGACCTCAAAGCTACAGTGTTGTCTTTGCCATGTGTATTGTAGCTCTTAGACTCATGCAAAACCCTTTGTGACTGAGATTTGAGATGTGCCTATCAGTTTTTTTTCTGCGAGTTATCTTTAAAGTTAACACGGGCAGCTCCTTCTTCTCCACCTGTACCAGTACGTCATATAATTGTTGTTGGTGTCCTAAATTATTTCACTCTTCTCTCTGCGTGAAAGTACTAGGTAATCTACTCTCAAAATAAAATGTATCATAATAAAAATAATCAGATTATTATGATAAGATGATAAAATGTTTCATCTTATTAAAAATGTAGGAGTAATGTGGAACCTCCATTTGTTTGATGAAGATTTGTTAGTGGGAAGTGTTGGGATAAACTTCGAATATGTACTAATATGCAATAGATGACTGAAGATCTGATGAGCAAGGGAAATGACAGCTCCACACCCAGGCGGCTCATTGATTGCTGGTTGTGCTGCTTACCATATGCTGTCTGGCCTGACGTAGTCACTGCCTCTTACCCTGTCTTTTTTATCATGTCCTTTTTACAGGTCCCAGTGGATATGGGTGGCTTCATTCTGTGCTTGCCCTGTAATGGGTGTCCATGCATGCTAATAAGTAAGAAAAATAATCCTTTAATGGATCTTAACTGTCACCTTCAATTAGTCTATTTCTTTACTTGAAATGGGTAAGTATGAAAAAATTAAACTCCATTATCATGGTGGAAGCGAATAACTAAAATAATGGGTTGTCCAGTAAAAATTTACCTTATATAGCAGATTAAAAAAATTGACAGTTTTTTAATAGATGCTGTTCTTACACCTTCTACAACATGTAAAAGATGGACATAATCATACCTTGGGGTCTTTGCCCCAATTTCAGGGCGAAGGGGCAAATTCTCAGGGTGTCACACAGTCTGAAACTGACTCCTTCCTATTCTACACTGCTGTAATCATATATAAGATACCCAGGATGTTATGGGTGATATTCCTGCTTTCAATGCTAGTGACTCCATTAAGGTGTCCATGAGGGCCAGTATTAGACCAAAAGTATATGCAGGGCCGGCCCTATAATGGGGCAGACTGGGGCAATTGCGCTTTTTTTTTGTTTTTTTTTTGAAGCGGAGGAGAGAGAGAGGGGCACCGAGTGGTTTTCGCTTACCCGCTCGGCGCCCCTCTTTCTCTCTCCTCTGCGGCGAGTCTCCCTGTTCGGTCCCGGTGCCGGCTTGTAATGCAGAGCGCCGGAAGTGACGTCAATTTCCGGCGCTCAGCATTACAAGCCGGCACCGTGGCAGAGCAGGGAGACTCGCCGCAGGACTGTTTAAAGGTAAGTACCGGGGGGGGGATCGTAGATTATGGCGTCGGCGAAGTTTAAAATGCCCCCCCCCCCGCGTCGGCGGGGGGGGTGGCGTTTTCAACTTCGCCCCAGGCAGCGTTAAGTCTTCGGCCGGCCCTGAGTATATGGACACCCCTCCTAATTATTAAATTTAGGTGTTACGGCTATACCCATTGCTAACAGCTGTATAAAATCAGAGGCGGCCATCTCCATAGAGAACATTGTCAGTATGGGTTGTACTGAAGAGCTCAGCGACCTTTAAACACGGCGATGCCCTGATAGACCTGTCCTGGTTCACTGTATGTTCTATTATTGTGAAGCGGAAGTGTATAGGAGTAACAACAGACCAGCCGCGAAGCCATGGAGCGGGGCTGCTGAGTGCTGAAGTGTGTAGCACTGAACAATCGCCTGTCCTCTGCATCACTCACTACACAGTTCCAAACTGCATCTGGAGAAAACATCAGCATAAGCATTGTGTGTCGGGAGCTTCTTCTTCCATTAGACTTGTGCATTCGAATTGGCATGACCCCCACAAATCCCTGTTTTACTTTCCTTTATATATACATAAAAATGTTTTATCTCCCTCTTTTTTCTCTCTCTCTTCTGCATGTGATTTGGCAGCTCTTATAACTTGCTTTGCTTCTTTCTGCCTAATCTTATAGACCTGTCTATTATCCTCACTTTGGGTATTTTTGTATTTACTAAAGGCTAACTTTGTTTTTTTACGATTTTGGCCACGTCTCCGGTGTACCATAGTGGTTTCTTTGCTCTTACTGACCAGCGTAATACAATTTTCTAATGCCTTCAATAATTCATCTTTTAAATAATCCCATTTCTCCTGGACTCCATTTAAATGGCCTCAGTCTTGTTCGTGTATTAAACCACACAGACTGATGATCTCTAGATCCCAAACTTTCACCTACAGTAATATCCGTGAACACTAAATCTGATATGGCCTCCTTACTAGTTGGCTCCTCAACTACTTGTTTTAAAGTTAATCCCAATAGGAAATTTAGAATATCTTCTTCCACTTCTTCTTCATCATCTATCATTTATCTTCTCCCTTCTGTGCTATCTTCAGGGACAAAACCGAGCAAGAACTTTCGCCAAAATGTCAGCACTTGCGGTGACATCCTCACCCCGATCCTCCAATTGTGGGAGACAATGTCACCACAAGCGCCGGCATATTCACCTGAGTTCAAGTAAGGGTAAATGACTGCACTTATGGTGGATCAGGAAAAGGACAATACCACAAAGGCTGGTATTTGGGTTCCCACCAGGTTATGTCCGTAGAGATGAGGACAGAGATAGCAGAATGAGGACAGCTTATTGAAGATTGATTATTGAAGAAGGACTCGACAGAGAAGGTAGGGAAACATTTAGAGACCGTGAGAGAGAGAGTGAATGAGAATGAGAGTGTGAGTAAGAGTTAAAATGGACACCGGGTAACAAATGTTGCCCGGGGCCCGATTAAAAATGCCCCTGAATTTTCAGGTGTACTGAATGGGCAGGGAACAAAATTAATTGCCCGAAAAACAAAAAGGGCCAAATAACGAACCAAAAAAAATGTCCGACTCTTTTTTGGTCCATTTGCACATGTCTAGTTACCATGTCCAGACAGCTGCAGACATGCCAAAGATCAGTATTCACAATGCAAAGCGTTGGCTGGAGTGGTGTAAAGCACACAGGACTCTGGAGCAGCGTTCTCTCCTAGTTGGAAGTCTGATAGATGAACCTGAATCAAGGAGAATGCTACCTACCAGAATGCGGAGTGTCTGCTCTAAAGTTTGGTGAAGGAGAGCTGTTTGGGCCCCTTGGTTCCAGTGAAGGGTAATGTTATTGCCGCAGCAAAGATATTTTAGAAAATTGTGTGCTTCCAACTTTGTGGCATCAGTGTGAGGAAGGCCATTTCCTGTTCCTGCATGACTGTGCCCCAGTGCACAAAGCAAGCTCTATGAAGACATGGTTCGATGAGTTTGGTGCGGAGGAACTCGAGCATCAATTAATATATAAATCTGATATATGCACTGTCCTTTGAGTTAATAATCCAATAATTATAATGTTTTGACTGAACCAGAAAAAATACCACAATCATTCTGCATGCTTCAGCACCATTCCCTATTTTGCATATGGTTGCATCTGTAATTAGTGATCCTTCTGTACGCATCTGCAATTAGCACAGTGGTGATTAATAAAATTACTCGCCAAGCTAATAGAACTGCAAAATAAGGTATAATTAATTTGCCATTAATAAATCATGGCTTAATTAAAAATTCTCTACCCAGCTTCCCACCTGAGCACTCATAATCTGTCTATGCTGGACATTAATTACTTATAATTTGGAGCAAAATACTAAAATAGATGTTTAAATATATATCAGTGACAACTGTTTTTTTTTCACATTTGAGGCAAAATACATGATGTAACAGGAACCAGGGGGACATCTCTAGATGGGTAGCCTCTGTGGTTTTCAAAGTACAGGTGTTACTCCCAGAAAAGAGGGTCTCTCAAAGAACCGTTCCATCAGTCATGACACAACGCACCAACCAGGGTGCAAGAGAACACTTTATTAGGACTTGACATGGTTTATATAGTATATCTCCATCTTAGCAATGGGAAAGAGAGCTAACTTAGACGGGAAACCCGAAAGGATTAACTAAGTTAACACATAACATACTAGCAAAGGATAATGCAGACAACATCGGCTCCAGACCAATATCCTAACACATTCAACGATGGTGAATACATAACAGATGAAGACGGTGAGTCCATCTGAACACACATAGAAATGGAAGTGATGGTTAAAATATAAAATGTTACAGTCCCAAAAAATATTACCAAAACCGGGGTAATTTATACATAAAAATATATTCTGAACACGACAGAGACAATGGAGTAATATGAATGTATCAGAAACATTTACTAAAATGCGCATTCTGCTATCATGGTATAAAAGGTATATTTGATGTCTCTATGGATAGAAGGTTCCGTAATATGACTTAATCAGCAATAATATGTACAGGAGTAGCAGGAGACATCAAGCAAGTATTGACTCAAGGCTACCATGGAATTGTGTCTTGTGGTGGACGCTGACATTTTGTCAAGTATGAAAGCCCATCATCTGAGACCCTCAGCAAGTTTGCCCTGCTTAAGACTAATCAAATACTTTAGAGCAAAAAATGGCAAGAAGATCATGGGCATGAGCCCCAACACTGTAGGTCCAAAATGGTACTCTTTAAATCTCTCCAAGATAATCTCACCTGGTTTGTATGCAATTTAAATCATTTTTATAATTTCTTCTATTTGCATCTTAATAGAGCATAATGTGGGTTGAGGTAGGCAATATCTCTGTGTTTTGAGCTTTGTTATATACCTTTGTGTTAATATGTTAAGCTGGATCTCGTTTTACATCACTTTGATGAATCCAGAAATGTTCAATTTTAGACAAAGGCTGTTTCAACAAACAAACATTTAGATTTATTGAAGACATGCTGTTACCGGTTGATAACAATTCTACAGTGAAAAGCTGTAAAAGTAATGACTGCCTTTTTCCTTTTCACTAGCCCCTTTCTCCTATTGTTTGTGGATACAGGTTGGACTTATCTGTTTTGAGTGTGTTCTCTTTGATAAAGGCATGAATGGGATTACTGGCAGTAAATTGGCCAATATATTTGGTATGGCTGTCACTAAACTGAGGGTGCTTATAATGAGTAATCACGGCCTGTTCCAGAGATTATGCAAAGACTCAAACATAACAGAAAGAAACACCAGATTTCATTATGGAGAATGGGTCTTAGTAAAAAAAAAAACAAAAAAAAAAAAAACCTGTTTTCATCCTTCTACATGAACAATGTAAATAAAAAGCCAGCTTTTAATGGGCAACAGTACCTTATATATTATATATATTTTAGGTCATCTATTGTACCGTATTTCAGATACATCAATGGCTTGATTCTTATTTGGCAGGGCAGTGAATTAGAAGCTAGCAAATTTGTTTCTTTTCTTTTTTTTGTTTAATGTCTGTTTATTGAAAAATGTTCACATTTGTCACAAATCACATAAACACATTGGTTGGAATCTTACAATAATTTATTATTATTATTACTAGTGTTACCCATTCGGAGTGAAATCAGGTTACCTCCCCATACATTTTCATCGACATATGTGTTTTTGCGAGCATGTATGGGAAAAAAATGATGTCAATGTGTACCAAAAAGATAATAATAAACATCAAAATAACATAAGCAATACAAAGGGGTAATAAAAATGTATAAGAAATAAAAGGGGAGGCGAAATATCTCCACTAGCATAGTAGCGTGGTTCCAATGAACAAAGCTGTGTATTTCAGATGAAACTCTATTTCCGTTTATAGCACCTTTCACTCACGTCTCCTGGTATTTTAAGGTATTCCTCCCCCTTCGAAAAGGATGCCCAGAGAGCATCCATTTGGAAAGTTAGATGCACCATTACCTTGAAAGAATGCTATCAAATCCTTTGCCGAACGGATGGAATTTGCTTCTTTTCTTAACAATAATAAACATAATTAAAAAAATGTATTTATCTATAGTTTATTATTTGGATGTCACACTGGAGGGTGATGCTGCCACTGGCTAGATCACCACAGATGTGTACAGGAAGCCTTGGTCTCGTAACACCCAGCTTCATGCCAAATCTTGTCACCCTAACCATCGTTTTGGGGGTATTCCTAAATGGCAGTTCAGCCTTGTTACCTGAAACAAGCTAGAGACCTAATTGGAAGATTACAAAAAATGAGATTATCCACCCAATAATATCATTTTGGCCAACAGAGTGGTAGATCGCATTAGCTGTACCAAGCTACTTAGTGGTACATTTAGGAGTAAAAAATAGGCAACAATCATGTCCCATTTTCATTACCACCTATAGTTGGGAATTTGATGAGATTAACCATATAGTGAAGAAACATCCTCCGATGCTACTTGTGAATCCTTGTCTGCAAACCATTGTTAGTAATAGATGTAATTTCTTGGCTAAAAGTGTCAGAACGTTACGTACTCTTGTCTCCCAGTATGTTAACATCTACCATCAATAGCAAGCCTGTCCACCCGTGGTTGAGGGTAGTCGGTAACTTTAGGTGTGGCCATCGGGTTTGCATTTGCTGCAATCACATTTCTGTGGGTAAACAATTTCCCCCCACGGTCACTGGAGCCCAGTTTGGCCAAAAAATATATGCTAACTGCTGCAATAAAAATATTGTTTACCCTATAACCTGCACTGTCTGCCGAATTCAATATGTTGGTTAGACTGGCAGACACTTTAAATGCAGAATACCAACTCTGCCATTGGCAGGCACTTTCAGTCCTAACAAGAAGGGTCAGGAGTGTTTGGGTGCAAAATCATTGAGTACGTTAGAACACC
Source organism: Spea bombifrons (assembly GCF_027358695.1). Taxonomy (NCBI): domain Eukaryota; kingdom Metazoa; phylum Chordata; class Amphibia; order Anura; family Pelobatidae; genus Spea; species Spea bombifrons. Next base: position 18,450,043 of record NC_071097.1, on the reverse strand, counting down.
GATAAGCTTTGACTATTATGGCAATGAGAGGTCTACTAGATTTTTGTTTTGACGACAAGACAAGCCTAGGGCCTAAACTCTTGCATACTTTTTTGAGCCTTTACTAGGTTTTATGTTACTTTCTATACACTTATACATAACTGAGTATTTACTTTTATACCTGTTTGAAAAATGTTTAGTGGAGTTGGACTCAGGTGTATTGGCTAGTATCATTTTATTTTGAGTAGCCTTGGATCATACATCGGATCTCACAACAGTACATACAATTTTTAGACTGAGAAAGTATATGGTTTAGTTTCTATCCTAATACTACACATGTAGCAAATGCAATTATATAACATTGACTCATTCTTTGGTTTGGTAGGGTCCCTATTATGATCCCAGTTTGTATAATACAATAACAATAATTTTTTTCTCATTTATTTGCTTTCAATTTATTACACACTGTGCAAGATTTCCATCTCAAGTTAGTGTTCTTTCATTTGTAATACATTTGTAATGTTTATGTATTTTTCATTTTTTTTATTTATGAAAAATATATTTCTGCCTGCGTTTTTGAGTTTGAACAAACGATGCTATAGTTCTGTTTTCCAGGAGTATTTATTTCTTGGTGTTTCACGTATGAGTAAGTCCAGTCTTTGGTAGCTCTGTGGGCCAATGCACAATTTCGGAATACTAGAGCTGACAGCTAGTGACAGTATGTGTAACGGTATGATGCAATATTAGTGAAAACATTCACTACAATGTTAGTAAGGAATCTGTGAAACTAAAATTTACTTAGGCTTACATAAATTAATACCATCTACTATGTAATCATTATTGCAGAATTCAAGGTTCAACTAAAACAAGCAATATATACAAAACATAATAAAGTAAAATATTTTATGTCTAAAGTGGTGTGCTGTAACTAATTTCCAAAAATTACATTTTTGCTTAAACTTTTACAAAGTAATTTCTTGTGCAGAACAATAAATGAACTTACTTTTTAGAACAGTTAAATAATGGCTCAATGATTTATTGGAAGACATTTGTATAGTGTGTTATTCGCCAAGGTACCTCATGAGATTTCAAAAGTTTACAACTTTAAAAAGTACTACATTGCAAAATTAAAAGATGTAAAATCTGTATTGTGTTTAGAAACTGTTTCTCTTCCACATATTAGCATATTAGCATATTTTATATTCATTTTCCAGTGTCTGCAGGTGGCCCAAAGTGTCAGATACGGTAATACAGCGTGAACTCCATGTTACTTCCCTGCAAGGAGATTTGTTGGAGCAATAGGCAACCAAGTGGAGAGTGAGTTTAAATGTTGATAAATGTAAAGTTATGCATTTTGGCAAAATAAATGTGTAAATGACACCTTAAATGGGGTTGTGTTAGGGAAATCATTAAACAAAAAAGGATTTGGGAATAATTGTAGACAGTAAACTTAGCAATAATATATTGTGATGTATCAAGAGAGGTATTGAGTCACAAAAGGATAATCAATGGTAAGACCCGACCTTGAATATGCAGTACAAGTTTAGGCACCTGTTCTGAAGAAGGACATTATCAAGCTTGAAATGACGCAAAGAAATGGGATATGATATTATTATACAAATACACACAAGACTATAGCAGCCACTCTCTGATGACCTGTTTATTTATAAGATTATAAGACACTAAGGATGTGGAATTATTTACCTACATATGTTGTGCTATCAAATTCCATAGATATCTTTAAGTATGAGCTTAGTGACTTTTTTGCAACCACAAAAAAATATGCAGGGATATAATTGTTCATAAAACCAGTCTTAGTTACAGCTTGTTGATCCAGTGAGATATCAGATTGCTGGTGGCATCAAGAAGGAAAGTCTTTAATTAGGGTTTTTGCCCTCTTCTTGAATAGCAGCAAGGTTGAACTTGATGGACTTGTGTCTTTTCTTCATTCTGAAATACTATGTCACTATGCAGTTAGTTTTAAAAAAAACCCATCCTTCTAGCCTCATTCTATGACATCATTCATCTCTTTACCTTTATAGTGCTGGTCACATTTCTATGAAATTATTTTTCTATAAGATGTTATAAATAAATCACAAATCCACAAAATCTCCATGGACAAACCTCGCTAAAAATGTCCTGTCCTCAATTGGAGCACTCATCACCGCATTTCAAACTGCCCATGGAAGCAATGTCTTCTTAACCCCTTAAGGACAATTGGCGGTCCCTAAACCCATTGAAAACAATGCATTTTGAGCCTGTACATGTACAGACTTTGTCATTAAGGGGTTAAGAACTGTTCACCTTGAGTATCATCAAACTGGTTTTCTTTGCCCAAGTAGCCACACGCAAGGCTGACCACACCATGGAATACGTCAAGCATTAGTAGTGTAAACCGTGCCATCATTTGACAAAAATGGAAATGCATTTTTGGTACAATTGGCAGAATCCATACCTCTCCTTCTATTTATACACACAAGGAAGAGTAAAGAAGGCATGCATTTACACAAAAACCACAGGAAGGAAAATGAAAAGGCATAGTATATGAAAACTGTGCCTGACATATGAGGACATAAAATTAATTGCAGGAGCCAAGAACAAATTTATTTAACATTAGTACAGGAAAGCAATAACAGGAAAACCACAGCTAAAATGTTTGTGGCCAGCCTGCCACCGGTGCTGTTGGATTCAGGGAATACGCAATGTTAGTTGCTTGTTTAAATATCGGAGAGAGGCTGAAGACGTTTTCAAGGTCAGCGTCAAGGTGATACAACATCTCACATTTTATCAAATTAAAATTAGTAACATTGTAAGAGTCAAAGTCCTGAAACGAGAGCCAGGGTAAACTAACAGCATTTAACAGCCCAGAGCTTTCTACAGATAATGCACATTTAATGTGTGGTCAGAGCGTCTACTGAAAAACAATACATTAACATTCATTTATTAAAAACCTCAATTACTCATGTGACCTTTTGACAATATATGTTTATATTATTGTCATAGTCTTCTTTGTTGCGGAAATGCAATAGCGTATTCAAATTCACATGTATTATTTGTAAGAAATTGATGTAACACCACCAACAACGAACCACGGTACATACTTAATTAGCCGCCAATGCTCAAAAAAGAATTGTAAATATGATACAATTGCAGAAAAATCTTTAGAGCAACGGCAGATTTAACCACTAAATGGACAAGCTAGAGTAGAGAGGGAGAAGAAGACGGGAGTGAAATGTAGGATTTAGCTTGAGAGCGAGGGTATACAGGGGAGAGCAGGACATTAATTGGTAAGAGTATTGATGGAATTTAAGTGAGTGAAGTAGAAGAAAGGAGTTAGAACATAGAACAATGGACAAAGAGAATGGTGAGAAATGGTTAATAAAGAGATTTGGAAAGGACATGGGGACAGAATGGTTAGATGGAAAAATATTTATGATATATATGAGAGAATCTAAAAGCATATGATCTTAGTTGCTTTATATGCTCAAAATCATGAGGACCACACCTTGCCCCAGAAGCCAATTTTCTCCCCATGATGTACATACTTTACATTCATGCAAACACTTTACATTAATATAAGGTGGAGGGTAAGACGAATAACCTCTTGACCTGGGGTTTTGTATGATCAAGAAATTTACATAATAATGGGGATGTTTCATTATCAGGTATTAGCTACATTTAGATTCTTGTCAATATTGTCAAGTAGATGTCACTTGAAACTGAATTTGTATGCCTTGACATTTGGCACGCATACACAACACTCAATATCATTATGTGATTTGCAAACAGCTGACATGTACGCATATATGTGTTCATTTTGCTAGTGTGCACAGATTTTACTTTGGCAAGACAGTTTTTCCTAAACATTCCAAGATGGCAGAAAATGTCAGTTTCCATTTTACAATAACCTTTTCAGAACAAAAATTGTGCTACTGCCTATGGAACACCTAAAGAAGTAAGTAGAGTTATCGTGCCTTTTGTGAGGTTTCTGCACTGTCAGCAAGATGTTTCAAAAATTCAAAAATACTATTGCAGTAATAAAATGTACTTCTTGCCCAGATTGTATTTACTGTCACATTAAATCCTTTGTGGCCCTAAGCAGGCAGCTGTGGACTCCCTGAAGGGACCCTGGGCCCTGTGCATCTTCCCGTTTGGTCCAACGATGACGAACGGTCTACCCTAATAACTTAATTACCAGCAACAGTACAATTACCTACTGTCTACCAGATATTCGTTCAGCTAATTTGCTTCCTTACTCAGAGTATTTAGTGGAACACCCAGCACACTTGCTTCAGATTGTCTGTATTATTAGATGTAATGTATGGAAGTTTTACTTTACTGAGAGGTAAAGAAGTGGTAGGGGTTAATACAGTAAGGGAATTTAAACATGTGTAGGATAGGCATTTGGCTAGATATTCAGTGGAGACCAAACGACTAATTAACATTTGATTCTTGACATCAGGAATTAAACAGGCAGACTAGATGGGTTAAAGGGTTTTTATCTGTAGTCAAATTCTACGTTTCTAAATCATAGCATAGATTTATAGATAGATATGAGTTACTACATAGAAAGTACATCTCATCCATATATTGCTTATGTAATAGTGAAAAAATCATTTTATATATTACATTTTTCTCCTTCTTTCATACATCCTATTATCATAAATCATATAAATTTGTTTTAATACTCTGTGTATATATTTAGTAATTTAACACATTATGCAATCACAGTTTAAATGGATAGCTCATTCATTGTCACTGGAAGTTGGCAGAGCAAAACACTGCCTGATAATTACTCAAAACTGTACAGATATTATGATGTAACTGAATACGATGAGGCGTATGCCATTCATTGCAATTACTATACGAACAGTGAAAGCCAACCAGTCTCCCACAATTGGCTGCTCTGTCCTGGAGACAATATAACATGTCTGAATGACACTATATAAAGACCTGTGCACTCCCAGCACCGTCACATCGCTCTGTGTTAAGTGGTAAAGTACTTCCTCCGGTGCTAGAATATTTTTACCAGCTGAATCTGATCTATTATCAGAGAAGAAGGACATGAATCCTGCCAAACTTAGAAGCCGAACGGAAAATCGCTTTAAGGCTGAAGAAGAACAAGAAATGGATAATTTAGGGAAAAAAGCATGGGATAATCCAGCCTTTGATGGTTCTCCATCCCCACAGATAAAAGCAATCTACAATCCCAAAACCATCGTGGAGAATCCCTATGACAGTATGGATCATTTGGGGGATCCGCCGCCCTATCAAGAGGAACAAAAAAATAAAAGGTCAAATTTATGTGTAGAGTTCTTCGTCAACATTGCCAGAGGCATAAGAGGTAAGAACAATATTGGACTTTCGTATATGATGTTTGTACCATAAATGTGAGCCAAGTGGAAACCGTGAGGTTGTTTGGAAAACTTTACATTTGAACATTTAGATTTTTTATTACATACAAACAACAAATGTTTGTTTTGACAAATCGGCAAGCAGCGTACTAATATATTCCAGTAAAGAGGTCTGATAATATTAAGATAATATCAAGAAATACACCTTAAAGTTTATAATATACATATATCTGTAATGCATAAAATTATATTTAGAATTTTAAATTTGCACAGAGGCTATATATATATATATATATATATATATATATATATATATATATATAGATAGATATAGATAGATAGATATATGCTGCGTAAATTATTGGCGGTATATAAATAAAAGATTATATATATAATGGTGTACTTGAAATGACACAAGTTATACAGTGCACAAGAATAGGCAAGTGTTTGGATTATGAATCCTAAATCCTTTAGTGCATTCATAGTGTCTATGGTGTATTAAAATGACTCTTAAACCTATTAACCAGTGTTTTTCACTATTTCACAATTTCATTTGGATATATTGATTCATTCTCAAAAGGCATAGCTTTGATTAAAACATAATAAATGACAACATGCGTAATAATATTATTTACATGATTCCATAAAAGTGATATCATACAACATAGCCTCTCAAACTTTTTCTGTTCATGAGCTATTTTAAAAAGGCATTGGACACCAAGGACAGTTTGAGTTGCGCTGCCAAGGAACACATCACTATTAATTGGAACCTGAATTCTAACTTGTGGTTAATCAATGTTGATAAGTTTGACCAATGTAATCACTTAAATGTACTTTATTCAGAGGTTGATCGTGCCTTTTTATAAAACTAGTTCTGCTCAGCGTATCACCCTGTGCTTTGTTAAATGGATTTTGAAGAGAGTTTGGGTTCCATACTGTTTGCCCTTTTGCTGGCATGCGGCTTCCCAGTTTTGATTATCATTTGGTTTCCTCTTTCTCCTCACCATAGTGCAGCAATAAAAAGTCCCGGTATCTTATCAATTAAATTAAAATAAGTCCAAAAGTGCCATCTTGTAACACCTCCCTTTATACACATCTCTAGACTGTAAGCTCGTTTGAGCAGGGCCCTCCTCACCTGTTGTCTCTGTAAGTCAAATTACTATGTTACATACTACTTGTTGTGTCCTGTCCACCCATTGTAAAGCGCTACGGAATTTGATGGCGCTATATCAAACAATAAATAATAATAATAATCTTCTACACAACTACTTTGGAGCACAGACATCTTTCTTTCTTCACACAGCGTTAGGGAAGCACAGGTAAACTCTGGCTTTAAGGAAGAAAAAACAATAGGAGAGTCAGCCAAGAATTCCATAGAAATTTTTTGTTGTGGAAACTCAGATCTAAAGTGGAGTTTGTTGCAAATATCTTGTTATTACACAGTGGACAGTGAGAAAACAAACACAGGCAGTGTTATTAATCATAAAGTCAGGCTGCTGTTCCATATACCAGCGTGTTTGGCCTTCTTAAGCAATTTCTGTATTAGCTGTGCAATTTGTAATAGTCAAAAGGAACACTATTACTTTCTATTTAAAGAAGGCATTTGGTATTTTTTTCTATTTAATGTTTTTCAAAACTAAGTAAACTTCAAACCAAAACACCACACAGTATGAACCATGTCTTTGGTAACACAGTCGTGCTAATACTTTTAATGTCAAGCTTTTTGTTGCTTTCCTTTTTTTATTAATGATAAAAAGTACATGTAAAATGATCATATGTAGCAATTTATCGGAATGAGGTTTTTTTTTTATCGAAATACTCAGAAGGGCATTGTCAGGGTTCCACCCTGCTAGCCTGGGCTATGTGATAATTATAACATTTTCATGTCTACCTGCAGCCACTAGTGGCGACCCTTCCCTTACTTGCCAAGCCACGAGTTTAGCCTTGCCCTCATATACCTGCTCTGCCCTTCAGTCTGGGCCTTTGCATTGTTTGGCTTTGGGGCCCTCTTGGAGCTTAACCCCTTAAGGACAATGGGCGGTCCCTAAACCCATTGAAAACAATGCATTTTGAGCCCGTACATGTACGGGCTTTGTCATTAAGGGGTTAAGTTTTGTGTACTTTGTTCTGATCTCCTTTGTATGACCTTGGCTACGTTCATGATCCAGCTTTGTGTACCAGACCCTGGCGTGTCCCAGACTCTTCTTCCTGTCCAGCCGTGTCCAAGCCATGTGCCCTGCCTGAGGGCTTCCAAGCCGTGTGTCCCGCCTGAGGGCTTTCAAGCCGTCTGCCCTGCCTGAGGGCTTCCAAGCCGTGTGTCCCGCCTGAGGGCTTTCAAGCCATGTGCCCTGTCTGAGGGCTTCCAAGCTGTCTGCCCTGCCAGTGGGCTTCCAGTCCTGTGCCCTGCCAGACCTTCTGTACCCCCTGTGCCTGTCTGTATCTACTTACCTACCTACCTACCTACCAGTCATGATGCATCAAGGGGTACAGACAGAGCCCCTAGTATCCCCTGCAACTGGGCTCCTACCCGACGTGCTTGGCCAGGTCCTGACAGGCATATGGCTTTAGCAGAGAATTCTAAAACTTTGGGGGGGAACAAAAAAATCTTTAAAATGAAAGAGTCATTTAGTGTTCTTCTAGTGGCTTCATGAGGGGCAAGGCTATCTATGGATGAAAGTGGGCTAGTCGCACCATGGACATAGTTAGCCATTGGGTGGACATGGCTAGGTATAATCAAGAGCAGAGAAAGCTCTAGATAGCATCTCCATCAGACTAATCCGTCCCACAATTTTGAAGCATACTAACTCAACTAACAATCAAGGGGGGTGGTCTATTGCTCCCCTGGCCGATTCATCAAAAAGGGCTGGCCTGAAATGGACCACTCTGAATTGTGTCAGCCTGGTTGCAGAGGCAGGTTAGTGAAGGTCACGGAGTGAGGAAGTCTGTGAGAGAGAGTGTTAGACTGTGGTGTAAGAGCAAGTGTGGGTTTAAGACTGAGTTTTTAGTGCGTAAGAATGTGTGTTAGTGTTTGTGTTAGTTATGGGGGACGAAGGTCTTCTTGGCTTTACTTGTCCCCTGGCAAAAAAAGTGACAGCCCTCCCCTGCTAACTTACTTTATCTTGTACTTATTTGCACTATAAAGTGTGTCCACGAGGAAGGTAAAGAGGAGACAACTGTAAAAATAGCTTCATAATCTTTGCATAGGTTCTTAAGTAAATAATAGTGGCAGAATAGAGAGTGATGTTTGTTTATACAGTAAAGCCACATGGTTTTGTCCCTGAAAAAGAAATAAAAGCTTTTGTGTCTGAAAGGAAATGATGCCTTCGTACATAAAGAGAATAAGAGCATTTGGATGCGATAGGGCAGCCACACCTATGCAGGCTCGTCAAGAGCTCATTGCATTATGCTGTGCAGTAGTCAACAGAGACGTGCCATACTAAATATCAGGATAGGATAACACCCAGCTGTATTGTTACCAGAATAATTCAAACCAGGGCAACAATACATTTACAGGACACCGGCAATAGTGTAAAAAACATCCACACCAGCCCAAAACAGAACAAAAAAAGAGTACAGTAAAGAAGCCAAACACCCATGAGATATTTCCTGATGTTTCTCAAAGGGCCAGTAGGAGAGATTAAGTGATACTGCCCTGGGTATGGCTAAAGGCAGGTACAAGCCTTCATTATAATTATATATAATTGTCCCTTGAAAATATAATGTTGAATGTGCCTTACATACAAATAATGAACAAACTTTTAACTAGTAACACACATTATTGTATTGTTCTGATTCATATTGAATTCATAGACTAATGATTTCAACTAAAGCTAATTGGAGTCAGGGGTTAGGAAACCAGGAGTCTGAACAACGAAATAGGTTTGGAGGTGTGTCTTAGAGCTTTTTTATTTCATTTTTTTATAGTTTTGAGCTATAAAAAAACCACTCGTTTTGAGTTTGCTATTCACAAGAAAATAGTTTATCTTTTTGAGTGGTCCAGAGCCCAGACCTTAATCCATTAGAGATGGCGTGGAATTACCTCAAGAGAGTCATTTACAACAGACATCCAAGAATATGGTTGAGCTTAAGCAGTTCTGTTGGTTTAAAATCCCTTCTGAACATTGTACAGGTTGGATCCTCAGCTACCAAAGGCACTTGTTTACTGCTGCCAAACGAGGTTCGACCAGTTATTAAATCCAAGGGTTCACTTAATTTTTCACCAGCAATGTGATTTTTTGATCGATGTGTTCAATAAAGACATGAAAGATTATTATTTGTTGTGTGTTATTAGTTAAAATAGATTGTGTTTGTTCATTATTGTAGAAGAAGATCAGACCATATTTTGTAACAAATGTATACATAAATGCTGGTGATTTCAAAGGGTTCAGTTTTTTCTTGTAATTGTATTATGATGAACTTAGAATACCTAAATTTAGATCTATGTTCCTTTTAATGATATCAGCCACAAATGTTCATGAGTTTAATGACCTTCAGGCTGATTTGGCAACAAAAACAATGATAATTTAAAAAATGAATTAATTAAGTAAATATTCCATGTTTGGATAGTGCTATAGCGGCATATAACCTATTTTATATATATAAAATTGTATCCAATTACAGTATCCACAGCTGACTGTTCAGGATCTACATGAGTCCAGATGTACAGAAAACCATCCAGGGAGGCATCATTATAGATCTTATAAAACAGAAAGTTGTCTAAATTTAGGTACCAAAATCCAAATATATATTCGCCACTGAAAGAAATTGATCAATACTACGAACTATCAGTGCATCTATATTATACCAAGAGTGTGGAATAACATAGACAGCTATTCTTTTTAAGCTTTAAGTTATTTAAACAAATCCTTGAGCAAGAGAAATAAAAGATATATTTATATATATCTATTTGGACAAAAGTAATGGGACAGCTAAGATACAATAACATGAGAAAAACATATAAAGAGAGAGAACATCAATAAAACATTTTTTAGTAGAATGTTTTACAAATAAAATTCTAATTCCCATGTCTTTCCTATTCTAGGCCTTTGGGGAACAACATTAACAGAGGATACAGCCGAAAACAGAGAGCTTTACGTCAAGACAACACTGCGAGAGCTTATGGTTTATATAGTCTTCTTAGTGGACATCTGTCTCTGTAAGTCTGCATGATGACTTTTGAATAATATTTTCAATACGGTGCAAGATGAATTTGGAGTAAAGCTATAATTGTTATGGCAGATTAAGTTGTGATGTCAGTTCCCAGGGTTAATTAGCAAACCACTGGTCATTATACTCCTCCGATGTGAGATTAAATATAAAACGTAATCAACAAATAATCTAATTTATTTTATACTTATTATCATTGCATATTACACTTTTTAAAAGATGCTCACAATTACCCTATATTTTCTGAAAAACTAACGTTAAAACAGTATTGTGAAAGTTTTAGGCATTAGGAATTTTTTAAATTCTTCTAGGTACGTTTGCACAAATTTAGGGATTTTGTGGGCATATCGATAGGTATTTGAATTATACTAGCAAGTGCTAATGATCATCAACTTAATATGTAGGTTAAAACACAATCCTGGAACAGAAACAGCTGTGTAGGAGGAATAAAACTGAGTGAGGGGCAACCAAACTCACTAACAAGGTCAAAAGTCATACACGATGGCTAGGCTGAGCACAGCAACAAGGTAGTCATACTGCATCAGCAAGGTCTCTCCCAGGCAGACGTTTTAATTCAGACAGAGTTTCCGGATGTCAAAGCTCTTTTGAAGAAGCAGAAAGAAACCAGCAATATTGAGGACAGTAGACGTAGTGGTCAGCCAAGGAAGCTTAGTGCAGCAGATGAAAGACACATCATGCTTACTTCTTCTCACAATCGGACGATGGCCAGCAGTGCCATCAGTTCAGCATTGGCAGAAAACAGTGGGACCCTGGTACACCATCCACTGTCCAGAGAAGTCTGCTCAGAATTGGTCTTTATGAAAGATTTGCAGCCAAAAAGTCATACCTCTGACATGGAAACAAGGCCAAACCACTCAATTATTCACGGAAACAGAAGAACCGGGATTAAGAAAAAGGGCTTTATAGTATGACCATGACTGCATTCTGTCCTGTCATGCAAAGTTCCTGAACACTCAAAAGAAAATTCTGTTTTGTATAACATTAAGTTTTCGTAAATGTTCCTAATAGTGTAATATCACAAAAGCACTTTTGAAAAGCTGACCATTTACAGAGGTAAAATACTTGCTGTACCAAAAAGACGGATTTTCTAGGGATAGAATTACATGGTTCCTTTATGAATTTACAATGCTGTGTATTGTACAAACATTTTAAAGCAAGCATTATTGAATAAATGTGCTTACATGTTTTTGCTCTATTGTACAGACCAAGCACCTGTTTAACTCCTCGTGAGCGGCTGACTTGACATTATGCAATATGTTTATCAGTTATATCAACTTTGCCACTAAACATTAAAAAGATGGCAGCTCCAACATTGAATCCACAGGTGCTGCTGGACAGGGGGTGGCTAATGGGGCTGAAACGCCGTTTTATTTTGAAAACCATGGGCCATTGAGCGTTTAGATGGCATTATAAATTTATTTTGACTGTTGGAGACAGATGGATATATTGTAAGACACAGATGATGAGAAGTTCACAAGAAGATGGTTTTAAGAATGTTAAGGTTTATACTGCTTGAATATCCAGTGAAATTACACATATGACAAGTATTATTTTCATAATAGAAGAATATGTTGACTGGTTTAGTGGTCATGACATTATCCAGCTTAAATACAAATTTGCTAGCATAATATAAACATTTTGATGTCCAACTTTTACTGCCTATTAAATTTGTCCTCTAAATTTGCCATTTTTAAAGATTAATTCTAGATTGGCTGGCCATTATTATTATTGCCTGAATATTATGCTAAAACACATATTACTGCACACCTTTGTCCTAAACAGAGAAAATGTTCCCGGTCTCAGTAATACTGGCTATTTTGTTTGTAATTCTAGCTCCCAAAGCGCTCAATTTATGTTTCTTAACAAGGCGCCTCTTTCCTTCTCCTAGACCCAGCTGTTAAGGGAACCACATGCATGATGATGACACCAGCAGCCTTACATGTTTTATCTGGCTGTCTGCATAAAATTTTGAAAGAAAAATAATCAAATCTGCAGATCAAAGGACCTTACACCCAACAAATCGCCTAGGTTGAGTGATTCCCAAATGCATTTGCCAATGTATTTAATTATTTTCACTGCTTGGAGTGGTCGTTCCTTTTCCAAACTCTATCCTATTTCTGATCTGCAATTATCTTCTTAAGGGCTAATTGGGGTGATATTCTTGCTGCCATCAGCAAGCTTGATAATCCCTGGCAAGGTAGCCCAAGCTTGCTCATGACTACAAGTGCACCACCCTATTGCCCCTAGAAAAGGTCACCCCTTCTGTTCATCCTTTCTGTATTATATTGGGCTACCCCCTGATATTCCTAACCTAACCTATTAAATGCCTCTTTTTGTTACCCCAAAATCCTCTCTACCTCTCTGACCGAGTAGATAAATATTTTAAACAGGGTACAGATTTAAATTCTCTGGAACCATTGAAATGCATGTACCTTATCCGGTACCAAAGTATTCAAGAATACTCCTAGTCTGTTCTGTACTTTTAAGTAATATTAAAATTATTAAAAAAAGGATGGTAAAGCATCAGCAAGGGCGGGAAGATGAGATGCTATGGGGTGGCTGTTCATCAGTAGTTGTGTGGCTATACAGGTTTTGCCCATATTTGATATTCTTTAGTTATTTAAGGTTAGGAGTTGTCAATCTTAGAGGTATTGTTTTGTTCTCCTTTTTCTTATTCACTCAGAGAACTGCTTGGTACTCTTCCCATAGTTCTTCTTTGAATTATAACTTTTACCTGACATTTGATCAGTGTGTGGATTAAGATGTTGTTAATTGAAAGCCATGTGATGCTGCTCTTAAGAACTTTTTTGACAATTAAGCTGTTGTGAATTCCAGGAACAAAAATGTTTAAAGTTCTGCCCGATGGATTACATTTTCTATTTATGAAACTGAATTTCATTATCATGAAGTCCTATTTTTTTTATCCTGAGAAGCTGAAACATTTTTTTGTGTGCATCCAGTAACATATGCTGCATAGGGAGTATAGGTTGTGCTAGACAGGTCACAGGGTTAAACTCTGAACCTTGCGGGTAAGGATGAATGAATTGGGAATTCAGGAGCGTTCCTCGTTTTGTAAAAGAAAAAGTGAAGGAATAAATGCTGCACTCAAGGTAGCGGTGATGCATTTTAACATATTGGATGGATATCTGTAGTAAATATCACATCATTATTACTATAATTACATCATAATTGTATAATCTTCCATAAATAATGTTTAATCGCATTTTAATGTGAGATTAGGCAGATATCTTTAATGGTCCCTTACGTGATTTTTGTGTGAAATAATGTGATTAATCTTAAGTACAATGCAGCTATAGCAAATGAGCTTATTAGAAATGCATAGTCACAATTTAGCAATGATGTATTTCAAGAGTAATAGTTATAGAACTTGTTGTTTACCCTGTTTTGTAACCTCGGAGATTTTAGTAAAATTACTTATATTGGAGATATATCCTGCATATTTGCCTAATGGTAGGCCTTTTTTATTTTAAGTCTCTAGTGGGGACCTATTTTTTCCATCTAAGAACTTCCTCATCCTCAATAACCTTAGTCTCCTTCCCCCTTTCTTCTTTCAATGTAAGAACACTTTCTTCATCCCTCTCTACCTCTCAGCTCCCATTTATCATTTTCACAGATAGGGGAACAAAACAAACCCAGCCAGTTTCCCTTGTCTTAAGCAGGGCCAGTCCTTGACCAAACATAATTCCGAGTAAGAATCCCGTTCTATTGCTTCATACACCATGTCTAAATTCCAGGTGCTATATAGCATTTTTTGTGGGTGGCTTTTGGTGCCACGATGGCCCAGGCATCCCAGGCAGCTACCTGACTCACCTGGCACTAAAATCAGCCCTGGCCTTAAGCAAAAACTTGACTGAATCATTTTGCTTGGTTTTCTTTCAGAAAATTCTCAAAACACATTCTGGTTGTTATATACACAAAACAAATGAAAAGAAAGCTTTACAATTATGATCTGTTGTGATTGACGGTTATAATCTTTGATATTGCCTTGTTTATTGTCCTACTTTTATTATTTATTGATGATGAATAAAAGAAAATGATCTGTTGATTATATATTGGCAGATCCAATGTATACTAAATACTAAAGCTGCTAATTCTGGTTTACAACATATTGTATTCCTAGTGACTTATGGAATGACAAGCTCCAATACCTACTACTACACTAACGTCATGTCCAAACTGTTCCTGGACACACCAGCAGACAACGGGGTTACGTTCAAAACTATCAGCAGCATGGCCGACTTTTGGTCGGTGAGTATAAATACAAAGCAATCAAAGACCTAGTCATCCAAAGTTATCCTGGAGCTAATACATGACTTTCAACACCATTCAACAATACTGATGTTCCGAACCAGTTAGAGGAAGGAAACCATCTAATGAATTAAAGTGCTTTCTGCAGCAGTTGCCGGCATGGCTGCTATGAATTTACTAACATTGTAGGATAGTGATGTTGTTGTCTGTAAAATAAGTTGACTTCTGATGGATTTGTAAAGGATCTTGCTCAGGATTTTCACTTATATTGAATTCACAATTATCCAGACTTTATCTAAAGTACACATTTCTTGCCACATCCAGACTCATGGCTAAGAAGCAGCTTTTAATCGTGTGTTTGTTCTGTACTCTGCATACGGCTTAGAAAGGGCTGGGGTTGATTACAATTTTTGGAGCCAGAAGCCTTGTTTAATTTTTTTGTTGTTGTATTTGACGTTATATACATAGACATCACATGTTGACAAATTGTCATCTCCCTAGCACTTGTCACAAAGCTTTACTCTGCCTCCAAGACAGCCTTTTAACAGCCTGTAGATGTATTTACTGCAGTCTCCTCTGCGACATTACACAAAATAGCTTCAAGACTGCAATGCAGCAGAAACACAATTAAAAAGGAAAAAAAGAATATCATGTATCCAGTTTTGTTGACACAATCATTTCTGGTAACTATATGATTTCGGAGAAATAGAGGGTATTTGAACTTGGAATACTAAGCTACATTTAAGCGATTCCTTGTTACAGCAGGAAAAGACTCAGGGGGGATAAACAGGACACGGTGGCATAATGCAGAAAAGATGCCCCCCAGCACACCAACCTTTGTGCACCAAAAGTCCTAGGGGCCCCTAAGACCCTGGGCCATATGGGCTGCAGTGATCTATGTGGCACACATGTCCAGCAGCTGATAAAGGGAAACTTCCACATGTTCCTAAAACATTCATGGGTACTTTCAATGTTTGGGGAAATAATCTGAAATATATATTCAATAGAAAAGTGAGGGTGTATTGGTCCCCAGTCCACACATATGCGACCATTGTACAGCGCTACAGAATATGATGGCGCTATATAAAACAATAAATAATAATGGCGGTGCTGCCGTAGGAGACCTGTTGCCTGGTGTGAACTCTTTTGACTGTCCTGTTCATACAGCATAGCATCCATAAGTTAGTTGTTTATACTGGAGACATTTGTTTTTCGTCTGATATTTGTGGCTTTTTTTAATATAAAGTCATGTAACTGTTTAAAAATAAATTCTGTAAACTCTCTGTTTTATCTACAAAAAGGACATGGCCGTCAGAAAAATAAAACAGTGACCTTGTCTGTAAAATGTCATAAAAATATGGATCTGAGTAATATACGTATTCTCAGTTAACATAGTACTTGCAAGCAATTTTATTACAAAGAACACGTAGAAAGTATAGTAACATAATAAAAGAGGAAAACGGCTGGACCATAAATACCATTTTACAAACATATATCAGGAAAATCCAACTATATAGACCAAAGCAATAATCATAAAAGACTAAACATTACACTAAAATAGTATTTGTCCTGACAAAGGTTACAGATCATTGATCTAGATTATAAAAATAGACCATTCTGTTTTGTAGCATTTTCAGTTTTGTACATAATAGAGATCGCGCTTTAAAGCGTATTATACTAATCCCATGCTTTCTAGTATTCACAGGGTCCGTTACTTGGGGGTCTTTATTGGACCAAGTGGTACAACAACGCATCTTTAGACAACAGCCCCAATTCTTTTATCTACTATGAGAATCTTTTGCTTGGGGTTCCACGTCTGCGTCAGCTAAAGGTAGAGAACAACTCGTGCGTTGTACATAAAGACTTCCAAGAAGATATTACCGGATGCTATGATGTATACTCCAAAGACAAAGAGGACAAAAGCCCGTTTGGACTTTTTAACGGGACTGCGTAAGTACTGTACTTTCTTCTTCCACTGGAATAGAAGAACCGCATAGTGTTTTTAGTGGCATGTTTCACTTATTTGCACTATTTAATATAAGCTTCATATGGACAGATGGTAGCTCTCCTGCTGTTAAATTATAGCCCTCACGAGTGTGTGGGGTTAGCTGAAAATACATCGTCAGTAATTATAATTGGGTATTTGTTCAATCAATAAAAGTTTGTGTGGGATTGCAGAAGATTTGGTAAATTAGTTTTCCTCTTGACATAATTCCTGCTTTCACCTTTTTTCTTCTTTACCAGTTGGAACTACTTCACGGAGGACGAACTCGGAGGATCATCTCACTGGGGAAAAATAGCGACTTATAGTGGAGGAGGATATTATATAGATCTGGAACGTACCAAAAATGACAGTTTAAGGGAGCTACAGATATTGAAAAGTAACCTCTGGTTGAATAGAGGAACACGTGCGGTCTTTGTTGACTTCTCAGTTTATAATGCCAACATCAACTTATTCTGTGTTTTAAGGTAAGTGGCTTACTTACTTTTTTTACACAAACGTATTAACCTTAATGCCGAATTGCAAGCTAAATTAAATACTCTAGTCCAATAAAGATTAACAAGGTGAATAGGCTAGCGGTGTGTCCTGTAAGACACTGTGCGAATAAGCCACCTATATATTATATAAGAAGAACCATTATTTATTAATGGCAACATTTAAACCCTCATGGATTCTACATCTAGGCATACGGTCTTCCTAATTAAGGTATTAGTACACTAAGGCCTTGCAACAAAAAAAAATTAAAAATAAATGGAACCTCAAATTAAGTTAGCAATTAGATAATAACAAATATCATGGAAGCAAGGACTTTCAAGGACCATCAGTTGTGACCTTTCACCTGCTCCCAAGCATCTCCCCATCAACACAACTGCTCACCAGAATTTCACAGTACCCACATACAGTACCGTTCAAAAGTTTGGGGTCACCTAGAAAATGGGCTCATTAAAATAACACCAAATGGATCAGAATTAAAATGCAGACATTGTTTACGTCGTAAATGATTATTGTAGCGGGAATCGGCTGACTTTTTATGGCATATCTTCATAGGTGTACAGAAGCTTTTTTATCAACAACCATGACGCCTGTGTTCTAATGGCACATTGTGTTCGCTAATCCAAGTTTAAGTTTAAGAGACTGATTATTGGAAAAACATTTTGCAATAGTGTTACACAGCTAGAAATATCCTGGTTTTCCAATAAAACAGCTAAGTGACTCTAAAGCGTTAAACGGTAGAGTATCTATAAGCAGATAGATATCAATGATAACAAATATACACAGTTTCATTTTAATGTAACCAAAATATATTTTGTGAACTTCTGCAATGCTTTTTTTTGACTTTAGTAAACTTATTATGTGTTTTTTTCAGGCTTGTAGTAGAATTCCCTGCAACTGGTGGAGCAATACCGTCCTGGCAGATTCGCACCGTTAAGCTTATTCGATATGTCTGCGGATGGGACTATTTCATCATCGCGTGTGAAATTATCTTCTGTGTGTTTATCTTTTACTATGTGGTGGAAGAGATGCTGGAATTAAGGATTCATAAATTCAGATATTTTACCAGTATTTGGAACATACTCGACGTCGTGGTTATACTGGTAAGGATACATTCCACGTGCCTCTAAATAATTGTACAGCATTCATATCTGGAAATGAAGGTTTTTATACATCTGTAAGTAATTGATACAATTATATTTAGCTTTCTCTTGTAGCCATTGCATTTCACATCTTTCGAACGTTAGAGGTGAACAGGCTGATGGGAACACTGTTACAACTGCCTACCATATACGCAGATTTTGAATTCTTGGCTTTTTGGCAGACGCAATACAACAACATGAATGCCGTGAATCTCTTCTTCGCATGGATTAAGGTAAGTGTTCAACATGTGCCAAGCTAAAATATAATGAATATTATTTGTAAGACTTTTGAGCGTGTTTATATGAATTTATTTTCAGTTTTACCCCAAATGGTTGCAAACAGGTGTCAAAAAAGGAGTCACAGTTAACATGATCATCAGACAGGGGTGGGCTGGCCCAGGTGGCAGGTCAGACTGGCCCTTTGTGAACAATTTTGGACAAGCACAGGGAGGCAGGAATGCAGCGGGGTCATGTAAAACAGCGTTATGTAATAGCGGGGCTGCACACACGGTGTGCCAGAGAGAAGGCTGCCAGTGAGGTAAGGGGGTTCTAAAAAGGAGCAAGTGAGTGAGAGAGAGGGGGAGTATGTATGTATGTATGTATGTATGTATGTATGTATGAATCTTAGAATGAGAATGTTTGTATAAGTGTGTGTGTAAAGAATAAATGTGCAAGCATAAATGCGTAATTGTGTGTTAGCATGCATGTGCTTGTGGTGTGAGTATGAGCAAGTTTATGTTAGAGTAAGCATGTGTATGTGTGTAAGCATGAGAGTGTTAGTTTGTTTAAGTGTGTGTACATATGTGTCCCCTCCCCTGTCATTAGACTATATCATATATCTAGTTCCTTACTATGAAACACGCAAATCATGTAGATTGTGGTATCTCATGGTTACGTTGTATTGTATTAAAGGGGTTCAATGACGTAAATTTTATGTAATGCTCTTTTTTTTTCTATCAAAGAGCATTTAATTATACACATATACACAATCAATACATGAAGAATGTTTTACTGTTATTTCTTCCAGATCTTCAAATACATTAGCTTCAATAAGACAATGACCCAGCTCTCTTCTACCCTTGCTCGTTGCGCAAAGGATATTTTGGGTTTTGCAATCATGTTCTTCATTGTATTTTTTGCCTATGCACAACTAGGATACCTTCTCTTTGGAACCCAAGTGGAAAACTTTAGCACCTTTGTAAAATGCATGTATGTATTTTTCTTTTTATTTGTAGAATGTATACCAAAGCATAGGGTCAAAGTTGGCATGGGGCATGACTTTCCTTGGGAAGCCCTTTAGCTCTGCGCCGTCTGCCTTAAATATTACAAGTAAAGGTTGGGTCTGAAACAACAGGGAACCCATAAGCTTGACAAATGATTGTCAGTTTAATTAGTCTTAAATATATACTTTGGTCCAAACTGGTTCACAACTCTCCTGCACATGTCAAACCCATATCTATGTTTCCTAGAGCTAAATAAAACCTCCCATGAAAGAGTCTTTCTTAAAAGGCTTTGGAGGGATATTTATACAGAGGTTTGAGTCACACTTTAAAAAAACTGACTATTAATATGAAGTGAGGAAAAGGTGAACAACATATGAAGATAGTAAATCTTGGTTTGGACAGATTCTTGTATACATTCAGGCTCACTCATACTCAAGAACATAATAAGATCAGGCTTGGGTAGATTCTGCCAGCAGAGAATACCAATTTAATAATAACATAAAAGCCAGACTCTTAGATTGTCAGACATGATAAAGAGATTGGGTACAGTTTGAGACATGATAAAGTTAGGCTCTTGTAACGTCTAAGACATTGTAAAGTTCAGGTCAATGCTGAGACCAGTAAGCCTTGGATAGGTTCTTATACACGATTAAGTTAGGCTGGGGGGTGCAGTTTGTTTAGCGTGGGTCTCAATGGCATATAAGATGGTAATCAGATGTAATTTCTACTAGAGGACCTATGTGCCATTGACATGCTGAGATTGTAGACTCATCTGAGCAGGGCCCTCCTTATCTCTTGCTTCAGTAAGTCAAATTGTTAAGTTATTCACTACTAGTTATGTTCTGTTTACCCATTGAACAGCACTGCAAAACATGATGGCATATATATAAACAATAAATAATAATAACTTACTTGTGATTACTGGTATACAAATTAAAACCCTATATCTGATGTTTAAGCTAAGATGTTTCTTTTGTTTTCTAGATTTACTCAGTTCCGAATTATCCTTGGGGATTTTGATTATGATGCCATTGACAATGCCAATAGGATATTAGGACCTATTTATTTTGTTACATATGTTTTCTTTGTCTTCTTTGTCTTATTGGTAAGTACTGTTAGCAATGTTAAATATTCACTTTCTATGCTGATCTTTGTTTGTGTCCCAAATGCCTAGAACCGTAATTGTGTTCTCGCGGAGAGGGTGTTGATGCCATGGTACGTTGTCACCATCTACAGGCCAAAAATGGCACTACATCAGTGTGGCTCCTTTTATTTGAGACTAGGGTGATAGCCAATCCCACACATCTCACATATTTTCTAAACAGGGCTACCTGTCTAGTGTTTTTTGTGTCTGTATGATGCCATGAAAGCCGGGTCTAAGCCTACGGTCTAATACAAGGTACACTGCAGGCTGGGTAGTGAACATGAGCGCTGAGTATACACAATTGAATTGAAGTGAATGGATTTTTTTAATATATGTCTGGAAACTCAAGAATATTTGTGGAGTTGCACAATAATATTACGTTTTTGTCTTTTTTATAATTAAGAATATGTTTTTGGCCATCATCAACGATACATATTCTGAAGTGAAAGAAGAGCTTTCAAACCAAAAGAATGAGTTGCAGTTTTCTGATATATTGAAACAGGTATGTGTTACACATTTAGTAAATATGTACCCTGAGGATATATCCAAAGCTGATTGAAATACTGTCCATCCTTTTTTCATCCAAATCTGCTAATTCTAAATGTATCAGTTCTGTCCATCACCTTTTCATCCAAATCTACTAATTTTTATTCTACCAGTTCTGAACCACTTTTTTGTTTATCCAATAATAGTCTGCAAAGCTCACGAAAACAGCGCCATCTTCTCCTTTTATTATTGTCAATTTTGTATATTGTCAATTTTAATGTTATTGTTCATTTTCACTGTCCATTATTGTAATTGCTCCATGAAATCCGCAGATGGTCTATAACTAAAATGTAAAGTAATAATCATTTACTAAACACAAGGTCTTACATTCGTAGGGCTACAGGAAGACATTAATGAAACTGAAACTGAAGAAAGAGCGCATATCGGATGTTCAGAAAGCTCTACAAAATGGCACAAAGGAACTTGAATTTGAAGAGTTTAAGAACAGTTTAAAAGAGTTAAGTATTGTGATTTGGTTGTCAACATTTCAGCCCAATTTACTCCAAAGTCACTGGTGTAACTACAGGGGCTGCAGGGTCCCATGCCTCTAGGGGGTGGTCAGTGCAAACCCCTTCTTCTTGTCTCCTCGTACCGGTTCAAAATAGTTTAGAAAGGGCCCTTCCTAATCCACCGATCCAGGTCAGAAGGGCCCTTTCCAAACTATTTTGAACAATTGCAATCACAACCCAGGTTTATCCCCCCAAAACAAGTTAATATATGGGTAGCACAATTAATGGAACCCTTTTAGTCACTTTAGTTACTTTGTGGACTCTCCTCTTTCTTCAGTTCACCCCACAGGTTGTCTATGGGTCTCAAGTCAGGGGACCAGGACAGCCATGGTAGACCTTGATTGTGTGGTCAGTAAACCATTTTTGTGTTCATTATGATGTTTTGGATCATTGTCCTGCTGGAAGATCCAACCACAGCCCATTTTAAGCTTTTTGGTAGAGGCAGCCAGGTGTTCATTTAATCTGTTTGTATGTGTTAGAATCCATGATGCCATGTATCCTAACAAAAAGTCCAGGTCCACTGGCAGAAAAAAAACAGTCCCAAGCATTAAAAAGCCACCATCATATTTAACTGTGGGCATGAGCTAGTTTTCCATATGGCTACCTCTCAGTGTGCACCAAACACACCTCTGGTTTCATCTGACCATAGAACCCAATCCCATTTGAAGGTCCAGTTCCATGCTGAAGGGGACATTTGGGGAAATGCTATGTTTCCAGCTTTGTGGGAACAAGTTGGAGAAGGCCCTTTTCTATTCCAGCATGACTCTGCCCCAGCATACAAAGTAAGGTCCATAAAGACATGGTTGAATAAGTTTTGTGTGGAAGAACTTCATTGGTCCACACCGTGCCCTGACCTCAGCCCCATCGAACACCTTTGGGGTAAACTGGAACAGAGATTGCGAGCCAGGCCTCCTCGTCCAACATCACAAATGCTCTACTGGATGAATGTGCAAAATTCCCCCAGAAACACTCCAAAATCCTGTGGAAAGCCTTCCCAAAAGAACGGAAGATGTTATAGCTGCAAAGGGGTTACCAACTACAGTGGATATAAAAAAATCTACACCCCCTGTTAAAATGCCAGGTTCTAGTGATGTTAAAGAATGAGACAAGGATAAATCATGTCAGAACTTTTTCCACCTTTAATGTACTTCAAAAGACCATAAATCACAACTGCGCTGGAGCGATGCTTCACAAAGCCAGTCCTAACCCAAAGTGTTTACTGGAGAAACAATAGCTTCAGAATTCAACCATCTTTCAATTAAATAATAAAATGTGATTGTGTGCTATGCATAACAAATTAAAAGGTAACTCATCACATTGAAACACAAGAATAACCACACACAGAACAGACCACACTTTTTGTAGATCTAGAAACACGAATCCATTGTTTGTGTGGTTTTTGTTTTTAGAATGGGCCATGAAGACCATGAAATCACTGCAGCCTTTTCCAGATTTGACCAGGATGGAAATCGGATTCTTGACGAAGAAGAACAAAATAGAATGAGAAATATTTTGGAGGAAAGACGGGTATGGTTATAATAGCGCTAACAGTTTTGCAGATTAGTTTTAACATAGTAGCTTATAAAAAGAGTACAAATATTAGGAGCCCACAGACAATCCACGTGCAAAACAACTATTCTTATTCAACGTTAACCTACTAGCATTTCACCACAATTGAGGAAGAAATATAAAGGATCTGCACCGGGAATCCATACAGTTTATAATATAATATATATATATATATATATATATATATATATATTATAAACTATATGGATTCCCAGTGCAGATATATTATATATTCCCGGTGCAGATATATTATATATATATTATATACACACAAGACATCCAAGCATTAACTTTTTCCTGTTGTAATCAAAACTTTATAGACGTATTTTTACATTTCAAAACAGCCTTAAAAAGTGAAGTTTATTTTCAATTGTATATTGTAATAAAATAACACATCTTCTTTATCGTGTTCTAAATGTACAGATGGCTCTGAATGCCGAAATTGAGAATCTGGGAAGGTCATTCGGGAACAAGAGTTTAGAAGATGGGGTGAATTTAGCCAAATTCAAGGATAAGGTCTCTGCTAAAGCCAGTTGGGTCTCACAAGAAGAATTTACAATGTATGTATCTTTAGAAATAAATATCTACAGTTCTGAGAAAATAGACTTTCGAACTAAAATAGTCAGACGCATATAGGTGTGATATGTGAACGAGCTAGTTGAGAAAATAACTATAACAATGAAACGTGAGGTTAACATTAGGGGGTACATAGTCTTCCGGATACCGACTGGAAAAACCAAGGAGCTGGTTCAGAAAGGAATAAATACTTTCCAGGCATTTTTTCTTAAGCAGTTAATAAGGAAGATGAGGCATGTTTTATTTATTTTTTCATAACGGACACTTGATTTTGGATGTCACAGTTGGGAAGTGACCGGGCTCCAGTGATCATTAATCAGTGTTGCTTAACATAGGACATACACTGCGTTGCACTACACAATAAACTAAGGTTTTCTGCTTTAGAATGGCATTTCTTTTTTTAAATGGTCTGGACAATTTAGATGGAGTACAGGAGAAATGGGATTACTGGAAGTAAAACATGTCAGTAAATTAAAACGAAAAAACAAAAAGGTAGCATCAAGAACCTCTATGGAGATTTAGAATGAAGAAGAGAGGAGTAACTGCAAGGTATCAAAGCACCCAGGAGGGGTTTTAATGTGACAATAATAATAAAAATGTAGTATGAGTTGAGCTTTTAAGATAATTTCCCAATATTCTCCAATTTAATATTCTCACATTTAATAATCGCAGTTAAATCAATGCTCATCCATGATTGTCTTTCAGATTTCTAAAGCGTCTTCAGCAACTGGAACTGTCCATTGGAGGAATCATGAGAAAAATTGAATCTGTGGAACTGAAGTTAGAGACCATGGAAACGAACAAAACAAAACAGACAAATCTTGTGGATAATAGACAGAACAATATTGTAAATGTAAGCAACAGAATGTTGTCTTTATACAAACACCTCAAGGACAAGCATTTAGTATGTGTACAATATATATATTATATATTACACACACAGCAAATAAAGTTGATGCACTCAGCAGGTCTTCTTTTTATAAAATGTATTGACTTGGTGAAGGTCCCATATACATACACACATGTATATATATATATATATATATACATATATATATATATATATATATATATATATATATATATATACATATATATATATACATACATACATACATATACATACACACACGCACTATATTATATATATATATACACACACACATACATATATACACACACATATACATATACATATACACACATACACACGCTATATTGACAAAAGTACTGACACCTGACCATTACACCAACAGATTGCATTCTAAATACATAGGCACTAATGTGTAGTTGGTCCCCCTATTTGCAATCTCCATTCCAGTCCATCCCAAAGGTGTTGGCCAGGTTGAGGTCAGGGCTTTGTGTGGCCCAGTCAAGTTTTCCACACCAAACTCGTCCTAACTCGTCATTGTGGACCTTGCTTTGTGTACTGGAGCAGTCATGTTGGAATAGAAAAATGTCTTTCCCAAACTGTCCCCACAAAGTTGGAAACAGTATCCAAAATGCTAAAGCATTAACATTTCCCTTCACTGGAAGTAAGGGGGCTAACCCAAACCCAATATTCCAATACCCAATAAGAGGTACGTCCCAATATTTTTGTCCATATAGTGCACAAAGCGAAGTACATAAAGACATGGTTGGATGGCGTCCATGAACTTGGGTGCTGCTTAGAGGCCAAATTAAACGAGACTATTGTAACTTCTCCATACAGACAAGAGTGATAACTTTTTTTTTGTCCCGAGTATGAAAGGGTATTATTCATGCAGGGAAGAATTACACTCAAACCAATTGGGAAGAATAAAGTTTTCTTTATATCGTTAACCTGTTGATCCCTGTATTTTGTTTTTCCAAAGGAAGAAATTCTGCATCGCAATCTGGTTCCAATCGTGAAACCAGAGAAAGAAGGCTGGGAGTCAGAGTACAAGCCAAGAAACGTTACAGACCCATCTTTTAGGAACAGCAATGCCCTCTACCCAAATACAACTAGTGCAGACAATTCATTACATTTCTCTCAGAACTAAAACGCTTACTGTCTTAACGTGTATAATTTACAACTCTCTCACCTTCAAAATGCTTAAAGAATGTCATTTTAAGTAAAGTCACAATGTAGTAGTTAAACTTAGGTACCAGCTAGTGAGATCCCCAGAAAAAAAAGGCATTCCAGCGTTTTTACAAAAAGTGATTTAAAAAAAAAAAAAAAGCCACTGAATTTTCTATCCAGGAAACCCACATTGTATTTATTGTTTAACCAGTATCTTCACACTTCTTATCGGCTGCGGAGGTGGGCAGGGTAGAATATAGTGTGAAATATAATATATAATAAAACAATGTTAAAATACAGCGCTAGCTTTACAGATGCTGTTTGGTACTAGTTGAAATTTTCCATTGTGGTAAAAAAGGTCCCTACAAGGCATTACTAAAGAGAAGGGAAGAAAATATGGAAAATATGGACATTATTTGCAGCTAAATCCACGCCTGTGACTTGTGCGATACCGCCAGCTGTGACCAACTTAAATACCCGTAGAGGTTCAATTTGTCTCAGTCAGCGTTTTAGAGAACCTTGTGATTTGTTCTGGATTTTAGATAAGATACAAAAGCAATATTAATATACATAGTGTATGTACATAGAATGTTTCTGAAACAAAAAATGAAATAAAAACTAAAATGAAGATTATATAATAGCGAATTACAATAAATCAAGTTGATGACATGATCACGGTTTGAGGCTTCCTGGATTTATTGGACTCCTGGGTTTCTTAGGGTTAAATCCCAAGTATCACTAGTACGACTCAAAGGGAAACGGTCTGAAACAAAAACATTTTGTAATGCCACTTACTGGGGCAGATCTTGCAGGGCAAACATTTCATAAACTGACTTGTGGCACCCTATGGCACCGCCATGTTTAAAGCCACTGAGCTCTTCAGCGCAACCCATTCTACTGCCAATGTTTGTCTATGGAGATGGCCGCCTGTGTGTCCACATATTTCTGTTCATAGTTTATTGCTGAAAATAATTTTCAGTCTCACTGCAACATAGATTTAGGGAATAAACCCCAATTTGCGGCTTCATTAAGCAGAGGAACATCAATAGATTCCATACTCAAACATTTGGTATTGTAGCAATTTACTTTCATACACCTTGTGCAGGCAAAGGATTGTGACTTCCAGTCTCCCGAACATCTCTACATCTTAGAAGCATATTTGGGGAACGATTAGTGTCAGGTAAACATAGTTACATAGTTAGTTACATAGTTATATAGGCTGAAAAAAGACATGCGTCCATCAAGTTCAGCCTTTCCTATATCTGTTAATTTGTTGCTGTTTGATCCAAAAGAAGGCAGAAAACCCCGGCTTTGCTCTTTCCAATTTTGCACTAACCAGGGAAAAAAATTCCTTCTTGACCCCAAAATGGCAGTCAGATTTCTCCTTGGATCAATAAGCTGTTTCCCCATAATTAAAGATTATATCCCTGAATATTATGTTTTTCCAGGTATTCATCCAGTTGCAGTTTAAACATCTGTACAGACTCTGATAAAACTACCTCTGCAGGCAGAGAATTCCACATCCTTATTGTCCTTACTGTAAAAAACCCTTTCCTCTGCTTTAGTCTAAATCTCCTTTCTTCCAGTCTAAATGCATGACCACGTATCCTATTCATAGTCCTGTTTATGAACAGATTTCCACACAATGGTTTGTATTGGCCCCGAATATATTTATATAACGTTATCATATCCCCTCTGAGGCGACGTTTTTCTAAACTAAACAGATTTAAATTAGTTAACCTTTCTTCATAACTATAGTGCTCCATTCCTTTTATTAATTTTGTAGCCCGCCTCTACACCCTTTCTAGTGCTATGATATCCTTCTTTAGAAAAGGTGCCCAAAATTGCACAGCATACTCAAGGTGCGGCCTTACCATTGATTTATACAGAGGCAAAATTATATCTTTATTCCGCGACTTGATGCCCCTTTTTATACACGCCAATACCTTACTGGCCTTAGCAACCGCAGACTGACACTGCACATTGTTTCCTAGTTTGTTGTCTATAACAATTCCCAAATCCTTCTCATTTGTCATTACCCCTAATTCACTACCGTTTAGGGTGTAGGTTGCTTGTGCATTCGCTACTCCGAAGTGCATAACTTTACATTTATCTACATTGAATTTCATCTGCCATTTGAGTGCCCAGTCCCCCAGTCTATCTAGATCCCTCTGCAGCACTGTAATATGCTGCTCGCCCTGTATAACTTTATCTAGTTTTATGTCATCTGCAAACACAGAAACATGACTTTCAATGCCTCCTGCCAGGTCATTTAGAAATATGTTGAATAAAATTGGTCCCAGAACAGAACCCTGAGGGACACCACTTACCACTTTTGACCAGCTTGAAAATTTACCATTTATAACAACTCTCTGTTCTCTACCTCTAAGCCAATGTTCTACCCAAGAACAAGAGTTTGCATCTAGGCCAATTTCTTTCAGTTTGAATACTAACCTATTGTGTGGAACCGTGTCAAACGCCTTGGCAAAATCCAAGTAGATTACATCCACTGCAACACCCTGATCTACACTTCTACTTACTTCTTCGTAGAATGCAATTAAATTAGTTTGACACGACCTATGTTTCATGAAACCATGCTGATTTATGCTAATAATACTATTGTAAACAAACATTTTATACATAATCGAAGACGTGTATAAATTCAAAAAACAGTTTATTTTCTCTAAATTATTTCAAAAAAGCAATAGCTTATTACATTATAGAACTTTATTTTACCTGCACTTATAAAGGCAGGGGATATCACATTATAAAAAAACAGTGCTAATGTTAATGTGCTGTAGTTAGAAATGTCAACTATAAAACCTGAGTGGCTGATGCAGCCATTCCAAAAAACAGGCGGTCGTCTAACCATCTCAGACATTGGTTAGACCTTAAACAACATCCTGCGTCATGTACAGGAAGATATTTCTGAGCAACAAAGGCTAGTAAAGGCTGGTGTATACGGCAGATTATATTGGCTGACCAAACATCCCGCAGGAACCTTGATAATGTGCCGAAAATCCATATGGGAATTACAACAGCCATCATGTGAAAAGGCTGGACGGAGAAACAGAGAAAACTATGTTATGAGAGATGGCACACGCAGATGATATTCTCAATGTCAGCACACCAGAGTTTCTTTAGGCAAGATTTAGCAGAATGATGCATCCTTTGAGGTAAATATATATCCAGTGACTTTCTGCTTCTGCTGAATCCAGCTAGAAGGCTATAATACTGAAATGAATGGGTGTCACAAGTGACTTGTAGCTTATTATATCTACTATATGAACTCACACCACTGACTAGTCAGTAAGCCTCGTGATTTTTAACATTCACCATACCTAAATCATGGAAACACAATTCCAGTTTGGTCCTTTTCTGTTCAGGTAATTCATGTCAAAGGCAAACTGCATATTGTCCGTGTGAACAGCAACATAACGTCCATCTCAAAGGCAACGTCAATGTCCAAAATAAGACGCACGGCTCAAACAGAGATTGACTAAACAAGCCTCCAGGCTGAAATAAATTCAACATGAACTGGATACATAGCAGCTCCAACTGATCTGTAGTAATGTGCACTGACATGGATTAGACGCCGGCACTCACCCAGGGAAATGTTCATGGGCTTTTGGTGGAAGATTAAAAATGTTCAAGTGTCAAGGAAACTCAATGCAGAGTGACTCATATAACATATATAAGTAGCACAGGTGAATGTGTTAATGGTAACGCCGCACACAAACAGCTTTGTTATTTGTTGCTGCACACTACAAACACAAGCAGCAAGACAGAATCCATAATTAGCGAACCTCAGCTACTTAAACATGAGCGATCATCCAAACAAAATCCACAAGACATACGGATCTCATTTATACTTATTTAACAGGCAATGTGCATATATATATATATATATATATATATATATATATATATATATATATATATATATATATATATATATATGTGTGTGTGTATATATATATCTCTCTATCTATCTATCTAATTAGGCACTTTCATTGTATTTATTCTATTTTAAAAAGGATATGAGGTTATCGCTCTTGATAAAGGTGATCAGCTTCTCCAAAGACTCAAAGCGACACAGAGTTGGTACGCAGCCCAACATGATCAGCTTGTGTTTGGCCCTTGTGAGAGCCACATTCAGCCTCCTCCAGTCTTTTAGTAAGTCACCCAACTGCTCATAGGGAAAAAGGACCTGGTTAGCCTAGGGACTACACATTTAAAGCACAAAAACCACTAGTACGCACCGGCAGTTAACTTACTCTTCCATCAATATTGCTTCTAACAAAGGACACCATGATGACACTCTTGTCTCTTCCTTGGTATTTGTCAACTGTATTCACTTCTACTCCACTGCAGGACAATGACGTCAAATAACCAGAAATGACTTTCAATTGCTGCCGGTAAGGAGCTATGATGCCAATGTCGGAGGGCTTGCAGCCAGCCTTTTGGTGAAAACAAAATTAGACATGACATACTAAGTAGAGCTTACCCATGTACAAATATTATTATGCGTTATAACAATGATTATAACAATGATTTTTAAGGAATAATTGAATATACCTTTAGAAACAGGGACGTCAGGTGGAACACCAGCTTAGCTTCAATCCAGTTACTGACACCTCCCTTTTCTTCTGTTTCTAGAGCCGGGATCTAGAATATTGGAAAATATATATTATACACACATACACACAAAAAGGTTTCCATTTAAGCTGAAAACAACTTTTATTCAACATTTACAGCCATTAAAAATACTCCTGATGCGCTGCTAATGGTTGAACTTAACTAATGCATTAATGACAATAAAGGTACTTTCACATGGCTATAATTCAGACCTAAATAAGATGCAGACAAAGATCAAAACTAAATCTGGAGAACATGCCGGCCGCGTAGACAGAAAGACAAAGTCTTCAAGGGGTTTCGTAAATACCTCCCCTTTGCTCTCTTATCTCTCTAAATAACTAGATGAGCAGAAACACATGGTGGGCATTATATACATACATTAGTTGAAGCATTAAGAAAGTTAGGTGTGCTCTAGTAAACAAATGACACAAGACACATATTAAACGTACCTCCTCTGTGTTCAGAAAGCAGACAGGATTGGTAGGCTCCAATACATTTTTAACCCATGAAGATTCAAGACTCTCCTTAAATTCAAGTTCCAGCTTTAAAGTCTTCAAATGAGGCAGCTGAACTGTTGCTGTAGACACACGATCAGAGGCACATTCTAGCCGTCCTTCATATACCAGCTTATTGCTCAGAGCCATTATCTTGCTGAAGTGGACATAAATAGTAGTGGACATGAATATTAACTCACCCTACCCGTGTACTTGTGTGAAGACACAGCATCATGGATTACCTGTTCATGCGATACTGCACGGTCAACTCCACAACAGCATCTTGATTCTTCTCCAGTCTTTTAAACAAACTCTCACTCATCCCAAGGTCTCTGGTAACAGGCAAGTAAAGGTTAGAGGAGACAGACGGTCACAGCATAAAAAGGTCTACCAGAGCCACTAGAATACAATGCAGGGGATCAGATCTGACCTATAAATCATCAATAGCACAATCCAAATAAGCACTAAAGACAAGAGGGAGTTTTTTGGATTATTCAATGTCCCTAATTACTGCAGCAGAGACATTTGACTTAAGTTTATAATGTCAGACATAAAAGACTCTACACAGTTGAGCTTCTGTTTCGGCTATAAAGAGGGCTACAGTTAATGTTTCCATGAAGGTTAAATAGTGGTTAGATTAAAAATAGCATCTCATTTACTTAGATTTTTTAGAGTTTTGCCATGGATATCAATAGCATCAGTATCAACATCAAAAACTACTTGCCAATTACTATTCAGAACAGGAGTTTTTATATTTTTTGTAATCCCTATGCAATACAAGAGTTTTATTTCCTCCTACTTAAGCACAGTAGGATGAGAAAAGCCTTCTATCTACACTTGTCTGGGATGTCAACCTTTTCAGCATCCTCCAACAAAAAAAAGAACAGACTGAAGGCTTTGAGTAATAGATTAGATTTAAAATTTAATTTCCCGGATGAGTGCTTTTAACACATTTAATTTATCTTTAAAGCACGATATTGAAATATATACCGGGTCTCTCGTTGGCTTCGTGTGTCTGTAAGCATTTTAGGATTTTGGTCACCAAGTAGTCTACATCAAAGTTTCTTTGCCTGGAAAACCCTTTGACTGGCCTGATCTAATCACCAATAAACATAACTATATCACAACTAGCTCAGGTCATCTCTTTTCCCATTCGGTATACATCTCTGATTGACAAGGAGAGACAATGGTAATAAGACATATTCGGTATCAAGATTGTGTTACTAGCTAGCAGGAAAGGTTATGAATCAAGAGGCGAAAGGTCACTAGTTCATCCAAAAGCAAGAAGAAAAAAAAAATCTTTTTTAACTTATCCACTAGGTTTTCTTAGTCACATGCACACTGGTAGAAATATGCTAGTAGTGGATTGTAAATATTAGGTGTAAGAAGGGCATTTTAAAAGTCAAGATAAACATCCCCAATGGATCAATTCAGTCTATAACACTTATAGCCCTGACCAAGTTATTACCTTGCTTCGGAGCTCTGAACTAGGGGTGGAAGCTGTTGATGATCTCCCACTAAGACAAATCTGTCTGCAAAGAATAAGGGGCCAAGGCAAATTGGCTGACTAATCTGCGATGCTTCATCCACAATGCAAAAGTCAAATCGCCTTTGCGTGAACACTGGATGGTTGACGCCCATACATGTTGTTGCAACCACAGGCTAAAAAGGAAGAAATCAGTTAAAGAAAATCATACAAAACAATGTCAAAATATTCTGTTAACTTACATATGATACAAATCATAGTTATGCCAGTTAAAAGACCCGTTTACAAACATTATTGTACTTAAAGAGCTCTAAAATGATGGCCCAAAATGAGACATCTCGTAGCATAAAAAAACATCAACTGTGACAAACCTTTGCAGCTTATCTTCACCCCAAGAACTTGCAAGTTACCTGCGCAGATCAGGCTGATTAACGTACCTGACTGTTGTAGAGTTCTCGTAAGCCACTTAAAGATTTTATCGACCTGGCCTTGCATATTTCTTCTTCACCAAACGTCTGCACATCCGGGTGTATTTTTTGTGTCCGCCCTAAGCGCAAAAACCCCACTTGGAACTTTTTTAGCTTCAGCAGGATGTTATCAACCGCAGAATGCGTGTAACTGGTCAGAAGCACGCTGAAACCACACGCGTAAAGAATTCGGACCTACGAACAAAGGGCACAGGGCCGATTATAGGGAACCACGTGTTACGAATGATAGTAACAGATCAAACCTAATGCTGCATTTGCTGCCTTGTGCCGCCAGTAATACTGCGTCGTCCAAACAAACACATTTACAGGGCAGATAAACCCTGGACATAATAAAGAGAGAGTTGAGGCAGTTGAAGCTATATCATCCCACGAACGCCCCCTTAACTGAATAAACCGCAAGTTCATGTTTGAGAAAAACAATATGGTATAACTCAAGTAAAATGTTTGTGCTGGTGCTTTAAAGTTAGATTCCAGTTATTTACCCCGACTTTCCGATACACCAAGTATGAAATATTAGTGTAATCATCTTACTAGAGTGCAGATTGTAGTGGTTTTGCCTGTCCCTGGCATCCCAACAATAAGAGTGTAATCTTTAGACAGTAGGACACGTTTCATGGCTTGCTTCTGAGGCTTATTGAGACCTGTAATTAAAATAAAAAGGTTACCAAAAGATGCATATTTCATTGCATTAATTCAATGTTTTTATAAAAATAAATCTATTCTAATAATGAGACAGATGGGAATCCCTGAAATATAATAAGATTACCTTTTAATATATTGGCGACGGTGTCCTTCGCATTGTGAGGGAGAACAGAACTTAAATGCTGAACAAATTGAGGTCTGCTGAAGTCAATGACCAAATTCCTCAGCTTCTCGCTACACCAAAAAATAAATGATAAAGAAAAAAGTGATTTTGTTGTTTATTAATTTTTTTTACTACATTATGAACATTCAAAGCAAACAATTGTACTAAACACTGAAGTACTTTGATTCCTAAGGGAACCTCATAGAGTCAAGAAGAAATGGGGCTCCGTGACAGCAGGAAGTGGAGTGTAAGTCCAGAAGGCTGGAATAGAAGAAAGTCCCTAAAATCTTGTGGCTTGACTCGTCCACACACTGTTAGTTGCTGTGCCTGCTAACTAATCACAGGATATTAGAAAGCTAGTTATCTAGTATATGCCTTTATTGTAAAAATAGAGACATTTCCTGCTATTGGCCACAACAACCGTACCTACAAACATTGCCGTACACGTATTCCAAATATGTTTAGCGGCACATCAATATTTTGATGACATCTAACTCACTTACCTTGCAGCAGAATTTTCCATCAGCTTTGACAAATTTCCCAGGTGGGCATCTAAGCCACCTCCTCCTTCTTCATGATCCAGTCTAAACAATGTATCCTCGGGAAGCTTCGCTAAATTCCTAGGAAAACCCATACAAAATCAAGTTATGGCAAAAAGAAATTAATAATTTGAAGGGAAAAATATTGTATTGCCAGGAATACATCCAGATTTATTGAATAGAAAACCAATGTACAGCCTGTAATAGGAGGCTGGCGCATCAATGTATCAGACACTACTGGAAAATCTTTCGGTTTTGGCAAAAAGCAGTAAGAACATCGCCTCCTACGTTTCAGCTTTTAATCTCATCATAAATGCTGATAATGTAATAAAGCAACAGCAAGAACGTCTCCACAACCTCAAATATAAATTGATGAAACTTCTAGGAAACCTACCTGTCCAAAATGCAGGTAATGCTATCGGTGCTCACTTCCCGGATGTAGCCAGTACACAATGCAAGCAACCGACTCTCTTCTCCGCTTACTACGACTCTGTCCCCAGATATCAAGTTAGTTCTGGGAATCGTATCGGTTTTGCGTTGAAAGCAGTGCAAGTACTGTCCATCAGAAAAAGGCTGCACGGTACCAGTCCTTAAAAGACTTCCAATACACTGTCCATCCTCCTCTCTGAAAACCCAAACAAATGACATTTAAATGAGAAAATGTATTACAACGTACATTCCATGTAACACTATTTTAAGACAACTATTTTTTTGAAGAAAGAGAGAAACCTATACATGAGTCTGCCAGATAGCATAGTCAAAACAGAATGCTAGTATCAATGTGCTTTAACAGGGAACACTTCTTATAGGATTAAAAAAAAAAAAAAAGAAGAAAATATCACATATTAACGACTAACAACAGCCTGTACTTTCCCCGTCAGAAGAAGCCAACGAGCACCAGCACATTTTTACAGTATGAAAACGTGAACAGCCGTTCCCTTCTGCAAGATGTAAATGCTGACACCTGCCAGAAGAAATTATTGTTCCCCCTCCAGGCTGATCACGTGCTTTGCAAAGCTATAGAGCCATGCTTTCTGATCACAGTGTGATCAGCACAGGAGAGATAATATATTATATTTATTACACACCGAGTGTATCTAGAGGGAAGAGGGAGAAACATTGTGTTTCGCTCTCTTCCCTCCAATCTCCCCGCACGGAGTACAGTGATCAGCGAGCCGGGCTTCACAGCCTTGCTGATCACAATGTGTGCCATCAGGGGGAGCAAACAGATTCCAGCAGGGTCTAGACAGACCCCGCTGAGCCTCTCCTGTCCTCCAGTGACCTTCCGGTAGGTTTTCTTATATAATACTATTGTCCCCTGGAAATATTACTGTCGGCAAGTACCCAACCACTTACACCAATTAACATACCTTTCAGAAGCCGACATCAACCAAATATTGCGGCGTCCCATTTTAGATTCCTTTAAATGTGCCTCTAAAGAGCACATGAGGTACCAGAGACTGAAATATTGAAGATGAGATTCTTTCAAGTGTTCAGTCTCCTTCTCAATGACTGGGATCATTTCAGAAGGGACAGAGAAAGTTTCATTTTGTTGTTCCACAGACCTATCCAAAAACAATAATAAATCAAAATCTCCTTATCTCCAATAAACATTAAGCTCAACAGTATGAAACAAGCACTTCTTTGGAGATACCTCTGGTTCAATGGGTAATAAATGACCACCACCTTCAGACTATTACAGGGATGAACATTTATGATACAGAACAAAATGCCAGCTACTTGGCTATACCTTTTGGTAAAGGCAATAATTTGAACCAAACATTACAGTTTTATGTAGGCCATATGGAAAGTTAATACACGCAGTTGGTTTATGTAAACTGAAACACGGGCCACAATTTACCTGCTGTAAAGGGCACAGTTCCTCTGTTGTGAGCAAAATTTGCAGGCTTGTCTATCAGCGATTACTGGAGGTAGAGAGGCTAGTTTAATTTCCTTACTTCCATTATCTGATCTGCGTATGATATTTGTAAGGTAAAAGGACAGTCCATTTCTAATCTTCAAGAGTTCTGTAAACAAAAAAAGCAACAAGAATTATTTTTTCTCTAAACCTTTACAACCGAGTACTTCTACATTCAGCATGAATCAGAAGATCCCAACAGACAGGTACAGACAAGCCTTTCATTTTCTCTAAAATACATTCTATTTTGTATGGATCCCAATGCATTTTATACTGCATGCTAATTGGTTAATTCTTCAGTTATTGGGGGTAACACAATTAGACTTTTAGAGTCCTCCCCTGGCTCCCGCTACTGAAACCAGTAGTAATAATAAGGAAGCATTACTTCTTGCACACAATCAGTAGGGCTCTCACCGAGGTCAACAGAGCTGAGCAGCAGTCAAATCGCATGTATGATAGCAAAACACCAATGCTTGATAGCATACAAGTGGTCGAGCCTGTCCCCCCCACTGACTAGGACGGGGGTGCATGCAAGTTTACACAAATATTATCCACTTTCAATACAGGCAGCTGGGGTAGGAGCCTAATGAAACAGTCACATTCTCCAACACCAATAACTAAAGAATTCATGCAGGAAAAGTGGACTCCAATATGCATCTAACGTGCAGATAGTGCTGTAGGGCTCCTTTAAGAAAGGAAAGTAAACACCTAGTCATTTTAAGGTTCCTAGATATTCTAGGATTCTTGTTTTAGGATAACGGGGTCCGCTGAGCCCAGTAACTCAGATATAGTATGGTAGGATGACAATGAGTCCCCATCGCTAAGGGTCTATTCCCTTGAGTGAAGGGTCATGTGGACAATACCCATACAGGACTGGACAGGGGAAGAGAAGCGGCCCTGGCATTTTAAGGCCAGCAGCTGCTTAATGATGTACACTAGGACACCATTGTCATTAAAACACACAAAAAAGAAAAGTATAAAACACTATGCTGATTGGAGGATTCCAGCTCTAGAACTCTGGCTACTCTGTACATTACTAAATCTTTCACAGAAAATAAAGTGCAATTCCCCTCATTTGGAAGCATTTCACAAACTCCCCCCCCCCCCAATATCTTACCTCTTCTATCCAGATGGTTTCCAGGCACTGCATACATAGTTCCTGTTTTCAGATACAACAGTAAACCAGCTTCCGGGTCTTCTCTCCTCTGCTGACTTAGTAAAGTGTACAAAACCACCTACGTAAAAATAAATAAATATTGCATAGATAAATCTCGCTCAATTGTATACCGGTGGAGAACAAGAGATGAAAATAATTACACCGAAAAATAGTTATGAAAACGGTTTCACCTAGAAGGCATTCAGAGATCAAACAGATAGAAGACTAATAGTCATCGCCTTGGCAATGTAGAAAAAAACAAAACATTATTAAAATAAAATTTTAAGATGTGATACTGTTACTCAAATCATGAAATACTGGGATGCAGACTTTAATGTATTTTTTCAGCCAGGAGGATTCAATCTAGAGAAGAGACATCTGAGGTCTTGAAAGCTTTTGTAACATTACATCTTTTTGTATGTTGGCCCAATAAAAATAAATAATAAAAAAAATGTATCAACTCTAAAGACTCATTACCTTCAGATACCACCATATCCATTTTCCTATACCAGGTTAACCTGGATACAGCGGATTTTATTGTTTTTTTCAGTGTAATCCTTTGCCTTTCTCTGACTCAACATTTGCTCGTTGCGAGCAGCACAAGTAATGTGGCAATGCGGCCTCCTGCCGAAGGCTTTACAGGTAAGTCGCACAGTAGCAGGAGTGAATCAAATGGGGGGGGGGTTATATACAGGACAAGAAATCAATCATAAGATTTCCCATCTTTAGCACTCTCTACATCAGACACTGACACTTACATAGACGGCCCAGGGTTATCTTTCTGTACATCTAGATATAAAAGTGCAGACACTTTCAAGTGAACTAGATTAACAAGCCTATTCCCAACATTTTTTGTTTAAAAGTTATCAGTTAATTAAGGTGAAGACCAATATTTAATGTTGTATATATGGAAACACCAGAGGCCCTCTTTGAGATCACATACATGTGTTTTTCAAAATATTAGTTGCCGATTGCCCTAATTAAGTTAACTAATCATAGTTTGCCAGCATATGCAAATTAAATAAGTGACCACGTCAGATATATTTTCTCAGCAATCAATAAAGCAAACAGAGTTTTAGTGAAATGTGTGAAGTGTAGTCGTTGCTGTATTAGCTTACTAGCGGCTTCCCCTGACATGTATCATTTGGACCTCTGTTTGGCAGAGCCTTGCCAACTGAGTATATCCATGTAACATTAATATACTCTCCCGTAACTCAACTGAATATTCTTATACTCCAAGTTAACCATTTCTTTTAGGCCATCAGATCTAAAAACCCACCTGACTTCTGTGTTCAATGGAGTTTGACTCCTTGCCGGTTTTCAGTTCCAGAGGCATGGTTTTAAAATAACTTTTGGATTTCTGGTGAATTTTTACTTTAGCTGTTACATCAATTTTCCCCTTCAAGCCAAACCTCGGGGACCAAATATTTTCCTCTATGTCCAAAAACTCTGCCACTTGTTTGTCACTTGTCACGTGCCTTTGCTCTTCGGATTTTGATCTGAAATAAAACAGTAAAACATTTTATCAGAGGCAGTACAATACTACTGCAAATGTAAAATTAAAAAAAGGCACCTCAAATGAGAAAATCAGCAAATTGAGGCCTTACAGTTTATATTTGCCTTGAGCTGGAGGAATCATGCAATCATCGGCCCACTTAATGAACGACGGCAGGTATTCTTGCACTTCATCCATAATTTCAGCTTGATTTAAATTTAACTGATACCTGGAGACAGAAGACAAATGAATAATGGACAGATTAGCAATAGAATGTCAAACTGCATCAAAGTGAATTAGGTATATAATACAGTCTCTAAATATAATCGTTAAGGAAAAAAGGTATTTGGCCACTTAATCCAGCAGAGCCTGATGGGTACATTTTGGTGCATGAAGTACAGAGTTAAACAGTCTGCCTCGATGTGTGCTTTAATAAATAATTCCGGTCAAGAGGAACATTCTTAGAAGCAAGGATCGTAAAATAAGAAATTACCGTATATATTGTTAAATCATTTTTCAGAACTACTAATTTACATAATCACCAAAGGAAGTGATGACCAGAAAACTAGCAAAATACAAGGATGGCAAGCGCTACAGTAGGCCGACGCTGTGTCTCCATTACCTCTATCACGGAGGAACAAGGAAGCAGAGTATGAGATGAATGTCACAGGGAAGAGAAGTCGCCGAAGTCCCTGTGTAGCAGGTGCTGACCTGCTGAGCGTCTCAAGGCTTATTGTTCCAGCAAGTATCCCAACATAATGCGCAGTATTTTATAGCAACATACAGATATTTTATAGGAGATGCCACTTACATCTCTTTCAAATATTTTGGGCCATGCACTGCCTG
Source organism: Spea bombifrons (assembly GCF_027358695.1). Lineage (NCBI taxonomy): Eukaryota > Metazoa > Chordata > Amphibia > Anura > Pelobatidae > Spea > Spea bombifrons. The sequence goes on along the minus strand of NC_071097.1, from coordinate 18,410,145 downwards.
AAGGGCAAGCTCTTGCAATATTTCTTGGGTAAACCCCTGTGTCGTCGCTCTTTGGAAAATATCATGCAGCATTGTGCCTATCAGCATCTGACGAGATCCTTTATCACAAACCTAGAAAGAACGAAAAAAGAAAAACATACAAAAAGTGAGAAGAAAAACGCAATCTCAACTGTTGTGTCATTGGCATAAAGAGACACCAGTGGGGATTTCCCTTTTATAAAAAAGCCAGCATAATACTCACCTTGAATTTTTCGCTTAAGACCGATCTTCGCAAACACCTAATTGCATTTGCTATACTGGTGCCAGACACAAGCATGTCAGGGTACAAAATAATATATCCCGAGTCTCTGTTTATAGTCCAAGTATTGTCCTGCACACAACTTCCTTCCAAGTGAATAATATCTCCAGGGTTTATTTGAAGAGTTACCCTAAAAACATGGAAAAATGTATATAAAATAAATGGCATCATTTTGCAATCAGATCTATGGAAAATACTACCCCTTATCACTATTTCAAATAGGAGGGGACTCTTGCTCAGCTCGTGGCAGCAGGTGGCAAGGTGGAGTGAGGTTACACGACCTCGTCGTATGTATGTTAGAGTGAAAGTGTATGTAGGAGTGTGTGATCATCAATATGTATGCGTAAGCGTGTTTCAGCTTGAATGTTTGTGCGTCAGTGCACATGCAACTTGCCAGGAAGGGAGTGTCAAGGGGCCAATACGGTTTACATACCTTCACCTGCCCCTGGGCCAGCCCTTCCTTGATTTCAAATCAAGGAAATAATAAAGTTATAAAATGGTGAATTCAAACATGCCTTTTATTATTCATTAAAAGCTCATTATCTAGGTTATGACCCATTACCAATCATCCTTAAGAATACAGAGCTCGGTGTCGCCGCCATCCTGTGATACTGTAATAGTCAGGTGTTTCTCTTCCGCCTTCGGTCCATACACTTCCTTAACATCCAGAACGCAGTATCTGTTGTTGAGGCCTCTGCATAATTTACTCCACGGGATAGTAATTTTTGGGTATCTGCAGTACACAAAGTTTTGAAATTCTAGTACTTGAAATTGACAGTAATTTAGGTACTCTCCCATAAGTGAAAAGATCCCAGTGGTTTGATATGCTGCCCATTATAAAGTTTAATTTGTCCAAAAAAATGTGGATAATCCACGATTACATATACAGTGACAAGAAAAAGTGAACCCTTTGGAATTACCAGCATTTATATATAAATTTGTTTTAAATTAAGATCTGATTTTCATCTAAAACTACAATAACAAACAGACTCAATCTGTTTAAACTAATGAAATTATTGTATTGTCCTTATCCTTATTGAATGCATCATTCAAACATTCACAGTGTGGGTTAGAAAAGATATGGTGACCCCTAGGCTAAATACTTCAAGAAAAGCTGATTGGAGTCAGGAGTTAACAAACCTGAAGTCCCATCAATAAGACAGGATTACAGGTGTATTTTGGAGCCACTTTGACCTATAAATTAAACATGCAAGCATCTGCTAATGTGAACAGTGCCTTGCAAACAGAAATCTCAGAAGACCTACAATCAAGAATTGCTGATTTGCATAAAGCTGGAAACCTGCGTAGAGCTGTTCACCCAAATTGTGCCAAAAAGTACCTTGACACTCCACATTACTACCAGGAAAATGTTTTGCGGACTGATGAAACCAAGGATGAATTGTTCAGGAAGAACACGTAGCGATATGTATGGTGTAAAAGGGCACCACATACCCAGGTGAAAACATAATCCCAGCAGTAAGGTACGGTGGAGGGAGCTTCATGATTTACGGCTGCTTTGCTGCCTCAGGGCCTGGACAGCTTGCCATCATCGAGGGACAAAGAATTCAAATTGATCAAGGTATCTAAAGGGTTCTCTTCATAATTTTTCATTGAGATTATACACATATACATTCTTCATGCCATACATATATATATATATATATATATATATATATATATATATATATATATATATATATGAGATTGTTAACGGCAATCACACTCCTATCATGCCCAAGCAACCAGTACGTGCTAGAAACTTTTTTTTTTTTTTTATATAGGTGTGTTGAGGGGGGGGGTCATTTTCGGTTTCAGCCAAGCGAATGTTGAATTTTCGGTTTCGGTCCAGAATTATCATTTCGGTGTATCCCTACTACACATCCATGATGTGAATCTCCCTTTCCACCACATCCCAAAGGTGCTGTATTGGATTGATAAGATTGGTACACTGTGGTCATGAAGGGATGGTCAGCAACAATACTCAGGTCACGTTTAAATGATGCTCAATTGGTACTAAGGGGCCCAAAGCGTGCCAAGAAAATGTCCCCCACACAATTATACCATCTGCCTGAACCGTTAGATAGATCCATGCTTTTATGTTGTTTATGCCAAAGTCTGGCCCTGCCATCTGAATGTTGCAGCTGAAATTGAGACTCATCAGACCAGGCAATGTTCTTCCAGTCTTCCATTGTCCAATTTTGGCGATTCTGTGCGAATTGTTTCCTCAGTTTCCTGTTCCTAGCTGACAGGAGTGGCACCCGGTGTGGTATTCTGCTGCTGTAGCCCATCTGCTTCGGGATTTGATGTGTTATGCATTCAGAGATGGTATTCTGCATACCTTGATTGTAATGAGTGGTTATTTGAGTTACTGTTGCCTTTCTGTCATCTTGAACCAGTCTGCCTATTCTCCTCTGACTTCAACAAGGCAGTTTCATCCACACAACTGTCGCTCGCTGGATATTTTCTCTTTTCCGGACCACTCTCTGTAAACCCTAGAGATGGTTGGCCATGAAAATCCCAGTAGATCCTAGTGTTTTTTTTGTTAACAACCATGCCACATTCAAAGTCACTTAAATCCCCTTTCTTTCCCATTCTGATGCTCGGTTTGAACTTCAGCAAGTTGTCTTGACCACGTCTACATGCTTAAATGCATTGAGTTGCTGTCATGTGATTGGCTGATTTGAACAGGTGTGCCTAATAAAGTGGCATATATATATATATATATATATATATATATATATATATATATATATATATATAAGAAGTGTCCTTTAACCGGGGTAAATTAATAAACACACACACACACACACAGTCAACAGCAGTTTCAGTAACTAAGTGCCTTCAAATATTATAATGTGCACTTTGCACAGGAGTAAATGTGGAGCATGCAATACATGCGAGTATTTGGTGCACACTTGTATGTCACATGATGTTTTAAGCTTTACTAAACAGATGAAGGATTGGTAATTTAATTAATATATATATATTCTATAACCCGACATGTACTCGTGCACCGGTCACATACGTCTCTGTGGCTGCGGGGTTACCTGTGTTTCGGCTTTTGTTCGGCCTCGTTAAAACTCGTCTCCATCATCATTTCCAGCCATTCATCCTCTGCTGGAGGGGGCGGCTCATTACCCGGAAGCTCCATGCTGACAGTCACCGGCACGCAGCCTGTACACGCTCTATACCGCTATTCATTACCCGCCTATTCATAGGTCCCGCTGTGACGGGACGGCAACTCGTAGGGAACAAAACTAGCAAAATGCGGGAAAGTAGGAGAAGCAACACGAGAAACAGCCTATCAGTCGCTGGGTGTTAATGTGTTTACCAGTCCCAAGCCAGGGGACACAGTAACCGTTGTCCGTTGATTCTGGGAGATCAGAACGTTTAATCGGTGAGTGAATCGCATCTTTGTACCACGAGTATTGAGACGGCAGGAAAGCCACGCCTCCCTGTCACTCATCCACTCATTAAGCAGTGTGACCATTCCTGATACCTATTACCGGGTGCTCTTCCAGTCTCTGGCTGTAAAGCAACGTGTAGTAAAACAGCATTCATACCCTGGCCTGCCCTATCTGCATTGCAATAAACATATAGCATTAACTCCAGGAAATATATATTGTGGTGCCAGGTATCTAATGGAAACGTATTTACAGAATTCACGTGTGATATATTGTGTATGCATTATGCATGTGTGACATACATTCCATTACTGTCTCTTTTCTGTGTTTGTGCAACATAGAGTGTAATATATAGAGTGTAACATATAGCATGTTCCTAGCACAGAGCGTATGAGAAACATAGAATTTGATGGCGGAGAGAGCCATCCAGTCTGTGCATTTCTTCTGATGTAAATACTAAATCTTTAACCAGCCCAATCTTGTCTTAGATTGAGGATGGCCATATGCCTATCCCATACGTGTTTAAACTCTCTCACCGTATGAACCTCTACCATGTCTTCTGGGACTCCACCACCCCAGTTCAGTAAAATGAGAAGAGAATGCAAACTGTAATAGCCTATTGGGCACAGGTGTGATAATCGAGTAGGCGAGCAGCACGGGTTGACTTCCTTGTTATCAGGTAGAGACAGATCGAATGGTTGACCTATTGGTTGAGATAGAGATCTATTGCCATAAGCAATGATATATATATATATATATATATATATATATATATATATATATATATACATAATTTTTATATATATATAAATATATAAACACATATTCTTAAATGTTCCTTACCTATATACAAATGTATATTAACAGCCAAAAGCATTTGACTGGTTTCATATATTTAACCATTTCGTATTGGTGTTTCCTTGTGCGCCACCCGCCCCTCCAGGGTGTAAATCCCCCACCTTACACTTAATAGCGGCTTCTCTTGCCTCCATTGTATACTATTACCTGCCTCCTCCTTGCTCCCCCTCAATTCTACAAGCCAACAATCCCCAACATTCTAGCGCAGCCGTATCAGACAAAACAAATGCATTGGGAGAATCAGGGGGTATCTAGAGTATTTGGCACACCCCCACACACAAAAAATGTATGTTGGCAAGAATGTTTATTTCACAAATTTGTCAAATGTATGTAAACTGGAAAAAAACTAGAAATCAACCACACACACACACACACAGCAGGAATCAGCTCTCAATGTACACACTCCGTGGTGTCTTCTGACGGAGAATGAAGAGCAAGTCCCATGATTATAGTCACCTTCTCTTTTATACGCCAATAGAGGGGTTAGGTTTTATTGAGGCATACAACACACACTGGTTGGTTTTGTGATGGCTTTAATAACCTTTCTTGGCTTAATGAACATTTCATTTTAATTCAATTCATTCAAAAAGTACAATATTGCACGCAAGGAATTTGTTTAAAAAAAAAATAATAATTTAGACCTCTACAAAAAGCTAAAAGGGAAAACCACTGCAAATTAAGATAATGAGAAGAAATATGCAAACCCACCAGGAATCAAGAGATCTGTGTATAAGAAACAAAAAGTGCACAATATATACATATATAGATAGAAAAGTAGAAAGGCTATTGTTCAGTGCTCTTCCAAAATATCATTTATACCAGTTCACGGTGACGTTAAAGAAACATTTCTAATTGCAAATTTATCAGAATAAAATGTGTATCTCTAGTACAGAATTGTATGTTTTTATATCGTGAACATTCCTCAGGCTGAGAGGTAGTGACAAAAATACGGAAAACACAAGAAAAATGGGCCTGAGATAAAGAAAAAAAAAATTTGATTTAAAGTAGGTGAAATATATAAATTATACAGCTTGGGTTGAAAAAAAACAAAAACAAAGATACATTGTGGTTATTTTATAAAGATCAATTCTGATGTAAAGTTGCCATAATGGGAATTTCTCACCAGAATTGCCTATTATCGGATAAAAATAAATTACATTGTCAAAGCTTTATTTCCTTAGTTATTAAAACCTAAGCTTTTTACAACACATGCAAGTCATTTTCTTAAATAATGAAAATTACATTGTCGTGCCAAGGCAAGCCTATCCAGCTGGCTACCTGTATTTGAACAGTGGACACAAGAGACATTTGTTGCCCTGTGGCTACCTGAGAATACCATAGCATATATAGAGGAATACTGCCAAAACAAGGGCGCAAGTGCTTCGAGCGTTGGGAAAGTAAGATCCGACCTTTGCTTTCTCAAAGTATGTTTTTTATGCCAATAAGTTGGTTTATGACAGTTTATTATACAAACAAGTCTTCAAAAGCAATTATCCCGGTTATAAAGAGATATTTAAAATGACATTTACAAGCACCTCTGATAATGGTTATCGCTGTTCAGCGACATGCGCTGTTTATAAGGAGGAGTCCTTAATGAAAAGGTAGGATCCATCCAGTCGCCACAGCTGAAGTCTCAACAGAACCAGTTCAAGCAATAAACAATGTGACCGTGCTGCCGGTGGAGTTTCTTTTGATTCTTTGCAGGTGGAAAGATCTTTGTTTTGGGCAGTTGATAGACATCACTCAGAGTTGTCATGTGCCACAGTACAAACAAACAAAAAAAAAGTTCAGGTGAGAACTGGCACCTTCTGGCCGGGGGTCAAGTAAAGACCATCAGCACCTTGATCCCCCCTCCCCATACACACAGGCACACATATGTATACACACTTACACATACTCATTCACCCACACACCATCCTACACTCATGCATACACTCTCATTCTAACCAATATACATACACATTTATTCATACTCTCTCCCACCATCATGCCCTTTCTGTCTAGCGCCCGCTTTCACAGTGGGATCATGTACCCTCATGTTAACGTGACCCTGATGGATTCCTGTCTCCCCAGGCCTGTCCAAAATTGTTTACAAAAGGGCCAGTATGACCTGGACCGTCCTGGTCCCAATCTGACCGGACATTCGTAAACAATCTTGGACCAGCCCCCGGGACAGTTTGCTCCTGCAGACAATTAGCACTATTATCTATTATGCTTAGCTTTACTACAAATTTACAAGGCAAACAAGCGAGACAAACACCCCCCCCCCCAAGTTATCCAAAAATACATATAAAATATTGTTGTTGATTCCATTAACACCGCTTGATCCCTGGCTCTAAATAGGTTAAACAATGCAATTATAATTTAAATTACTCCGTAACTGCATCACTACCAATAGGATATGAAACATTATTGCCACAAATTATGTAATGCATTCTAAATGTGGCTAGATTCAATTAAATGAGACTCGCTGTTTAGTAAAACAACATATGGTGCATATAAGGCTTTAAATTACTTAAAGCAGAAGTGCAGTAAAGAGTACATTTAACAAGGGACCCAGGGTACCTGCACAAAACAGACAAATAAAAAGGTACTTTGAGATTTTTTGCAACAAATATTATATACATATTCCCTACAACCATAGGACAATAAAACTATATAAAATAATGGGAGTGCTCCTTTAATGATACTTGGAAGGAAGCAATGGTTAAAGGTTGAGAGATCCCCCTCCATCAATGCACTTTGATGCATTCCCCACTAATCTACTTTCTGGCCCTGTATTTTCCTAAATATACACACTAATGTTTATAAAGATCCAGATTAGTTCTGTCGTTTTGCTTCCAAATAAAAGATTTGGAAGCGAGAAAGCTCTCTATGCATGTGAAGAACTACTATATAAAGATATTACCAGATGCAGCCATGCTGAATTAATCTACGGTACTCGGAGAAATCAGTAATGAAACTTGTAGCAGAAAACAGAGCAGACAATGAATTCTAGTTGCAACAATAAAATCGGCTAAGCTTTTCGATGTTTGTCTTAGGATATTACTATTTTTAAAACCAAGTATAAATATGATTATATATAATTTTTATAGATGTTAAAAAAATAATAATTTTTACATTCTATATATAGTTGAAACTAGATTGTGTTAGCTTAAATCGGACTTGTTCGAGAATCTGAAGAACCCCAGTGAGGGAAAACTCTTTCAAGGTGTTCACATCCAAGGTATGGGTAAAATAAAAATACTCAGCCACCTTTACAAACAAAGTTACATAGTACCAGAGCCAAATGGTTTACTGTACAAACTAAACAGGTTACTAGTTTAAGTATAGTATCTGTCTCATAAATTCATAAGTAGTAAAAGCCACGGCTTGCGAAGGAATGCATCGGATGTAATTGAGAGACAAGCCACGATATAGCCCTCTCCTTATCCCATGTTCTTTGCAAACATACTTTAGAGTCTGAAGCATGGTCCTAAAAACAAAGCGGAAGAAAATGCCCAATTAAAATACTTTAACACTTTCATTCTCCTTAATGTACTACCCTTTAAGCAGACAATTCACAAAGAAGCCTGGAGATTCCCCCACTTCAGCAATCTGATGAAGTGGTCAATACATCCAACATAAGGTACAGCCAGGCCAAGTTTAGCTACTCAGTGGGGTTTAGTTAGGACAAGAAAAAATGCCATCAATAAAATAATTAAACTTGAGAACATGGTCTTGAAGGCAAGAGAAGAGGAAGGTGAAAGGGAGATCACAAAATATAAGGGGAGGGAGGCATTGCATAAATGTAAAAATGTATAAACCTGGCGATAATTATTTGGTCCCTTTAAGGCCAACTAATTTTAGGTACTAATATTTTGACTGTTCTCTGCATATATATATATACACGTTACTAATATTGCATATACGCATTTCAGGCTTACCGACACTTCTCAGAATCCGGCAGTATTGCTGCTAACTGCATACGGCGTCTGGTTACGTCCAGCGGATAGCTACAATTTAAAATTAGATCGGTGTTATCAAACATCATTAAAGTAAAAGTTATTTTTTCTGCAGTGCACTACCTAATCGTAAAAAACTTCAAACAACGTTAGTAATTAGGGAGCGGAACAATCCTGATCTCTGTGGTGTTGTGGGAATTAAGTTAATATCGAGCTTCACTTCATAAAAGATAAGTATTGCCAAATACATCCAAATTTAAAGGATTTATAATAGGATTAGCTATTAATGGGTCCACTTAGAGAATTCTTTAATGATTGATTGACTGTATGCTCAAAGTTCATTGGCAAACCTCTGCAGCAATGATCAGCAAAATATCTTATGGAAAACAAGAAAATAAATGGATGGCATTTGGGCGGACTCATGAGCTCCCATGGTACAGCGCTGCAGAATCAATTAAAAATCATAATTACAAGAGCAGGCTTTACCGTCACCATGAAATACCTTTCAGTCAATAATTGGAAAACATATGGAGAAATACTATTAATGATGCACATAAAGCGTGAAATACAATTAAACTGTGAAGTGCTCCCAATGCATCAAACAATAAATACATTTAAAAAAAAAATAGAACTCACGAGATGGTCTGTGCGATCGCGCCTGCCATACCACCGCACAATAAGCTTGCATGCGTCTTCAAAACCAAAACATCGGGGTTATCCAAGCTTGGCTTTCCCAGTATGTCTGGTGCATGCCGAAGCCCATTAGTCTTCAAGGTCTCAAAAGTGAAGAATGAAAATCCTAATGAAGAGGGGAAAAAAATGAACTAAAACCAACATTGATATTTAATTATAAGATAAGGCATACACTACTCTCTCTTGTGGAGACCGGCCCCGCTGCTGCCTATCTTCAGCCATCATGAATTTTGCACCCTATGCTTTCCTGCGAGAAAAACCCTGGGCGCCAGGAAGTGGTTTCTGGTCACCATGGTTTGACAAGTAGCCCTTCAGGATATACAGGTACATCCTGACTTTGTTGCAGCGGCAGGGACATCTCCATGCCACTACTCCGGAGATCAGGCTGCCTATTGACTGGCCTCCTCCCAACCGATTGCGTGTAACGTTACTCGCTGCGAGCGCTGGTACACCATCATTCAAGGAAAGCCAGATCTGCTGACACCCACCAGAAATTCACTTAAGGACAGGAGTAAATTATTTTTTAAAAAATTCCACTGAGTAAAATACTAATATATATGTTATAAAAATCACTACTAAACCTCATAAGTCAATAGTATCAACAAATATGTAATAATGGGTAATATGTAAAGCATGGATCTGTGGGGTATGACAGTAACGAGGATATGCAGCTGAACATAAAACTGGGTCAATTGCTAAGCTGTGGCACTTACAGAATAGAAGAAAATGTAAGCAAGATTGCAAAGATATGATTTTAGGATGGGGTTTTATTTATGATAATTTATGTATTCCCCATTCTTTAAAAAAGGCCCTTCTACTTCTGAACAAAATGATGATTTGTGCGAGTTTATCAAAAATGGAAAAAGGAAGTTATGGTTTAACAAATATGGTGAAAATGACAAAATATTTTGGTCCTTTAGTTATGAAAACCCCCTGGACCAAGGAGGTTAACAAGTAGGCTTCTCAGCATATTAAGACCAATGTAATTACTTAAGTTTCAGGCGAGCCTTACCTGCGTAGGGGGCCATTCCTACAATGGTAGGAACTAGACCTCTGTAAAACCCAGGGAGCCCTCCTTCCTGGTAAAAACAACAAGAAAAGGCAATTTACATTCATAAAAAGCTCTGCTTAATAGGATTCATAAAAACACAGTTTTACTTCAGTACTTTTATCATCTTTTGTGTATATTACTCTTAACGACTTGCTTTCTAGCATGTCTTGAGTCCTCCTTGCTAAAAACTACAGTCCAAACTGATTTGTGGCCGAGGATCTTAAAAACATTTCATATTAGAGAACTGTCAGGAAGAAACTAAATATGGGTTACGTACAGAAAGTGATTCTGGTCCCAAGCTTGGAAAGTGGTCTTGTCACCATAACAACACCAATCAAAAGGCGCATTTCATCCGTTGCCATTTTCACAGTTTTTTTAGCATTACCTTTTATACATAACAAATTCTATAAAATGTTACTTATTACAGCCAAGCTTGTTTTTCATATTGATGTAGACTTTAAAAGTCACTATCTCACAGAAGTGACCTAATTAAAAGCTAGAATATTCTTTTCCATAACTTAAATGGGAGGACTCGTCCAATAAAAAAAGTTAACAAAGTGCTTTTAATAGCTCAAACGATAAACATAAAAGCATGAAGGTCACCTACTAAGGTATGTTGTACAGGTTGAGTATTCCTTATCTGAAATGCTTGGGACCTGAAGTATTTCTGGTAACGTATCAGTCTTCTCACCTGTGTCCACTCAGTTGGTCAGGCTTCTCCCTGCGGACCCAGAGTGCTTCCGATCTGTTGTTCAGGCTTCCTCAGGGTCCAGAAAATGGAGCGCAAGTGCTCTGGCGAAACCTGAACGGACCAGAAACGTGCTGGGACTGTGAGGAGTAGCCTGAACAACGGACCAGGAGGTGAGGAAAGGATCTAACGGCTACAGGATGGTCAGACATCTCATTCCTGCCCCCCCCTTATCTGAAAAACTATTTGGGGTAAGGAATTTTTAGATAAGGGATACTCAGTCTGTACTGCGATGCTGGCTTCTTGCAAAGGAGTGAAGACTTCTGTAAAAGTCATATTAAAAAAGTATACCTTTGTGTATATTATTTTGAAGGCATGAATAATGCCGTTATATCGGTGTTCTCCTGTCACTTGAAACGCAAGACGTGCTCTGACCATGTCCAAAGGGTATGTGAAAATCACTGCTGTCATACCTGGAATATAAACACAATTATAGGTTATTTAAAGCAAATATATCAGCACGTGATCGTATTCTAGAAGGTTTACAAATTTATTATTACTAGTATATTTTTTTTTAGTTCTAGCTTTTACATAATAGCATAATTCTGTTATTCTTGGCCTAATCTAAATAGACAGCCTCAGGCCCAGACTGGTCATCTGGCAAACAGAGCACTGGGGGACAGCGCCATACCCTCACCCGATCTGCTGCTCTAGTAGCAGATTAGGTGGCACGGCACACAGCCACTGTCTGGATATGCCCAGCTGTATGCTATGCAAGCAAAAAAGTATCCCGTGGCCGTAAATATCCAGCCGTAAGCAGCCGCTGGCCTTAAAGTGGCAGGGCCGCCCCATCATCGCCAGTCCGGCCCTGAACACCCCGACTACTTTATCATACTGTCTGTGGTAAACAATGGAATGACTCAGTTTTAATCAACCATCTAGAGTCTTCTAGACATTCTGACTAATAAAAGTCAGAGGCACAATGGACTACTTTGGTACTGCCATAAAGAAGCAGCTCAGCGTGGTGACTGAGCAAGGAAAAGTACCCAAAATATCACAACGGCAGCCTTCAGGTCTGAAGATAAGAGGTTAACTGGAACAAAAATATAAGATAAAAAAACCCTATGCAATAAATAAGCCAAAGGAATATTGCTTACAGAATAAAATAAGCAATACATACACAAAAAAATACATAGGATTATTTAGGAAAGATAGCCGTTTCATCTCACTGAACTCCCCATGCATTATAAAAGCACTATCTCTCCTCACAGATTCAATCTGATTTATAGAGGGCCTTTCAAGATCTTCTAGTTGCTGAAGCTCACTGCATTTTGGTATAATATGAGGGCAGGAAACCGATGACATAATGCTGCTCCTGCCCAAACATGCCATAGCTCTCAGATCCCATAACGTATAAAGCGAATGTCAGACAACTATACTTAAGTTTTTATTTATTACAATTAGATTCTGACTTTTGTCAAAATACGATTAACACTGTGAAGGGGGGAGAGTTGCCCTTTAGTGGTGATTGGCAACCAAATCATATATGAATAGCTGTGGGAACCAAGGTGCTGACACTAAAACCTGCCATTTAAAGAAAAAAAGGGGATGATTTAGACTGCTTGACGGCCCTTGGAAATAAATTGCGCATGTTCATGTAGCATTACCTGCCATTGATCCAGCCAATAATCTGTGCACATGCTCAGATTTTCCAATTCTCTTGCGTATTAACTGGAAAAAAATTACATTTGTAATAAATACATATACATACCTCCCAACATTTCAAATGGCCAAAAAGGGACAATTTTGCTCTGGGTGTGGCTCAGGGGTGTGGTCATAGGTGTGGCTCAGGGCTTTACCACACCCTGTAAGGGACTTTTACTCTTATCTGCATAGAGATATGCATGGTGTATACATTTCTACTATTTATCTATATATTGATGTGACTTGTAGGGCTGTAGAGCACCGTGATATATTCATACCCAGGAAACATTCTAAGCTTCTAGAAAACAGGGACACAAGTCCAAAAGATGCGCAGTCCCTCCAAAATAGGGACACTTGGGAGGTATGCAAAAGTGACGCTGTAAAGAGAACCAAAGATTCACAAATTTGTTCTTTAAAATAAATAATGGAGTCACAAGGCTGACAATCAATGGTAGGGAGTCAAGAGAAACCTGCTGCTATGTATTCATGTAACCAGGACACAGCTGCAGAATTGTGTCCAACCTGTGATTTTAACACAAGCAGGTTGATGATTTGAACGTCATTTATGGAACTTACCAAAAAATAAATAAAAGTCAAACTTTTGGAGGATAGTCAAATTAGCGTTGTTAAATTAAGCCTTTAACGTAATGATTCTAAATACCTATTATAGTCTACGCCATTTCAGAAAGCACAGCTTCCTGATTCTGGCACTTCTGCTATTCTCTTACGAAAGAGGCTCCATGTTGATATCATTAGGCAAGAGCAGATCACGAGCCAAAAAACGATTTAAAAAAAAAATATATAAAAATATATATAGTCAACATGAAAAGGAGAAAGAAGATGGAAAGGGGAAGCCTTGTTCTGTACAAACAATCAGGTTCATAAGTTTATGACGGGAGTTTCTTGATACTTTTTTATGGTGAAGCTTTTTTTTTTTTTTTTTTTTTTTTTTTATAGTTGCATGATTTCATAAAGAAGGTGACCTTGATGTTCAGTAAACAAAACAGTCAGTAAAAACGAAAAAATAAATAAAATAGATTTAATCGAAAAATTTTATTTAAAAAAAAAAAAAAGGTTTTCTATCATATAGAAAAAACATTACACATAGTTTTTTGTCTTGTATTATGTGATAGTAGTAATTTGAATTATATTGTATGAAATATCATTAGAAGCAAAATAATATATTTCCCTAAAGTAAATTATTACTTCCAGAAAGAGGACTTACTAGATACTAATCATTCACATACCTGTAAAACCAAATAACATAAGCCATTTGTTGCTTCACAGAGCAGATCATCCTACAGATATCCTAAGTGTAAAATATATATATATATATATATATATATCTGATTCTGCAAGGATTGGGAACAGTGGATATAGCAGCTGCTGTATAAACCCTGAGAATAGGGCAGGCTAAGGATTCAGACCAAGAAGGGGGGGATCCATCAATTCTCTCACTCATGTATCTATCCCACGTTACATGCCGAGTGTATTCAACACAAGGAAAAGAATATCGCATGAAACTACGAAGTAAAGATTTAGTTGCACTAAATAAATCCTGTTGCCCACATTAGACAGGAATTATACAAAAAGCCGCTTTCACCATCATCAAAACTCCAGGTCTAAAATGAGATTTTTTTAATTTTCTTTTTTTGCAGTAAACTGCATTGGTGTTGGTCAAATTTCAGAATGTATATTTATAATCAATTAAACAAAAGAACTGCAAGCTCCAAGCCTGTGGGGCTCTTTGGCCCCTGCTGCAAAGCCTGTATATTCTAACCAAAGTTATATTAAATAGAGCAAGAGCAATATGAGCATGGAAGAAGGTCGGGACTTGGACGTGAGCTGCAGCCAGTCCTGGGCAGACACAGCTTAGACAGCACTCAAGGCAAAATCAAGAGGGACTACATTTAAAGACAGATAGCAGTAAAAAAAACCCAAAAAAAAACAAAAAAAAACACACAATACACAACAACGTGTGAAGTAGTCGCATTTCCCTTGTTTTATGAACAATATAGCACACTTTGTACATTCACTCCTGTGTCCCAGGAAGCCTCCTGAATAAAGTCTATTAAAGTACTTTGTAGGTACTTTCATATGCATTCACTAAACCTAAATGATAAAAAGACTTTACCTTCAGGAGAAGCTGCAGCATAATGCTTCCTCTGTGGTTTCACATGGCAGCTTCATGCAATCAATCAGTGGCAAGAAAGCTCCCATCGCAAAATAGGTGCACTTTCTGCACATGCGCAGAGAAGCCACCCCACTCCTGGAACCCCCACTAACCCACCGCTGGAGCTGACTGCTAGTGAGATGTGTTTCCTCCATGCATTTCCAAGGGACCACAAAGTTTTCATACGTATTAAATTGCTTATGATCGCTGAAGTGTCCCTTAAAGCTCTAAGTTTAGCATCCGTACTGCATACAAATGCATATTTATACCTGGTGTTATGGGGTTAATTATTTTTTTTTTTATAATTCAATGGAACCAATTTAAAAATGGTGCACGTACTACCATGGTAGTTATTCACAGAGGTAAAAAGCGAACAAAGCTCGAGGAGACGGAGCAGTCAGCACGAATACATACCTTTTTGTACTTGTCAAACGCCATAAACTGGATAGCACCGTAAGGAAATATCCTGACCATCATTGCCCCATTCCCTTTATACAGCCCAATAAAACCTTCCTTCTTTCTGACTGCAAATACTGTGGATAGCACCCCTATAAAAAGAACATAGGAGAAGAGAGAAAAGAGGAGAGTGTGAGCTTATTACAAAATGTAATGCGATATTAGATGTAGTTACAAAAAACTTGATTTGCAACCTCATAGGACTAAATTTAGTGTGGGGGGGATAAAACACAAAGCTAAAACAATTGGAGGTAAATTGTTTTAAAACATAGTTTAAAAAAAAAACAACTATATGGCTGCTATACCTAGGCCTGAATAAGCCATTAGGAATAAAGGACAGAGGGCTGCTGTGCTGGTTCATATTTGTTGAGCGCACAGCATGTCTAGTTTTATCAGCGCCAAACGCTAACCGTCAAGATGACTCGGGCCGAACAGCTATGGTTGGTGGAAGCAAAGTGGGGTCACATAATATTCAATGATGCCAGCTCTCTGCTGCAAATGCTTGTCCCTACTACTTACCCAAGTGTCTGTAATGGATGTTCTGAGCTTGAAGCAAAATCTTAATCCTGTCTAAAGGCGCTATGGTTGTTTTTGCGCAACAGCTTGCAACACCTAATAAAACACAAGTACGACATATGTTTTAGTAAACGTATCATATATATTCCCATCCTTGGACAAGATCTTTAACCCCTTCGAGACAAAGGCTGATTTTACTTTTTGTACCCTTTGTGACAATGGCCTTTTTAACATTTCTGCGCTGCTTGTGTTTAGCTGTAATTTTCTTCTTTCCCGTTTACTGAACCCACACACATTAGATATTGTTTTTTTCAGGACAAGAAGGGCTTTCTTTAGATGACATTGTTTTGATTTTATCATATTATTTACTATTAAAAAAATTATAAAATATGGTGAAAAATTTAGAAAAAAATGACTGTTTCTAACTTTTAGTTGAAAAATCTTTTACTCATCTATAAAAGGTAATGAAAAAACCTGCTAAATAGATTCTACTATTTGTCCTGAGTTTAGAAATACCCAATGTTTTTATGTTTTTTTGCTTTTTTCTACCCATTATGGGGCAATAAGTACAGGTAGCGTTTTGCTATTTCAAAGCCATTTTTTCCAAATCTGGTAATTCTTCCCCCCTTGTGCCATTTCGGGTATCTTTGAACCCGGCCAATGCAATTTACCCCATCAAGTCATATATTTTTGAAAACTAGACAGCCCAGGGTATTCCAAATGCTAGTATTTTAACTCTTTCCATGCACCATATCTACCACCAGTCTTTGTCAAACTTTATGGTAGTCATTTTTTTGCATTTGTTTTGTCATACACATTTTACTTCAGGTATGAATTAAAATGTTCTCGTTTATGTCACTATCACAAAACACACCAATATGTGTTCAGCAACATCTCCTGAGCGCAGCGATACCCCACATGAATGATTTTGTCTGGCTGTTTGGGGGCAAAAGGGCCACATTTGGGGCATGCGCATTTTTCAATGTTGAACTTTGGCGTTTGGGGATCCACTGCCCATGCCCTATTTGGTACATCTTTGAGCCGGGCCATTTCAGTGTGCCCAATAAACCCATATATTTTTGAAAACTAGACACCCCAGGGTATTTCAAATGCTAGTATTTTAACTCTTTCCATGCACCATATCTACCACCAGTCTTTGTCAAACTTTGTGGTAGTCATTTGTTTGCATTTGGTTTTCCACACACATTTTAATTCAGGTATGAATTAAAATGTTCTCGTATATGTCACTATCACAAAACACCCCAATATGTGTTCAGCAACATCTCCTGAGTACAGCGATACCTCACATGAATGATTTTGCCTGGCTGTTTTGGGGCAAAAGGGCCACATTTGGGGCATGCGCTTTTTTCAATGTTGAACTTTGGCATTTGGGATCCACTGCCCATGCCCTATTTGGTACATCTTTGAGCCAGGCCATTTCAGTGTGCCCAACAAAACCATATATTTTTCAAAACTAGACACCACAGGGTATTTTAAATGCTGGTATTTTAACTCTTTGCATGCACACATTTTACCACCAGCATTTTTTCAAAGTTTGCAGTAATATTTTTGTGTGTGTATTTTTCCCCCACACACCTACTTTATGTATGAATTTACAGCTCCTGGTATATGCCGCTGTCACACGACACCCCATAATGTGTTCAGCAACATCTCCTGAGTGCAGTGATACCCCACATGCATGGGTGTGTCATTTTTTGGGGGAACTAAAAGGCCACATTTGGTACGTGTGCATTTTTCTAATTGGAAATTAGATGTGTGGCCATCCTTCCCCCCGTGTTAATTGGGACGTTGTTGAACCTGGCCCATTCAATTTACCCCATCAAATCATACATTTTTTAAAAGTAGACACCCCACGGGCATTTAATATGCCAGTATTTTAACTCTTTCCGTGCGAGAATTGTTTTAAGCTAATATGCTAATTTTAGGACTTGCTCACAAAAATATATTTTTTATATATATATATTTTTTTTTTTATTTTTTTTTTAAAAAAATGTAACATTTTTTTTCAACTTGGAGGTTCCCCTGATAGTGACATCAGTGGGAAATGATTTTTACATTTTACTGTTTTTTTACTATTTTTTTCTAATTATTATTAATTTTATTTTATTTTTTAATTTATTTTTACTAATCACACTGTGATTAGAAAGCTGGGCTCCATTGACTTGCATGGTGAATGCAGTACCTGTATTCAACCTGCAAGTGGAGCCAAAGTTCTCTAGATGGTCTGGACCATCTAGCGAACTTTTAAAATTTGTGGTTCCTGTTACAGGACGGCGGCCATCTTCCTTGATGGCGAAGATTGCCGGCAGCTGCGGCTGTGACCGCTCTCCGGAGCGGTCACAGCCCATCGAAAGGTTAGTGTTTGGTGTCGCTGGATGCCTCCTGATCGAGGCATTCCAGCGACACCATTTAAGTTTAGGAGGCGATCGTCGATCGCCTCCTAAACGCTTTTAAAATGGGCGTCCGCCGCCATACAAAGTATGGCGGATGTTGACGCCCCGTGGAGGGGCCAGAGATGGCCCCTTCGTGCCGATCGCGGCGTTGCTGAATGCCTCGAGGTCGAGGCATTCAGCAACGCTTTTTGGGTGCAGAAAGCGATAGTAGATCGCTTTCTGCACCCGTTTAAAGACGTGCCGGTCCTGGCACGTCAATTGTCGTAAAGCACATGCTTTTCCGTGCCGTGCCAGGACCGGCAATTGTCATTAAGGGGTTAAACTACGCATGCACTACTTATAATCACAAAATCTATTCCCCTAAAAAGGTCATCTATACATTTTTTCCCCCATGGATTTACATAGTGGGCTGAACTGTAAAATTCAAGCATTTGAGAAAAGCGTTAGGACCACCTTATGGAAGAATTACAATTTCACCTATACTTTTCCGAACACGGTCTTATGACTTAACAATAATGTTTGCGCTGAATTACCTCCCGCTACGAACGAACGCAGCCAGTAGTAGTCCCTATAGCCTGCTTTAGGAATTCCAGTACTGGACGTGGTGATGGTGGCTTCAGAAGTCATCTTCTAAGTCAGGGAGGGACGATTTCTCTAAAAGAACTGTGAAGGAAAGGAAAACCATGTAAAACAAACGCTATTTCAGTATGATTGTAGAATGAAAGCAGTTTCATGCCATTTTAAACACAGATTAACTCATTTTAATAATGCTGTCAATCAACCTTCAGTGAAGAGTAGAAAAATGATCGATCCAAATGAAAATGAATAAATTACATATAATCTTCTTCTTTGTTATAAATGAAATCTGTACTTCAGCCGATTTGTCAGTGTTAACTATGCAGTCTTTATTACACTACAATTCCTGGACCAAGCGTCATCCTCTACCCAACACTGACGTAAACTGGCATCCTTTCCCTTTTCGGTGCATTTGACGTGTTCTTCATCCGCTGCATCTTGCCATCTTACACCTGCACTCCCTTGGTGCTCGCATCCATCCAAGTATAGAGGGTGCAGCCATAAAGAACCCTTTGCATGATTTGTGTACGTAATCAAAAATGCACTAAAGCTGGTCAGACATTTGTTAAACGAGGCCAAGGCTCTGATCCCCCTTCCTTTGGAGAATGGGTCGCGAGCATGCGGGTTCTCGAGGAGTTGTCGGCCAGAGATGCGGGTTGCGAGGAAAGACACGGGAGGACGTGGTTTTATTGGTCCCGTTCTGTGGCTGATCCTTCGACACGGGCCCTTTTATATTAAAATCTTTGGCTCCTTGGGAATGTCGTGGCTTCTTTTGTTTGTGTCACCATGCTGTAACCATATGTGTTTTTGTTTTCCCAATTCATACGTGTTGGACTTACTGTGGCTTTTTATCTCTCTGTGTGCAGCCAATTTGCACAAACAGGACACAACACTGGAAACCTCACCCTTATCTGCCCCGGTTTTCTCTGATAAGGATGACATAAGGCAGGGGCCAAGGTTAAAAAGAAACACTTGTTACCCAATTACCTTGGCTTTAGGTAACAATTACTCCGTTAAAAGTATTTACAAAAGCTTGTCATGCTACCTTTACACAAAACGGTTTGGGGGGGGGGACCTACACATTGTGCCGTAATGTTACCAGTCTGAAAGGTTACTGTATCTGGCATCCCTCCATCACAGTAACATTGGTGCCATGTTTGCGTACGTTCAATCGGTCGGAATTGAGAAACAGCGAGTGCTCAGATTTGGACTGTGACCTGGATCTGCCCGAGAATACATTTGCTATGTTAAATAAAACATATCTTTATATTTTGGGTTGTCTCACCAATGTTTATAGGATTACACAAGCACATTAACATAAGTAAAAACTAAATATCGCATTTAAAATATCACATAATATTTTACCACTTATTTTGAGGAGGATACATGTTTCACTTCTTTATGGCTTGAATAAGACCCCTGTGTAGGATCGAAACGTTGTCACTTACGGTGAACTAAAGGACACTACATTATGGAGTGCTGAGTGATAATCGTTACTTCTTGAAACTCTGTAACCGGTTATACCGGTAGGCGCCCTACTATGGCACCCAGATTGTGAATGCCGCCCGACATTACTTGTTTACGTTGCTTCGTGTGGACGTCACCTACACAGATACAGCGGCCACAAAGAACTTGGTGCCCTCCTTCAAGGTTCAATAAGTGCGGCTTCAACTGTTCTATTTATACAGTTAATCTAAATGTAGCAGACAAATCTCACTTCTCCAGGTCAATTTGAAAAGAAAATACTGTTTCTTTTTACAAAACGCATTTCAAGATCTTTACCCATTGTACAGCACTACAGAATTTGATGGCGCTATATAAAATTATAATAGCATAACTCTGAAAGACCTGCACTGATCAACCTGTGAGCGTGGGGACATTCTCTCCCTGTTGTTCTAGAAGTCATCGGTGGACTTCCTTTAGTACCAGAAGGACTCTTATTTCCGAGATGCTGCTCATGTCCAGCGACATGAGACTTAATTCAATGACAAGTCTAAAATCTGGATTTTTGCTGAAAATGAAGATGAAATCGGAGGTAATAGCTGCATTTGCACTCGCTGAGTTGGTGGCTTGACACACAATCCTCAGGAGAGACGCAGTTCCTACTTGTAAAGACTGAACTATGTAATTGGCCTCGTGGGCTTTTAACATCCAACTGCGATACCAGCAACACAGAAAACATCCCTGCTGAGGTTTCAGCATAAGTATAAAAAATAAGGCACTTTTCACTGCTTAAAGTGTCACAAAAAAAATCTCATTGTTCTCATTCTCATTTTTTTTCCAACTTTACCTCTAGAGAAGCCCCCACAGGGCAAAATGCGTCAGGTGCATTGCTGCTCAATTTAGATTCCCAACACAGGTTTTTCTCAATTTTACTTAGGTTTGCAGATTATATATAATTTTATCAGCTTGTGTTTTTTTGTGATCTTAACCTGATATTTTTATAATTTACAAATAAATTGTATTTAACAGGGACCTTGTCCTTTTTTCCCTTTTCTATCCTGGTCTGCGTCCCACCCCAGCTGATTATATAAAATCATAGCTACAAGCAGGCAAATAAACTCACGGAAGAAAAATCCAAAAAAGTGACCGATAACTGCTTAAAATGCACATCCCAAGTGTAATTACAGCATACGCAGTTTCCACATCTAGACCATTTTATTTACGTTAACGCCAACTGTTGCCACAGCAGAAGCTCACTAGAATCAGTAGCATGACTACAAATAATATATCTGTTGGCAATGCCCCCCCCCCCAAAAAAAATTATTTATTTGATTTGTCAACTATTAAGAGCTGGATGAAAGATGTTCGCAAAGTACTGATGGGTCAATAAATCAAACCCTTGGTGACTTGTCAGATGGGTTAATTGAAGGTCACATGATTTAGGAATGAAGTTATTTTTCACACATTTAGTTCTGTAATTCAGGTTGATTTGCCAATCTCTATTGAAGTTTATTACTTAAACACACACACATTATATATATATATATATATATATATATATATATATATATATATATATATACATATATATATATATATATACACACATATACACACACATCATATATAAATAAAAAACTCACATGATCACAAAACCATTACCACCTCATCTCCTTGAGAAGGGGCCAAGGGTAGGCAAGGACTGGGTACTAGGATACGTGATGGTACAATACCATACCACGGAGCATACAGTATATTTATTATGCAAATTAGATCAGTCTTTTAAAATAAAGTGAAAGCAGAAAATGAGAATATTCCAGTTAGTTAGTTATATTTCATACATTTATATATCAGCACGCCAAGTTCCACATCCAGTGATCCGCTTTAGCAGATCCCTTATATACATATTACCTATATTATTAATAATTCATATCTACCTCTGCCTATGACATAAGCTATGTATGCAAATGAAGGCACATACCCGTAGCCCCTGTAACGTACAGTACACGCATAACGGCTTCCTATCGGCACAATAACTTGTTTCTGTCACAGACAGTGTATTTATTCATTCATAAATAAAACCTATAAGCCATTTCAGATCATGCACATGTCTTACCCGGAGCCTGCAATAGCGATAGACAGGAAATGACGAGGCCAGCGGTATTCTGTGTCCTTATGGGGCACTGACCCGGCACAGCTGATCTTAAAGTGACAGTACTGGAAGCGGGTCACCTCGGTATACGCTGCCTTATTTCAGATGGTGGGTTGCATTACTCAGGCGGTAATTAAGCCCAGCTTCTCATTGCAAACCATAAAGCTCAACAGTCATATACTATATGTTTCCAACGGGGTAAACTGTGTGGACGGCCGCCATACTTGACTTTGCGAAAGTCTAGCACCTCTGACAGATACAAAGATGGCCGCCACATCTTCCATACGCTGTGGTAAGCGTCGAGAGATGATGTGACGTAAAATATGCGACTGGTCATGTGATACGGTACTAGGGGCTCGTGGTTTTGAAGTGGGGATGTAAACACGGAAGTAACCTCTGTCAGGTGAGATAAATAGCCGGTATATATATGTTTATTTCTTCTGTGGAGCGTGTACTATGCGGAAACGTGTAATATTTCTCCTTGGCTCTGTTTTTTTTTACATTAATTACGGTCCATGCGCAGATTCCTATATTCTCTGCTCTCATTTAATGATATCTGCGCCTTTTAACACATTGGCTTTAATATGAGTGTCCCTGCCACTGAATAAGGCAGACCAGATGTCATATTCTGTGGTTCTAAGACCCAGGACAGCAGATCTGGGGTCCTACTGAGTTAAGCATGTCATGACTAATGTATGGAAGCTTTTCATTCTATGTCATGACTAATGTATGGAAGCTTTTCATTCTATGTCATGACTAATGTATGGAAGCTTTTCATTCTATGTCATGACTAATGTATGGAAGCTTTTCATTCTATGTCATGACTAATGTAATGGATTCTGAGAATTAATAAATGATCCACTAATGTTAAATCCAATCTTTTTATTCTCCGTTTACCGGAAATATGTATTGTATGTAAACGTCTACGCCCCCAGTTCATATGCGCTCCAAGCGTATCCTTCAGTGGCCGTGGTACACTAGGCTAATGTTTCACCAGCTTGACTGAAGGACTGAAGCAAAGCAGCTCTGCTGAGAAGTACAGCTTAGCTCAAGAAGACTTTGAGGGATTTTATAGAGGTCAATTTTTGGAACAGACCTGTGAAAAAAAATTACACTCTTTGACCGAGGCCCTCCATACCTTTTGTTTCTGTAAGTCCAGATTTTTATGATATACACTACTTGTTATGTCCTCTTTACCCCAGTGTACAACATACTGAATTATGATGGCGCCAAATCAGTAAATAATGACATCACATCCTTTCAAATCAAACGTCGTAAATAAGTCCCCCTAACAAAGCCGCTCTTGACAAAGTGACATGTTGTATATCTATTCAAATTCATATACAGGAGGGTTTTTTTTTAATTTAACTGTGACACAGGGACACCAAAAGTTGAAATGAAAGTTGTTTGTTTTTTTTATTATTATTTTCAATTCATTGTAACAGTTACATTAACTTATTCCCAGATTATCATTATCAGACCAACGGAGCGCCTCCTGGCATCGCTTGGAACTATGGCTGAAATAGGTGGACCAGAGAAACCACCTTCAGATGAGCAACCAGCCCTTCCTACTACATCTCAGCCTGCTGCATCTCAAGGTTAGCGCGTTTCTGGTTAATGCCATCAATCTACCACCAGAAAGACAACCATTGTGAAATAAGAACAGATGTTCTATTTGTTGTTTAAGATTTTGTTTAGCCATCGTAACAGATCCTTTCCAGTACAGTATTAATGAGGAAGGACATATTAATGTGATGCTGCAAAGTTGTCCTGTTCACAATTTTGAGTATTTGTTCTTTTCTGTCTTTAGCCTAATGCCCCCTCCCCATGTTGCTTAACTTTTTGGCCTAACCTTGTGTATAGGCATATAGACTGAGAGCAGAATTAATTTTATTAATGGAACAAAATTAAATATGTGTTATAATAATATATTTTATCACGCCACTAAAGTCCATTAAGATTTCTTGTAGCTCATAACCACTTGGTTCTTCATTCACTTGCCAATCACTGTTTAAAATGTTGTTTATGACTTCATTGTCATTACGGTCTTCTTCAGTGTTACAATAGTACACACACAGTTTTGTTTTCCTGTCCAATTTGCTTTCCTCTTGTATTTAGCACCAGCCATGTTTATTATCAAGGTCCCATATAAACAAAGAATGCTTTGCATGAATATGATTTTATCTCTTCCTTGGATTTTTGTTTTACTCTTTACTCATTCTTGTACTGAGGAAAGCAAAAAAAAGTCTAACTGGGAACATTTTCAGTTAAATATTTCCAGAACTCTGTGACATCAAAAAGGTTTCTACAATAGTTTGGTCAATTTAATGCGTATTAAAGGAACATATCTTGTGGTAACCATAGTATAACATGATATTACCCAACTTCAGATTCTATTGCCATGAAACCAAATGCATTCATAGGTTGATTAGGCTATATGTTCGTACACCATTTAGTGTCTTATATGTAAATGCCACTGAATTAATCAAAAGGCGTGTTTACATTGTCAATTTTAGAAGACGCAACAGTTGAAACAGCAGAAGAAGCTGTCGAACCACCAGAAGCGGATATCAATGAGCTATGTAGAGACATGTTCAGTAAAATGTCCTGTTATCTCACAGGAGAACTCATAAGTGAGTATAACCTTTCTTACACCTTTGGACATAATTTTAGGAACTGGAATGGATGGATGTACTTGATTTCATTATATTGCTTAGGGAATCCTAACAAGTCTTCTGTGTACGGTCTAGATCTGTGTAAATCAGGGTTCCCCTGCTGGAGCCCACCTGGAATCTAATGGTCTACAGTATTTACATCTACTTACATTATAGTTGTATTTGCGAAGGTGTTGTAAGCAATTGTTACCAGGGGATTGCGTCAGAAGATGTAAATCCAGAAAAATTAAACATATAAGTTAATTTTTCATTTATATGCAAATGATAAGACAAGTTTTTAACTGTTTACTGTAATCAAATCAATACAATAACCGAGACAGCTATGTTTGGAAGTACATGTTAATTAACTTGCGTCTTTTCTGGTGGTGTTAACTCTGAAAGAGGTTGTATCGACTTGGGGTTTAGTGATGTTAATCAGATCCTGTTTTTGAATAGAATGTGTCCTTTGCCATGTACGAGGCATTGCAATCTGGTAGTTTACATACCGCATTTCAGGTATTCATTCAAATCTCAAGTTCTCTTGCAGGAAAAGCTCGCCTTTTTAACAAAACAGCATATGTGTACAAAGGGATTTGGGGGCAGAGTTTGGGATGTTGTGTTATCGCCATAACAACTAATATATTGGTCCAATCAGCAAGGTGGTTTCATTACTTGCTATCATGACGAGACCAGATTTGTAAAGCCATCAACAACAACCCCCAGCATGATATAAACCAGAACAAAACATCTGGTGGTTAAAAGCAATGTGTTTTAATGATTGTGTTTTAGAACGCTGTGGTGATCTTTTGCTGTAATGGAAACTAACACCTGTATTTCTTTAAAGGTGCAGTTCCTATTATGCTGAATGTAACACTTGTGTAGGCAAATCACGAAAAGAAATATTATTATTATTATCTTTTATTTATATAGCGCCAACAATTTACGCAGCTCTTCTTACAATTCATATATTCAAGGGGTATGACAAGACAAGAATTGACAGACGAAGACAAACCGATACATTAGGTGGAGAGAAATATCTTGCCAGTTGCCATTTGATTCCCTACCCATTCCAAGAAATAATTCCTCAATTGTGTAAAATTTTGCCTCGCTAATCATGATGTACGGTGCGATAGTTTTAGGCAGGCGTGAAAAAATACAAATGCAACGTAAACAGAAGACAAATCTAAATCAATCAATCACCCTTTTCAAAACAGCATCAATTCTTTTAGGAATTTTTACCCAAAGTCTGGGATTTTGTTGGCATACAGTTAGGTTATGATTAAACAATTAGACCAGACACGTGCTAATGGTCATCAATACTTAATTTGAATATTAACACCACTATGGTCAGGTGGTAGCTGTGATTAATAAAACATTGAAAATTTGGTGAAATTAAACATTCTGTAACTTTGCTGCATTATTTATACAAAAGCTAGATACCTGTCATAAAGATAGCACACAAAGTCCAACATGTATAATATTTATTTTTCCAGCCACCAGTGAAGACTACAAACTCTTGGAAAATATGAACAAATTAACCTCTTTGAAGTACATGGAAATGAAAGACATTGCAGCAAATATTAGTCGAAATCTCAAGGATTTGAACAAAAAATGTGAGTATACTAGAAGCAAAAGCAATTTCTGAAAACTGATGGAAGTCAAAAGTATTTCACCGTTGGTTTACAAACCTGGCTATATACTCCTTCTACACCTTTTCTAAGGTTATTGTAAAATAGATTGACCAATATGATATTTGAGACTCAAACGTATACAAATGTATATTAACCAAAGGCTTTTTTCCTTTGTTTTTTTTTTAAATGAACATTTTTGTTAATATGAGACCTTTTGTAGTTTTGGCTCTGATTGTTAAAGAGTGTCAAAAACAAAATATAGATTGCTAAATATTTCAATTTCTAGTCCATTAGCCCTTCCAGCTTCAAAGTCGGAATGACTGAACATGTAAAGGATACGGATAAGATAGAGATGATGCGGGGTGTATTAATAGAGGGTAATTCCGTTGCAAAGTTTCATGAACAGTCTGTCTCTACAGTAACAAAAGCAATGGTCTAATCATCAGAAAAAAATAACAGGTTGCTATGGTGAAAAGACCTGCTGCATCAGAATTGCTGTTTATAAAGGAAGCTAATATTTACTGCTTCTTTAACGCCCATCTTAACAGTATTTTTCTCATGGAGACCTAGATTAATGTATATGACCTAGATCATCGTATAGCATGCTACATATCCCATACAAGGTTGGTTCTGAAGCCAATGACATCATGAACATGACCTAAAGTATTCCTAAATTATTTCAAAATTCAATAAAATGTGGTTAATAATGAAATTTGTCAGATATATTCCATCTTTGGAATGTTATTTGTTTACAGCACACATAAACGTGTTGACTATTTTACAGATGCAAGTCTCCAGCCGTATCTGGAACAAATAAATCAGATCGAAGAACAAGTTGCTTCACTGGAAAACGCGGCATACAAACTAGATGCTTATTCGAAGCGGTTAGGTGGGTACATTACCTGTAGCTATTTTTGTATTGTATGGTATAATAGAAAATTTGAATTTTTCCTAATAATTTTCATTTCTCCTACAGAGGCGAAGTTCAAGAAACTAGAGAAGCGGTGAAAGACGGCTTCTGGAACTGCACTTGTTTCAGTGAATGATATTCAACTTAGTAACGACTCTGCAATGCTTTTTATTATGTATGAATAAATATAGGCTTATTGACAATAATCAAGTGACTCTGCGATTGGCTTATCATATATATTTTATTAGGAAAGTAGTTCAAATAAAGACAAAACTTTTTTTTCTTTTAGGTTATAGATAAATAGCCTATATACAGTATTGGTCTGAAAACAACTATACATTGTCCGTGGCATGTCATTCTTACTGGACATACTTGCTTTCAATTTATATTTTGTAGCCTAAAATCGAAGGACATTTATATGTTCAAATCAGTATGGTTACTTTAAGGAACAGTAAGTCAATTGCATCCGCTTTCTCGTTGTTTCTATGTTAGATGCTCTGTACGAAGCTTAAAAGGACACTCGAGGCATCATATACACATTAATGCATGTGATGGCTGAGAGGTCCTTTTAATTGACATGGTGCCCCCACATGGAAATACGTGGGGGGATTTTGCAGCCAATCAGTGGCGAGAATTGTCTGACAACCGAGGAGACAGGGAGCTGCAGCTTTTCCCCAAGTTAAGTGGTTGTATTTTTTTTAACCTTTGAAGATTGCAAATTGTACTCAAAGTACTTGCAAGTATATGCATTCTTCTTTGGTATGGCTTTCAGGGACATTAAACTATCCCTTTAATTACCATCTCTCCATGTGATATCCTGTTAAGATGTTACGCAGGCTACAATGACTGGGTGTGAATTATTTGCTCTCAATTCCCGCGCCTGGATATTGCTTGGTGTTGCCCGCTAGTAAAATGGCAGCAGCCAGTAACCCATTCAAGCGCCGCATCTAATCGATGTGTAAAATCAATGTGAAAAATAAATGGGGAAATGGTATTTCCAATTACCAAATTTACACGCAATACTATTTATGTTAATACAATTTTTATATATGAACGCCTTACATTGCTATGGATTTGTTCAGTAGTGATTATTGTTATCATGAGTTACTAAAACCATTACATGGTCAGGAATCCCTTCACAGCCAGTAACAAACATGAAGAAAACAGGAACTTGCGAAAATTGTCCCTTAGGCATACGTCACTTCCTCTCTGGCGTTCCCGCCCTGGCATCGTATCCCGAGGTTCCAAAGCACCTTTGCCGCTACGCTGCAGTGACGCCATCACGTCGCATGCGTTGGAACCCACGAGTTGTGTATGAAAGGAGTCGCCGCTAAACGCTCAGTCTTTAACACCTTACCCGTACTGTGTGTCCGAAATCCAGGTAAGTAGAGCCCCGCGGCAGAGCGAAGCGACCGGGATATTCGCGGAGCTGCTGGCGATACGTGTTTTAGTCAGAGAGCGGCAAAACCGCCTGTATTTTGCGGCCTGGTGGCGTATGCTTCAGTCGCCATTTTGTATGAGCTTCTGGCCTAATTGTACTTATTAGGCCCGGCGAAACGCTTCACTCAATGCGCGGTATCTTTTAGGCCCTGTTTAGGTACGTCGGCCTTAATCAGCTTGTAGGTGGGTCGCTTCGGTGTGTATAACCCCGACCAGGCATGCCGTGGAGCAGAGTCTACGCGCTGCAGGTGTTAAGCCTTGTGTGTTTCCCCAACGTTTAGCTCTAGAACGTATACCTTTTGTTAAACCTGAGCTTTAAATCGGTTCGAAAGGAGGAATAGCAGCTCACCCTGCGAGCTGTGCATGCAGTGCGGTCGGAAATGCATTTAGTCCGGGCGCGTTCAAACACCGTAACGTAGAATTGTAACAGGTTTGTTGGACTGCGTGCCCGGTGCATTTATACCCCTCCCGTTTTGGCGGTTGATATGATTTGGAAGCATTCCGCCTTGTTACGTTTACCGCATCTGTATATTGCCTCAGCCGTATTTAAAAAGCCATATTACTTGGCAAAATACATTGTTGTGATTGCCAAGGTAGCCTTGGCAACAAGTAACGGGGGAATTGCGAACCAGAAGAAAATGTAGATGGCATCCGTTTCCATGAGGGCGAGTCCTCTATCTGCCACCTCTTGGTGTGTTTTGCCCACACTACCCTGAGCTGGACAGGCCATTGGAACAAAGTAGCCGCTATAAAGGCTGACTTCATTTAAAAAGTTTTTTTAATTAGTTTTTGAAAGGTGATCAGCAGGGTTAAACCATGTGTCATGTGATAGGGGTACTTTTACAACGTTGAACCCTGACCCCCCTTTTTACCCTGATATTATTGGGGATTATAAATGTTTTCTTGCGTTGAGTGTTTGCAGCAGCGATAGGACAGGATATATCTTATTAGTACACCCCAATTTCATATACAGTATACAAACTCTTTACTGATCCTTTACATGTTTTGTCTGTCGTTTGTTTGGGGTTTTATCTGCTCCTGATAATAAGATGGATGAGTGTTTACCTTTTCCCTTCACAGAACTAAAAGAATGTCTGATGAATACATTGTAAGGGTTCGCGGCTTACCTTGGTCTTGCACACGAGAGGAAGTTCTCGAGTTTTTTTCAGGTAAGTTTTACCTGAAAAACTTTACTGCAGTGTTTTTTTTTGTTTTCTTTTTTTTTTTTTTTTGCTGGATTCATATAATTGCAAGTGTTAAAATATTGGGTGTTTTGTAGAGACTAAGCAAACATACTGCAGTGCAGCTATTGGATTCCTCCTTCCAGAGGATGTTGGGAATCTTTGTAATTTATATAGGTTTTGAAGCTGCAGTGCATTATAGAAGTATTTAATCTTTTTTTTTTAATTCACGCAGTACCGATCCTTGTTTGAAATATTTGTATTTAAATCTTTTGTCTGCAAATCTCCTTTTAAAACTGTAGAATGCACCATTGTTGAGGGCGTTGGTGGTATTCATTTCACCACTTCCAAAGAAGGAAGGCCCAGCGGTGAGGCCTTTATTATGTTGGAGTCCGAAGATGATCTCAAAAAAGCTTTGGAGAAAGACAGAAAATACATGGGACACAGATACATTGAAGGTAACTTGTCGCTTCGTGCTGTGTAGCATTTTTAACTTCCTTATACTTCATATGTTAATATGAACAATTTGACGGTGTTTTGCAGTATTCAAGTCAAACAACACAGAAATGGAGTGGGTTTTAAAACACAACAGTGCAGGCGATGTTGATAGCGCCTCTGACGGAACTGTGCGGCTTCGGGGGCTGCCATTTGGGTGCAGCAAGGAAGAAATTGTACAGTTCTTCTCAGGTATATTTAGGCTCAAAATTTCTGTCCTACTTATGTATACAACATGCCAATGCCATTTCTTTTCATGATTAGTAGGCTGTTTGTTTTATAAATGCAAGTGGGATTGGGGCCTGAAATATGTGGATCTAGTATTGAGAATGTAGTTAAAGTAGTGAATGTTTTAAATGTGGGGAAGTTGTGGGGTGGCGGGTGAAGTTATTAAATTTATTCTTTGTTCCAGCTAGTAGGTGATGGGAATCTTTAAAGTTGTCAGTATTGATGAGTTGGGAATGTTTCAGCCTTTAACACTGTTCCCCTGATGGGGTTATTTGTCCTTGGGTTAAAGGGTTGAGAATCGTGCCAAATGGGATAACATTGACGGTCGACTACCAGGGGAGAAGCACAGGGGAGGCCTTCGTGCAGTTTGCTTCAAAGGAGATAGCAGAAAATGCTCTGGGGAAACACAAGGAAAGAATAGGGCACAGGTGGGGATGGACAGACTGGGATGGTGATTCTGTCTTTTATTTTTGGGCTCCATATTGGTGGGTGGAGGGTATGTTTTTAAACTGCCTGTTTCCTGGTCAACGAAAACAATGCAATGTGGAATTTACTTTGTCTTCGAATGCTTTCTTTGGGGATTGCTTTTTTATTTTCTTTCTTCAAATTGTTAAAACTGCATAATATAATTTGTACTGTCTTTTTCTGTAAAGCGTGTAAATAAGACTTTTTTATGATTTTTGTATTACGCATAGTTCCTGACAGTCTCCCTTTGAAACTTTCATGTAGATATATTGAGATCTTTAAAAGTAGCCGAAGCGAAATCCGCACATCTTATGATCCTCCAAGGAGAGTAATGGGTCAGCGTCCTGGACCTTATGACAGACCAATGGGAGGCCGCGGAGCGTACTATGGTGCTGGACGTGGCAATATTTACGATCGTATGCGTGGAGGAGGTGGTGGATATGGTGGTGGTATGTATACATGTTGTAAGAAAAATACAATACTGCATATTGCTTGTAAAATGTAATAATTAAGGCCTCGCTTTCTCTGTGCCCATGAAGGAATACTTGCACTTGGTGTAAAGTGTTCTGAATTGCATAGATGTGTCTGTATCAAACTACAAATGCAGATGACCTTAAAATACAGCTCTCGTGAATATAATCTGTAAAGATGAAAAAGTGTTAATGGTTTCTAAAATGCTCACCTATGTGACCTGTATTTCTTTCAGGTTACGGTGGTTTTGATGATTTTGGTGGTTATAACAACTATGGCTATGGCACAGATGGTTTTGACGATAGACTCAGAGAGAGTAGAGGTAAGTGTTATCGCCTCAACCTTTCTTTTGTTCTAATCTGAGGTACTTCCTCAAAAGTTAACGATGTGGAAATGTCTTGTGCAAATGTAGGGTTACGCATTTTTGTTTAATATCCTAGGTATTCCGCAAGCTTACAGTGCTGGTGATGCAACTACAGGGTTTCATAGTGGGCACTTTGTTCATATGAGAGGACTACCCTTCCGTGCCACAGAAAGTGACATTGTTAATGTAGGTATCTGAAATCTTCATTAAATGTGCTATATAGATGTTTTCTCACATGGTACGACGCATTTACTAGAACGTGCAATTTTTTAATATATATAACAGAGGCTTAAACATGGCTCTTAAATTAACTTTTTTTTACGCAGTTCTTCTCCCCACTGGCTCCAATCAGAGTTCACATAGACATTGGAGCAGACGGAAGAGCGACAGGAGAAGCTGATGTAGAATTTGCAACGCATGAGGACGCAGTAGCAGCTATGTCTAAAGACAAAAATAACATGCGTAAGTTCTAGCATCAATGCTCCATTTCATAATTACAAGTACTTAAATTTATTGTAGTGTGTGTGGTTTAAATCGGTGTTTGATTTATTTTTCAGAACATAGATATATTGAATTGTTCCTCAATTCAACGGCAGGCGGTGGGACAGGAATGGGGTGTTACAGCAGGGAAGCACTGGGTAAGTGTCATGCCCTGTAGTGTTTATATTACAGCCAATCCGCAGTTGTTGTTACTAACAAAATATGCATTTTTTTTTTGTCCACAGATAACACTGGCTATGGTGCGGTTGGTAGAATGGGCATGACCGGCAACTACAGTGGTTGTTATGCAAATCCTGATGGTTTAGGTGGCTATGGTAAGTATAAAACTGTAATTTGCTAGGTTTGCTTTAGAGAACGATAGTGTATCTTAGGAGTTATGGCATGGGTTGTGGGTGCAGTCAGCTCAGGTGTTTAAATGAGACCTGTTCAGAACTCCAGAAGTTCTGTGTGACTGTCTGATCAAAGCATCATGAAATATGCTTTTCTTTGCAGGTAGGGGCAATACTGGAAACAGTGGGGGCTACTATGGGCAGCACGATAGCATGAGTGCAGCTGGATGGCGTGGAATGTACTAGTAAAGATTTCATTTGACTAGAGAAAATCGAAGAATTCAGTTTCTTAGTTAATCTTTTTGTGTTGAGCTGTTTGTATGGACTTGAGAAAAATGTTCTTAAATTTTTAGTGAGCAAAGTACAGTGAGCATTGTTACCTGTAGGCTTTAATTTGTTCAAATGCAAAAGTTGACTTTGAATAAATTTTTTATTATCCAAATATGTCTCTCTTTATGCCTATAAACTAAGCTAAGGGACAGGCTTGTGCGGAGAGCATGCAGCTTTAGTAGGGGACTTTTTTTTATTTATTTATTTTTTCTGACTCGGATTAAGTTTCAGTTTCTTTTTCAGAAACTCTGTGACTGTCACATGAAGATGAACCCCCCTCCCTTATTCATGCCTGAGGCTGTTCCACAAAGGATGTGGGGTTTGCAGTTTTAATGAAGTTACCAACTTTTTTTATTTCTCTTTTGTTGCCAATATTTGTTCTGGCTTTCAAACCAAGTGTGTCACTCAATCATACCACACATGGTTAAAAAAAAATATCTACACTATGTAATTGCGTTATCAAAAATTATATCGATGTTGTGACTGGCATTCTTAACTGAAAATTATAACACAACATAACCTACTGGACAAAGTATTTTGTACAGATTTTTTTTTTTTTTTTTACATGTTCACTTTTAGAAAACTTGTACAGATTTGCTCTACAAAATGAAATTTGGCATGAACTACTAGTGGTGCTTTTTATTTAAGTGAAGACTTTATCATAAAATGCTTAAATCTGGCTATTTATTATATAGCCAGCCACTGTGTACACATCACTCTTCTCAATGTAATGGGTTACTGCATGCTTCAGTTCAATTATGGGCCTATGACATGTTAGGTGCTTATATCGTGATTCCTCGTACGCCCCCCAACAATTCATGTATCTTGGTAACATCTGATATGGTAGATGAAACTTCCAGAAGTAAGGTTTAGTTAGTTTACCTACCCTACTTCATTATCTTACCCACTTTAGTCCATATTATCCAAAACTCTCCCCAGCGAACAGTGGCCCTCTTCCTGGGTGGGCTTTAACTAAAGAAACTTTGCTGTTGCATCTGGTCATAGTCAGGAATACCTGTCTCTTTGGTGTGTGACAAAATAGGCTTCAGAGGTATGTAAAGGTCTATTTTTCACATTTATACATGTTGCACCATGTCAAAGTGGTCACCTCATAATGGTGACAGACACCAGAAGGGTCAGCTTCATGTTTAAAATTAAGTCTCTTAGTAAGCAGTGGTTTTCACCACAGTCTCCATGGTACTCTGATGGCCTAGGTTTTAAACTCACTGTTGGGAAAAGAATGACTAGCTAAGTTGGCAGTAATTGCCAATCTAAGTCTAACGATCAATGACATGCCAGACATGTCATCTGTCATTACCTGTTTTTCCATCTCTGCAAGAGATTTTGCCTCCTGCAAGATTTTCCAGACCCAGACGTGGTTAGTAAAATATAACATTTAAAATAGTTTTAAATAAAAGTTTGGTAACGTTTAAAAACAATTATGCAGTGAAGTCACCAGCAGAGGAACCATACAGTTCCAATAAAATGTGTTAAACGTTTAACTTAGATTGCAAGTGCTAAAATTAGCACTGTTGTCTGAGAAATCCTGGCATGGAAAGATAAAATACCCACTGAGTGTCTAGTTTTTATTTTAAAAATTTTTTTTTTTTATGGTTTGATGGGTTAAAGTGAATTGGTCGTGTTCCAATATGTTCTAAAAAGGGTATAGGTGCTGACTGGGTAGTATCACTGTACTCAGGGGTTGTTGCTGAACAAAACACACAAAACATGACTACCACCAACTGACATTAGCGCATGTAATGAGTTTAAACACCGCTATTTTAAATACTATTGTGAATTAAACTAGCCAGCAACAGTGTCCCAAATAGGACATGGGGAAAGAAGGACCTGATGTCAGCTCCAAGTTGAAGAAAAATGCGCACTTCCCCCATCTGGCATCTTACCTCCCAAAACAACCTGGCAAATCCATGCATTGGGAGTATCGCTGTACACAGCAGATGTTGCTGAACACATATTGGAGTGTTTGACAGTGACATACACCAGGAGCTTCACATTTATACCTGAATTACAATAACTACCACAAAGTTTGACAAAGGCTGGTAGTAGAATTAGTGTATGGAAAGTGTTAAAATAGCATTTGGAATGTCTTTAAAAATATATGGCTTGGGTGTAAATTGAATTGGCCAGTCTTTACAATGTCCCAAATATCACATGGAGCTGAATGACCAGATAAGAAAAATGGTTTTGAAATAGCAAAATGCTACTTGTACTTATTGCCCTATAACAAACAACAACAAAAAAACCCATTGGGTATTTCTAAACTCGGGAGAAACAGAATCTATTAAGCGGGTTTTTAGCTTTTGTAGATGAGATTTTTCAAATGAGGTTTTTTTTTATTTTTTTTCACCTTAGTTTATTATTTTTTTAAAATAGTAAATTAGATATGATCAAAAAAATGGTATCCGAAAAAAGGAAAGCCCTTCTTGGGGAAAAAAACCTTATATATAACTTGTGGGTACGGTTAATGAAAGAAAAAAGAAAATTACAGCTAAACACAAGCAAAAGATGTTAAAACTGCCTTGGCCGTGAAAGAACAGCCCAGTCCTTAAGGGCTTAAAGGGAAACAGTCACCACCGCCTTTAAATACTCCCAAATACACTAAACAGCACACTCGCAGCGATAACTTGTAGGATGTACCGCTGCCTAACGGTATCAGCAATCAGCAATGGTTTAGCTACTCTAGCTTTGTTGAACTCGTATTGGAGATACTTGTGCTGCAATTTAGGAAGCTTTTGGAAATCACCCTTTTAAAAATAATTTGTAAACCGGTAGTGTATGTGTCTCGATTCATCTAGCCTTTACTCTGTGACTATATTTCAAGATACATACGTAGAATTTGAGTATATTTTTATTACGCTATGTAGGTCTATCGGCTAAGGACCAAGAGGTGATAATTTCCAAGATATGTCACAGGGTATTCTGTAAACCAGGATATCCAGCTGCTAAAGACAATACTTTGACAGCTGAGTTCTCAGGATTGATTTGATGGGACCTTCAACTACCCAACTTCAACTGAAGGTGCTTGGTTTAAAAGGGACTATTTAATGGCAGATGGAAACTATAACAATTTCCTTTAAGGCCATCTCAGCTTTTCAGCCTGGCTGAACCACTCTGTTTGCCCTAAATGCAGCTTAATGGTTAAGAATAATCATAAATTCAAAAAACATGAAGTTAAGGTGGATGAAGTACCATTTCCCGTTCATGGGTGGTGGTTTTGTTTATTATCAGTCATACATAGGAGGACCGAAGGAGTCTGTACCTAGTTTAACCTAAAGTGCCAAGCCATTCAGAGTTTAGTACTTCTTCCAGAAATAACGCTTTACTTGGAAGGAAAGGAAAACTTTGATCATCAATATATATCTTTATTAGTGTGTATTAAAGACTCTCCACTACTTGGTCCGGCATTCCATCGGAAGAAGAAACATTTGAGGTCCCAAAACATCTTTTTCTATATAGGCCTAATCAAAGGTATCATATCTGATAAATAAATCTTCTTTTAACATGGCATGAATGCTAAACAGAAAAACACAAAAATTAAAACACAACTGTCCCAAAGCTCTTTGTTACCATCATAATAGGAATCGGCTTACGGTTCATCGTCAATTTCCATTTTCAGAAGCCACCAGCTCTTCATTTTCTCTTCTCACGTCTCTGTTTCGTAAGACGTCTTTTGTAATCTGCCATAAAAGTAAACCAATCTTGGAAAAAATAACAAAAAAAAGAAAGAAAAAAAAAACAAAGGACATACGTACAATGGGCAAAGGAAAAAGAATATAAAAAAAGAAAACTACGTAGAGTTTGAAAAATACCTTTTACTACCACCTGGAAATATACAACTTA
Organism: Spea bombifrons; assembly: GCF_027358695.1. Taxonomy (NCBI): domain Eukaryota; kingdom Metazoa; phylum Chordata; class Amphibia; order Anura; family Pelobatidae; genus Spea; species Spea bombifrons. The sequence goes on along the minus strand of NC_071097.1, from coordinate 18,372,915 downwards.
AATTGTTTAAATTTGCCGTTAATTATATGGCATATATATAAGTACCTAACATCCGTGAATAATATATGTGCTTTTTATTATGTTTAGGAAAAATCATGAGATTTCGTATTTATTTCGATGCCAATTTAGTTGCAAACTAGATATCACCTGTGCTCGTAAATTGTACTGTATATAGATAAATAATGTTAGAAAGATATATCTTTAATCAGTTTATATTGTGGGGCAGGGTCTGTTCCAGCACCCTTTATATAGGACATAGTAATGCTTCTAGTCTTATACATCAGATCTTTATCACTGTATTGGTGAAGTAAACAAATCACGAAAGGAAAACACAAAAAAGGGTAAATTAACAAAAAAAGAGGGGGAAAGAAAAATGTCATTGTTATTTAACACAGCTGAATGTTCAGGTCAATATGTTTAATGATGCAACCAAATGATAAGTTCTAGATTCTTTAAAAAAAAAAAAAAACCTCTTACACAACATATAATACCACTCTTATTTTTATTATTATTTATTAATATTAATATTATTATTTTTAATCCCACTTGATTAAATGAGATTCCGCACACATCTCAGAAAATCCTCAACTAATCTCTAGAATGCATTTTGAAGCGCAGTATAGAAGTGACCTAAAGTGACACATAGACATGGAGGGTATATGTGTGCCCCTTCCAATACCTGAAATCCACACTGAAATATTTGTTTGGCAGGTTACAAGAATCTCTGCCAACTTCTCACCCAAATGCTGCGCAGTATTCTGATTTAAAATGTAAAGCAGGTCTTGTCATCCTTTTATTTACTGATAATGGACTCTAGAAAATATTCTTCTAAGGACAGCTGGATCAGCTAAACTTCAGGAAACCCCCTTAGCAGCAAAGTAATAATCTAATAATTTCCTACGTCTAAAAACCTACCTGTGTCCCAGATGGGTTCTGGCAGTCAGCTGACTGTGTTTTTCTCCCAATCTATCGATAACATTACTTCCTTTGATGTCTTCTTCAGAACGCTTCCAGAAAGAAAAAAAATAATGAAATGCAAATATTTTACATTACATTCGTAAATTAAATAGTACTGTTATAACGGAATATAACTATATCTGTTTGAAACAGCTGAATCTGGATTAAAAATTAGAAATTAATAATTAAGATATACTGAGTGCATTATAAACCTTAGAAACAGATTCCAGAATGGCAATATGCTGTAGTATTCTGGACTGCTAACAAGTCAGGTTGTAAGGACATAGAATATTATTACTATTAGTATCTTTTATTTATATAGCGCCTTTACGCAGCGCTTAATACAATGCATATATTCAAGGGGTATGACAAGACCAGAATTAACTGACTGAGACGGTCCGAGCAGTAAAGGTGTTGCCTAACCTTGCCGCTATGATTTTTCCTTGGCTTTAAATACACTTTTTGTTTGTACTTTAATAGAGCTGATCATCTACCTATATAATATTCTGATAATGTATCCGCTTGAATGAAGTATCAATCACTGTGTACATTTAGTGCATTCTGGTACTGGCCAAGGCCTGAGGCGATGGGTCTGGGGGGAAGACAGACCCTCAGTTTCAAAACCGGGGGCAGATCAGGCACCTTACTTAATGGACGGTTGGGGAGATCTCATTTACACTGTGTCGGCTCTGATACCTGCATTTTTTGGTACATCTCATGTTTTATTGCCTTTACTTCTTCTAGTTGTTCTTTCAATCCAAAGAGGGTATCTTGTTTCTCGTGAATGTCTTTCTCTAGCAACTTCATTGCAAGTTCAATTTCATGTTGCATTTCCAAAGGTTCAAGTTCGCTTTCTGCACCCTGTAAAAGAGAACAAACAGGTAAATTAAACATTGCCAAAAAAGTACTTAGGAAACAGTAACACTCATCTCCCCCCAATCATTAGCAAAAAAAAACTTATCTCTTATCTCTAATACAGCATCTTTTACACTTCAAGTAATTAGCCCACAGTCCGCAATAAAAGAATGAAGTGACAAGGTACTCCTTAGCACCAGTAACCACTGAAATACCTTTTTTTGCTGAAATATGATCTTTTTAGCTCTTTGTTTTATCTTACCTTACCCTGAGGGCCAACCAAAAAATAAAATAACAATATATTGTGAAACAAAATGATGTACCCAAAACGGGCCTTGGATTGAACCCATCCCCCACACTTAAGGTAGGTAGGGTGAGATGGTTTTTTTAACTCACTCCCTCTCCATCCAATTGGATAGGAAAGGAGGGAGAGATACAGAATGGGGTTTGTGCTCCTCCAAAGGGTTAATGCTGCCAAAACCCCATCCTAATGGTCAAAGAATGGGGGGCACAGAAATGCCTTTGGTGTTTGTCTGGTTTTTAACCTCCATCCAACCAGGTAAGTGGTGAGCTCTGTTAGTTTTTATAAGCGTCAAGCTTTCTATTTTATTTTTATGCCACTTTTCCTTGGGCTGAAGATGAGAACTCTGGGGCATCAATCATTGTTGCTGGTTGGCCCCTAAAAGGTGATATTTGCATGTCAACTTTCATTAGAAAGGATTACTGAATCCACAAGTGGCTTTTTCAACTTAACTCACCTTCAGTTGAGTGTATGTCCGTCGATTGTTATGTGCGAACACTCACTGTTTAGTCAATAGACAAAAATCCCACATTCCAAATTATTTCTATTTTCATTGTTACACTAATGTAAATACATGATAGGTATGAAAATAGCTTTACAAAGACACAGCATGGGTTTAAACAGCCTCTAGTGATAGAGGCATATGCTGAGTCTACCAGACAACTCCCGACAATACTCTGGCAGACAGTAGTATTCCAAAGCAATATTCACAGAATGCCCTGGGAAATGGGAAAACGTCATGAAGTATCCTAGCCAGGCCTTTGGTAGAGCTGGAAATTATAAATCTGAATAACTGAATGGACTATTAAGTAATATTAACACAAGTAACCCATGGTTTCTCATTGCTAATTGCTCCCCGTTAAATAAATGCCAGAATGTGGATCATTGTGATTGATGAACTGTCAATAGCAAGAGTTGTGCCTGACCCTGAAGCCAAATGCAAGCCGAAATGGATTGACCCAACACATAAGAAAAGCCTTCACAATCATATGTGAAGACCAAAACACTGAAGAGGGGGAAGTGTCTGAGCCAGAGGGTATATATCCTGTATATACAGCCAGCTGTATATCCATACTCATCCAACTGACATATAGCCAGGCATTTAACCGAAGCCCTCGTTCTGCCTAATACATAGTATCAATCCCTTTTCATGCCAACCACAATAGGGAACTCACGTGCTGCATCTGCAACTCTTCATGATCTTGTGAACAAGCTTCGGTGTACATTTCACCCGGGCCAAGTCTTGATTGTCTATACAATTGTTCTGCCTCAATGCTGGCTTTGGTAGCCTTCAAAAATGTAAAGTCACATATCTTATTATTCTGTCAAGCTAAAGATTTTTTGTGTATATTTTTTCTGAATCTGATAAAATGTTAAGCGATGTATGATTTAGCTCTATTTTCAAACAGGATTCCTTTAATACAGTTTCTTTACATGCACTTTCACTGATTAATACACCCGTTGGTGCTACCCTAGGTCTGGCCCAGGTATTATTTCCACATTTGTCATGCCCTTTGCTAAGCGTTATATCCCATCCTCCTCCTCATGTGGTAAAGCAGACAATAAAGGGTTACAGTCCTCCAGAGTGTAAATGGGCCAGATTACAGATCTCCCACGGAACTGGCCCATGGAGGAACCTGATTGCCCAACAGGGCCGTCTGTACCTGCATAGGGTTTCTTACTTCTGGACCTACCAGCCTAGACCCGTATATACCGATCCCTTAGGTTTTGTGCTTTTAAGAGTATCTATTTGCGCCGCTTTCACAGATTGACTTGTGAAACATAAATATATGATAATTTTGCAAATTTATTTCAAGTATATACCTGCAGTTGTTGGTGAGCCCTCATTAAAATCAATGCATTTTCATTCCTTAACTGATGATTTTCCTCTTGAAGTTTAATAATGTTATTCTTCGCTATTGCCAACTAAAAGTATACAATCCGGAAATAAGCATATGAACATAAGTACAAATACAAAGAATTTCAGGAAGAAACGCATATACTGTATTTCCCCATGTATAAGACGCACCTTTTTCAAAAAATGCGGGGTCTAAAAACTAGGTGCGTCTTATACAGTGGTTGTAGATTGCAGTTACTACTTACAGTCCCTCCCTGCAGTCACTCTGATGATTGGCCCCAACCCTTTCTTCTTCCCAGTCCCTCCCTGCAGTCACACTGATGATTGGCCCCAATGCTTTCTTCTTCCCAGTCCCTCCCTGCAGTCACTCTGATGATTTGCCCCAACCCTTTCTTCTTCCCAGTCCCTCCCTGCAGTCACACTGATGATTGGCCCCAATGCTTTCTTCTTCCCAGTCCCTCCCTGCAGTCACTCTGATGATTGGCCCCAACCCTTTCTTCTTCCCAGTCCCTCCCTGCAGTCACACTGATGATTGGCCCCAATGCTTTCTTCTTCCCAGTCCCTCTCTGCAGTCACACTGATGATTGGCCCCACCCCCTTCCTTATAGCGTCCACACTGCTCAGCAACTCATCTAATTAATATTTGGGCTGCTGAAAGTTAGGGGAGGTGGGGGTTAATTTAGGAGCAGTTATGGTTAATGGGGTGTTTAGGGTTAATTTAGGGGCAGTTATGGTTAATGGGGTGTTTAGGGTTTATTTAGGGGCAGTCATGGTTGATGGGGCCTTTAGGGTTAATTTAGGGGCAGTTATGGTTGATGGGGTCTTTAGGGTTAATTTAGGGGCAGTTAATAGATGGGAGTGATGAGGGTGATGAGGATGAATTTTATGATGAATAAAACTTGAGTTCAATAACTTTATGTAATAAAAATGTTTTCAAATTTCGAGCCCCAAAATTACATACATGGGAGCGTCTTATACATGGGGAAATACGGTAATCTATAAACATGGTCAGCATGCAACAAAACAACTGCAGGGATTTCATCATTCAAAATACAAAAAGTACAGGTCTAGTTTGTATTCCCAAAATATTCCAGGGAGCAAATAACCCTCGGGGCAGATTTGTATTGCATTAAATTAATCTAAAAAGTGGAGCAGATTTAAGACATTTTGATTAATAGACTCTAAATACAATTCCCAACTAAAAACTAGATTACATTTCCATTTTTTTCCCCAGGCGGTAATTGATTTATTGTGGCCAGCAATTTGAGTGCAACCACTGTAAAGGGACTCCCTAAAGGGACCAAAGGTGACCCAGTTGATCTTTATATTAAAGTATTTACTAACAATTTCTTTTTTTTTTTTTTTTTACAAAAAAGAATAAAAAAGCATAAAAAGGACAGTACCTCCTCGATCAGTTTTGTGTTGGACTTTTCCAGGGTATCAATTCGCGTATGGAGACCACCCACAGTAGCGCTAAAATAAAAGTATAAAATAGCACACAAAAAAATAAAAATAAAACACGTCTTCCCAGGCCAAAACAGTAGCCAAATGTCTGTTATCTAGATGCGTAGTGCATGCTAAACTGAATTGACAATTATTATTTTAGGTTACATTGAGGCAGGCAGGGATAGCAGATTTCACTTTCACTATGAGTAAAATATGGTGTAGAGATACAATAATATCAATGTATAGATTTACACAATTTGGCACTGACATTCTATCGTCCCAAGTGTAAATGGTTTAACAATTTAGAAAGCACACAGAAAATAGGCAACCAAATACTAAAAAAAATGTCAGTTATTTATTATGACCATCCGGAAAACCACCGATTTTAGTGCTAAAACATCGTGAGCAATCTATCATGCTCCAGCACAGACCTAGATCACCAATATGGTCAAAATTACCTATTGAAGCTACTAAACAGTTCTAATAAGGCATTATTAGTTCAAGAAACAAAATACATAAGGGTAGAACCTCCTAAAAGCAGTATGTTTATCCCACCCATGGAATTCAATTTATTTTTCCCTAATGTGATTTAACATTGTAATGTTGCAAATTTATAAAAGTTTATCTTAAGTACTGATTTTATTGTTTTAATCCATTACGCAAATATTTAATGATGGATTTAGAATAAGGATGCAATTGGTACAGTTACTACTTACTTCAGTTGTCTGTTGAGTTCTTCAACGTAGTTCTTCTGGTCCAAAATTGCAGAAATTTGTACACTCCTAGAACAGAAAAATATTATTGGACATTAACTGGGTGTTACTAAAGTTTGTCAGCGGTTCGATTATTCTATATTGTGCTGGTGCGGTAAATGCAAGCGTTTTTCTTTTTTGGTGTCTCTTTCTGTTATTATCTCCCCTGCTTCTTATCTAACTCAGACTCATGCTGTACGCAACCTATAGTAAACATTTTATTGTTCAAATAAAAGGAATCTGCATCAGCATTAGTACTAGGAAGATAAACTGTAAAAAAACACTATTTTCTAATTTAAATATATAATCACAGCAACAAAATGTAAAAGAAAAATAGTATCTACCTTCCTTCCTTGGAAATATCATCTTCTTCTGATTTAAGATATATGGAAAAATCAATTACTCCAACCTAAAAATATAAATGTATAATTTTGATAATTATACACAATTTTGAGTGCTATTTCCAAGAATGCATCCAAAAGCATCACCACTGTCCCCAACTGGACAGCTGTTGACTACTCTTGAGGTCTTAAAATATATGTGCTATTACAGCACAAGATGTCTCAATGCACAGAACAAGCATATACATCTTAGGCTTTTCTATAGTGCCAATATTTCTCTCATAAAGCAAAAGAAACGTACTTGTGCATCCAAGTCTTCTCCTTTCACACAAAGGTTAGCATCAATGACGTTCAATCCAACCAAGAGGCCAACAATAACCGTGCCTTCTTCCTCCATCATTACGGCATAATTTTCATAAAATTCACTATTGAAAAAAATAGAGTAAAGTAAATAAAGCAAATGTTTTTATAATATATATATTGGTTAACTAATTAAAGGTAGACAGTTGGTATAATTTTTTTTTATTTAATTCATGTAATACATTTTTATTCAAACTTTTATTTATTAGCATTGGTTTGATATTTTGTATTCTGGTTCCCTGCAGCAAACAGCAAAATGCTTCTGGAGATTCTTGCTAAAGCCCTCTATTGTATATATATATATAAAAAAACATCACTTACAACACTGAAATACTGAGTTACAAACCTCAGGAGATCCCTGCGCAAAATTAGGCAACGCAGATAATCTGCTAGCTTTTTCTGCATCATTGACAATCTCAACCAAGCTCTGGCACGGCCAAGTGGTGTTCTACAAAGAAACAAGATGATAACAGTGTCAGGTATGTACTAATGCTAGCAGTTGGATAAGAATCCTCTGAAGTTACCATTTGGTAGCATATGAAGTGCCATAGGTACATTGTTATGGATGCAAAAGCCAAACTTGGGTAAAAATAATGCAGAATTCTATTTAGGATTATATGAACGCTGCTACCAGATTTATCTCGATCCCATCGCTGTACTAACACCTCTCCCCTCTGTCAGTCTCTTCACTGGTTGCCTGTGCGCTTCAGGATTCATTTAAAAGTCCTGACTTTTACTTTCAAAGCCCTAAATAGCGGTTCCCCTCTCTACTTCTCCTCACTCATCTCTAAATACGCTCCTAACCGGTCTCTCCACTCATCCAATGATCTCCTTCGGTCCTCCTCTCTGATTTCTAGCTCTGATTTTACACACTTAAAAGATTTCTCAAGGGCTGCCCCTATCCTCTGGAATGCCCTTCCCCGGCTTATCTGCGTGTCCCCCTGCCTTCGGTCCTTCAAAAAATACCTCAAGACCCACTACTTTATGGACATCATGGACAAAAGGCCACTACAGTTTTGTTTCATTGGTAAAATGAAAGAATATATAATTTTTTCCATACATTTTACACAAATCATATATTAACATATTTGTTCTTTAAACTATACCACTGTCAGCATATAAATATACCTTAGTCCCGGTAAGTCTCTTACACTAGCAGCAACTTCTTCTGCTTCAGGACACAATTTCTCCACAATCTCCAGAGGTCCCCATATTGTTTTGTTACAACTAAGAAATGATTTTCGCACTGAAAAAATATATGTATAAAATTCTAGTCATTTCTTTATTCCACTTGTAATGGCCTCTTATCTAAACACATATGAGGTTTATTCACTAAGGGGAAAACTTGATAGGAGAATTTGCAGAAGAGTTCCCTACTTCACTATACATTATGAAGGGCCAACCCCAGTTAGCTTCCACTGCAGGGAAAGCTAGACTGGCCCTGTATAATGTATTTACAGATAAATCACCGAGAATGCTTTAGTCTCCTTATACGTTGAATTAATCATTATACAGGGCCAGCTCACCCCTTCTTACAGAAGAAGTTTGTGAGTGTTGGCCCTTCATAATAAATGGTTAAATTCCCTTTAGTGAATAAACGCCAGTCCTAGATTCCCACTATGTTCGCAGACTGGCAAGTTTCAGCTTGGGAAAAGCTCGACCACATTTCCTGAAACCTCATGTAAGCAAATAAATAGTAATTTAACCCCTTCATTACAAAGCCTGTACATGTACTTGCTCACAATGTATTGTTTTTAATGGGTTTAAGGACAACTCATTGTCCTTAAGGGGTTAAGATCTGGTAACCAGATGGTTATACATGGAAATGGAGATTAAATATAATCTATAGCTATGAACATGACAAAAAGCTAACTGCTACTGATCTATTCCAGAACATCATAAACCATATTAATATTACAATAATTTTCAATCTTATAAAACTCCACCAATATTCTATAGTTTTTTTACATCCTTTCTCAAAATGATGATATAAACACATTACCCCATCGTATGTTTATGCATAAAAGATGCCACATTTTTATTAAATATTAAGGCGCTAAACACATAATCCCGCACCAATACAGATGGTATATACCTTTAAGGCCATGCTTGAGGCAATGTTCCATAACAACAAAGAACTGCTGTAATGGAGGGTAATCTGTGTCTAGGGTACGGCCAAAGCCCAAAGCTGATTCAATGAGTCCTTTTATACTGAGCTTTGCCATGTTCAGCAAATTTGCCCGTTCAACCACAGCTGGGTCTCTCGCAGCTGGAAAGCAAAGCAACGGCGTTTAAAATGCAGCATAAACCTTCTGCATATTAAAGTAGGTAGATCTAACTGTACTAGATATATACACAGTATATACATATCTCTAGATAGATAGATAATTAAAGGTGGCTTTAAGAGGAATGCTACGAGCAGGCGAATGAAGTGTACCTAAGTATGCTTCCTGCTTTCAGTGGAGGCAGACGGGGGGGTGCAATGTTATGAGGACAAAGTGCATGGTTTGTGCTATTCACGCCGCATTCAGGCAGATACAGTTTTTGTGTATTATGGAGCTGTCTGTAGAGACATCACAAAAGGGAAAAGCATTCCTTGATCAATGTCCTCAGAGAGTGGTCATCAAGGTTAGTCGATGTGCTACCCTCCCCCCGTCCCCGGCTCATAATAACATCCTAACATCAACAGCCTTAATGTAACTGGCTGCGTTGGGTAAGTGAAGAATGGATGATTGCTAGTGTTTCAGTTCCATAGATTGGATATATATATATATAAAGCATTAGGCTGTTTTCTATCACAGATAAAACCAAAACAGGAAAATATATTATTGGATATTGTTAATTTCTGGATCCAGAGTATTTGGTTTTATTTCCTAAAACTCGGTGTTAGCTGTTTAAAAAAACCCAGATATTCTGGAATTCTGTCAGTAAAAAAGCAGTAAAACGAAACCATTTTACAAACCTGGCTGAGACACGACAGCTGCCGTAATGTGGGAGACCCAGCTTGCCGGGCTTCTCTGTGCTCCATACTGGGCCATGGTGTTGGAGGGTGGCAAGGATGCTTCTGCACCGTAACCTGTAATTCATATAAGTGCACATCTACAGACCAGAGAACACCACCAAGACAATGACACTAGGCTTCTAACCCCCCCCCCCCACACACAGGATTATAGATGTAGCTGTCCATGTTCAGCTAGGAAGGGCTTATATGTGGGCCAATGCATTTCACACACGGCTGATTTCAATACATAGCTTTGCAGCACTCAAAGGCCTTTTCCGCTTCTTAGTGAAGCAGGACGATCCTGAGAACACATACGAACCATCTAGTCTGCCCATAGTCTTCTGATATAAAAGTTTTGTCTTAGATTTCCGCGCATGTTTACATTCCCTCACTGTACTAGCAAGTGCCACTTCTGCTAGGAGGCTTTTCCACGTATCTACCTCCCTCTCAGTAAAGTAAAACTTCCTTACATTACATCTACACCTTTAGGTTATGACCTGCTGCACTTTGTTAAATGCCTCCTTTATGTATAGGAATGTTTAAAACGATAAGATGAATGAATAAGTGCATGTGGGAGAATGTGGATGATGTCATATCATGAAAACAGGACACTTTCTATTTGTAATAAATAAATCTGGTTGGTTTGTGCTCTATTTATTTAACACACCTTTCAGATTTAATCTGAATGAACCTTATACCTCTGAGTAAGCCCAAGTTCGTCTTAAACATGGGGTTGCCTAGGTTACCGTTGCTAACCGGGTTACCTCTCCCTCAGATCTTCCGCTAGAAAACGGATGGCCGCGCCCTTACATCCTAAACTCCACCGAGTGTTTTCTGGGGGGGGGGGTTACAACCTATTCCTTTAAGATACCCTTATATTAATTATATGGAACACAGATTCAAGTAATCGTAGACATACGACATCGGATGGATAGTATTAGAAGGTCCCGTGTTCTCTTAACATATGACACAGCCTGGACGTCCATTGACCCCCCCACCCCATTAAGCCAAAAGTCTTCCGGGGCACCCTACCTTAGTTCACACAGCCGGCTATCAGTCGCCACCTTCCTGCTGCTTGTTGGGAGTTCGCCCAGAGATTGTATAAACTGCGCATGCGCTCAACCCAGCCACAGCCGTCCATTGCTCATTCTGCGCAGCTTCGAGAATAGCAGGCGTGCGCATTAGAATGAGATTACCCAGTGATTCCAACGTGATGTCAGGGAAATGGGCGGCTGTCCAGGGTGCTGAAGGAACGAATCGATCTCTCTCCTGCGGGATAACTGTGCGTGCCGGGGCTGGACAGACACAATAGCAGCTGAACACGAATGTGACATGTATCAGGGAATGTGTGTTCGTATGAGGTGTGTGACATGTATATATTTAGGGCAAAAAACTGTCTACTGTATCATCCTGGCTGTGGATTATTTGTTAAAATAAAATATACCAGGCTAACGTTTCGTGAACAGCAAAGAGCCATATATATTTAGGGACTACCTAGCAAAAGTGTTTTTCTGTGGATCCTGGCTATATAATATGTACGGTATATATACAGTGAAGGAAAAAAATATTTGACCCCCTGCTGATTTTGTAGGTTTGCCCACTGACAAAGACATGATGAGTCTATAATGTTAATGGTAGTTCAGACTGGTGGTATAATGCTGTGGGGGACATTTTCTTGGCACACTTTGGGCCCCTTAGTACCAATTGAGCAACGTTTAAATGAGACAGCCTACCTTGGGTGTAACCAGAAACCACAGGGCCATGGTGCGAAAATTGCCCCAGGGCACCGCAACTCCACAAGCACCTTTTGCCACTGCCACCTTTGCCCCCAAATAGCTTGCCTGGGCCAGCTTTGCCCCAAGCATCTTATCAGTACCCCCAAACAGGCTGTCTGTCCCATCCCTGCCCTCCAAACAACCTGCCTATTCTACCTCTGACCCTAAACACCCTACAAGTGGCACCACTTCTCCTTAACAGCCTGCTTGTGCCATATATGCCCCTTAACAGCCTGTCTGTGCCATCTCTGCCCCTAAACAGCCTGCCTGTGCCATCTCTGGTCCCTAAACAGCTTGCATGTGCCACCTCTGCCCCTTAAACAGACTGCCTGTGACATCTCTGCGTTAAACAGCCGGCTTGTGCCATATATGCCCCTTAAACAGCCTGCCCGTGCCATCTCTGGCCCCTAAACAGCCTGCATGTGCCACCTCTGCCCCTTAAACAGACTGCCTGTGACAATTCACTCACCCATTCACCCTCCTGCACCTCCTTACCTCACCAGCAGATTTCTCTGGTCCAGGGGCAGGCTGAGCAGAACTGGGTCCACACCGATGTCTATGTGGCCCGACAGCTGCCCAACGTGGGCACACACTGTGTGTGGAAATTCTCTTTTCCTGCCCAGGGGAAGCAGGAAGCTGATGAGTGGCACCTGGGACAGACCCCCTACCACAAGCACACCACAGATAACTGCAATATAACGCTTGTTAACATGCTTACCGGCTTATAGGTTTGTCTTGCACTTTGTGGGATATTTAATTAATGCTGAATACATATGTAACGGAAGATCTAGTCACATTTTGTAAGATTTACATGTTTGCTACTTGTGTTAATGTGTTGAACTAGAGTCACACGTTTCATTATGTGTTATATTGCAAAATACACATCATTATTTCTACAGCTCTGGGGATAAATATCTGTTGCACTTCTGAAGCATCCAAGAGGCTCAGTGGCCCTGACAAATCTGATAGGAATACACTGAGAGGTGTATCCACAAAACCAAGAGATGAGTTCAGAATTTCAGCACACCAACTTCACTTAAAGGGCTATCCATGAGCTTCTCTTGCTCTGGTGCATTATAAACGTACCTCCAGTGAGCTCCAGCGCTGGCTCAGCTAGTAACGGTAGGGATCTAGCAAGAGGCACCAGTGTGCATGTCTTGTAAGTTCCATTGATTTCAGTAGTAGACCGTCCCTGCCATTTATTGGCTTCTCACTATGGCATTTTTTTCAGATTGAATTAATGCATTTGAAAGTACTTACAAAGTACAGTTATATGCATAAATTATTCAGGAGTGTCTCATATTAACAATGCATTAATGGCAGCCAGCTCAGCCTTAAACTCCTGGTTTAGTGAATACACCTCTAAGCGTGTATGTGAGTTAAGCTTGCTTCTTGCTTCTGAGTTAAGTCTTGGATGCAATGCATAGTTCTTGCTTCATCTTCAAAGTGTGAATTATGTGTTAGTTCCAGAACACTGGTAGCATTGTATACTTTCATAAAAACACACATTTATTTACTGTCCCTAACAGTCATGCTAAAGATGAATGCATATTAAAGTACTTGGTGAATACTTTAATATGTTTTTAATAACATATTCGCTTACTTGAAGTAGAAGCTGCATATCTGGAGCTGCAGCCACACACCTCCTCCATGGCTGCTCGCCACTCACTGGCTGCTCAAAGAAGTCAGTAAGTGGCGTGAAAGCTCTCTCATTGAAATCAATGGGTTTGCAGAGCCAGTGTTGGAGATGACTGGCTTTAAGTATATCACGTACAAGCAGAAAATAGCTGGGAGGGGGCAGACAATGCAGCAAACAATGTGACACTTCCTATATCCTTTTTTTTTTTGGCAGTCTGCTGATATTATGATGGGCTGACATGCCGCTGCGCATGCATACTACTTCAGTAGAAGCGGCCGGAGAAGGAAAATAAGACGGTGGTCTAATTTTCTAATTTGTTTAGAGTGTGCAAAAATACAAAATTCTGTTTTTAAAGTGCTTTGCAGTGAATGCAATACTGATTCGATTTTATATGTCGGAGAGCTAGACGTGATAACTTTATTAATCTTGGTGCAACTGAATCCATAACCAAATATTCAATATTCTTTAACAGTCACTACTATACCTTCCGAAAAGGCATTGCCGATTGCATTGGTCAAACAACTATTCAATGCTTTCTCTAATTAGTGACATGGTGTAGGTGTAAGACAGGAAAAGGAAGCGTTTCTATGGTAACAAAGGTAGCCTTTGTAGAAATGTTTCTTTATTCCAAAATTAGGTTTGCTATGTGTCTGGGTTTAAATTTAACAGTCGTTGGGTACTCTTTACAGGTTAACATGCTTTACAGATGCTGGCCATAATTAATCATTGCATTTATTTAATTAATATGGCTTGCGTGTGATCTTCAGTTCCCAAGGGCCGTCTTCTCCTTCTCTGCCTGCATGTCTTAACGCACGTTAGTGTCATTATCAGCCCTCGTGGGCCAGATCACCAACCTCTACAGGATTTTGATTTATAAGCCTAAAATAAATTAAATGAAGCACACAAAAGAAGTAACACACATTGGAAAAGTTTATTAAATTGATAAATAACATTAGTGATCCTATGCTGGCAAAGATGCTTTTTTCCCGACTTGAACATTTGTTAGCCATTGCTTTGTATTAGACATTAAAAACTGAAATTCACACTTATCTCAACACATTCAATCACAGTGCAACATAATATTTATATCAAAGTGTTCAAACCTTCTACTCTTGGATGCTGCAATACAATGCGGCACAACCAAGAGGGTTTGTCAGAACTAAAGCAGTTGAGTTTTCTTCCAGACATTAAAAACATAACATACTTGTGGAATAGATACATACGATTAACACAACACTATCCATACTAGCAATGAATGATGCCTCTGGCACTAGATTCAACCGATCCGACCCAGACCCACAGGGTAGTTATTGTATCCAAGACCTGTAATTAACACGTAATCAACTAATTGACTGTGAAACACAAGTGGAGACTTTGGATTTTCTTTCTTTAACTTATACATTCTATGTTCTATTTGTATATGCTGTATGAGATACTTTCTTTATAATTATTCCATAGAATAACATGGGCAGAAGAGCCTTCAACCAATTCGTTTTTATTGGATTTCCTATGAAAAGGATTAATCTAAAAAATGAAACTGTAGCCTGGAGTTGGACAGCCCTGTTTTCTGTGTCCTCTAGACCTTCTTTAAGTTTATTATCCTTTAATTTAATACATTCAGATTAAATAAATTGTTCGCATACTCTGATCACTCGATGTATGGCTTGGTGGGAGCTAATTTTCGAGTTAACAATGAACTACAATGCTGATAAAATTAAATATGACCTTCTACGTGTTTCTGATCAAACTGATACATAAGGTATAAAACAACAGAATAAATTATAAACAAATACTGATGACCTTTGAAGGTGTTGTGTTAGCTGGGGATTGGTGAGGACAGCAGTCCAGTAACAGTATTATACCGGAGCTGACACTTCCCGTGTGTCTGTCCAGCTTCCCTGTTTGCTTTCCTATGGACAGAGTAGCCATCAGCCTTTTTACCGTTACTGCTTGAAATGAAAGTGCTGAAAAAAGGCAGGAAAAAAAATAAAAGAGTGAAGATGTTCAGGGTTTAGTTTGGTTCAGCATCACGGAGTCTGCAGCCCACAGCGGTGATAAGAGCCGCTCCTTTCCCACTGCCATCTTCTGAGAGGAGAAACGACACGTTGCATTTTGGGGCAAGGTCGGTAACGGTTTGGTGCATGATCCTGGAGAAGCTGTGAAGAGAAGATTATTTGTAAATAACTGGTATAGAGTTGTACCGTGTTAGCCATAGAAAGAGAGAATTATCTAAGCCACTTCTTCAGTATAATATGCCTCAAGAAGAAGACCTAGATAGTCTTAAAAAGTCTAGTTTTTGGATGGGTCATTGAACTGAGCCCAATGTCTTTAAGGTGTATATATTATCAAAAGGAAAATCATTCGGTACTTACTGTGGATGTAATTTGTACAGAGTTCCATCTACTCCAACTGTGACATCCAAATGATCTAAACCTCTGTTCTCTCGTATCTTATCCACAACGGCGGCCATTCCTGCACCACACAACTGAGCTGCCCTCCTTGATACAACTCCGCAGACCTCCTTTACAATTATACTGTCATCGCAGGTGCTGTTCAGACCAAGTTGCTGAAGGATTGCCCTTACTTGAAGCAAAGCTAATCTGTCACTGTAAAACAAAGCATCACATGCGTGAACTCCAAAGGTCCCAATACTCTTGTCAAATTTATAAAATATAAAATCTAATACCATTTTTCTAATGTAAAGCAAACTCTGTATTTATTTTACCAAGAACTTTTGGTTGGCTACAATTCATCATTTAAAAAAATACGCTATTACCACTGTGAGCCAGATGTGTATCTTATTTAGACTGAATAAGAGGGGATATTTTGATCTATCCAGTAACAAGCTGGAATACAACACAGAGCTATCAGATTTTTCTGTTTTTTTTCCCACAATTTCTTATCTGTATTATTCTGCAATGTTTTTTCTCTAATGACCAAGTCTGTAGGTAGATACGGTAGGCTAGATGAATACATGGTTATATCTAAAAATGTTTTACAGAGCGATTACATGTTAAAAAATAACTTTTGCATCGCTGAAAGAACTTATTATTTATTTCCTGCTTGAATTTACAGAGAATTGGGTATTGTTGTTGGCGGTCATCTCAGCCAATTAGCTGAGACTGGATGCTGACCACGATATTTTCTTTCACTAATCCTGCAATGAGGAACTCTTGGCTTAAAGCCGTAGAACGGATCTAGCTAAAACCCCTTCAATGGATCTAAAGCTCGGGTAACTCACCCCAGGAACACAACAGTAACATAATATTTAACATGACATTAAAAGATCCAAAACAAATGACTACGTACCTCTCAATTTGTGAAAGGAATTTGGTCTCAAAGATTCCTCTAGTTTTTAATGCCTCTGAAATCTGGCCTCTGAACAAAAATCCTCGTTTTGTGAAGTCCATTAAAATGTTACGAACAATTTCACCCAGATACATTCCACTGATCATTTTCTCATATCTGCAGACAAAGACGGAATAGATGAGACGAGAACGGGATACAAATTGAGGGTAAAGGATTAATAATCATGAGACATGGGTTAAAGACACAGCCTGCTTTTAGCAATGGACTTAAAAACCTTTAGAGGTCACGCATATGGAACCAAATATTGATGAAGGAGCAACATTTTTGCTCTATGATTTTGAACAATTAAAATGTGTAAAATATACTGACTGCTTTTGTCTTTTATACTTAAATCACCAGTCAATGATACATTAGGTATTTGAGTGCAAGACAACTCCAATTCTTTTTACAAGACGATAAATGATTACAATTAATCAATTATTAATTCATTAATTAATGATTTCTATGATGTTGCTGATGATGTTATGTTTTGATTTTAAGCAGGGACATTGACCGGATGCCTGGAATTACGGATCGGAGGTCCCATAAAAAGGGGCAAGAATGTGCTCTTGGTTTCGTTTAGATACCTTTGTTTTCCTGAATTTAATGACAATTCATCAACAGCCTTGTCATAAACCGTGCGAATATCATCCAAACATCCGTTGTCACCAAATGCCCCCCATTCCATATTGACACACATTCTTCCTTGATCTCCTTCCACCATTTCTATGTTCTTGGTCTCCTCCATGTAGCACGCGTTGCTGCCAGTGCCTACAGGGAAACACAACATTAACCGCTGCTGTAATAAAGCAGTATAATGGCACGCGGTTCCATTGAGTGCATTGGTAGACACAGTACAAGTAAACAAATACATTAGGATTTATGGGACTCAAGTTGGAGGTAATTCCTGCCATTAACTCAAGGGCTATAAATTAGTGCACTGTTTTCAAGATGATTGATGGGATTTTCAAAGAAAACTACAATTTACTGGTCGTAGGAAAGCTCTCATTTAAGGATACATCTCATTGTCTATTCAAATGTGTTTGTGTTGAAATGAAACTGAGTACAATGCATACAACACTAAAAAAATACTTATTTTTGTAAATAAATGTATAAATTCTTCCAGCTGTCCAGTTAGTACCCAGAATACGTGGCAGTAACTTGTTGAGTGTGAAATTATAAAGTGTTCACTTACCCACAATAAGGCCAATTTCACAGTTTGGATCTTCATAGGCGCATGTCATCATTGTTCCGACAGTGTCATTCACTATAGCAACTACATCCAGATCAAATTCCTTAAAAAGTTATTATTAAATGTTATTAACTTCCGATCATTTAAATTTTCGGTTTAAAAAAAAAATAGGAGATGTGAACTTGATTTCATTAAAAGGTGATGGATAAAAAGTCTTCGAGCTGAATTTTTCAACCTTAATAGCAAAAAAACACGACACCGACACAAATCAAGACCTAAGAGCTGAAATGTTTTTATCTTTTGTGCTTCTATCTGATTCAAGATCTTAGTAAAATCTACACTTGTGCTATAGAGTACTAGCAGGTTCTGTAGCCCTATTGCAATAGGGGAGAGTGGAAATTAACAATAACATCAAAACTAACAATATCATATTATATATTGTTTCAAGATCTTACCTCTCGCCTTTTAATTCCCTCTCGTAGAAGATTTACCACGTCTTCTCCCTCGCAATCTGTAGCCTTGAAGCCTTTGGTCCAGGTTAGCAGGATACCCTGCATACAGAAAGCAACTTTAGGGTGAGCTCATTTAAGGGTAACAATAGTGGAAGTCCTCCTAAATTTTTAGCTACCAGCAGCTAGTGATTTTAGTTTTAGGTATCGCTATGATATTTTAAGGATACATGGGGATACATAGGGATATACGGACAAAAGTATTGAGGACATATCAAGACATTTTGGACACAGCTAATCTTTCAACTTTGTAGGAACAGTTTGGAGAAGACCCTTTTCTATTCCAGCATGACTGTGCCCCAGAGCACAATGTAAGGTCCACAGAGACATGGTTGGATGAGTTTAGCGGGGAAGAACTTGACCGGCCGCACAGAGCCCTGACCACAACCCCATCCAACACCTTTGGGGTGAACTGGAATGGAGATTGTGAGCCAGGCCTTCTCGTCCAACACCAGTGCCTGACCTCACAAATGCTCTACTGGATAAACGTGCAAAAACTCCCACAGAAACACTCCAAAATCTTGCTGAAAGCCTTCCCAGAAGAGTAGAATGTGTTATAACGGCAAGGGGGGAGTAACTACATATTAATGTCTATGTATTTAGAATACAATGTCATAAAAGTCACAATGTCATGAAAGTACAATGCCATTACACCCTGTTGGTGTAATGATCAGGTGTCCCAATACTTTTGTCCATATAGCGTATTTCTTTTAGTAGTTATCGGCTTATAGCATAAACAGAGTGCATGTGGGAAACATCTAAAGTATCTTGTCCTGGATTCACCACTTTTCTCATCACCCCACTCTTCTTGGACTTCAAGAATCAATCTGCTTTCATCAAAGGAGGAGGTCAATCAGTTGTGATTAATAAAGAACTAAAAATAGGACTTTTTATGGAACAGATAATCTATTACCAAAATTGTATGGAACGTATCCTGTTGTACATAGTCTTACATTGTTTACTAAGCCATTTTTTTCATGCAAAACTGATGTACAGAGCTTCTGAATGGCTGACAATCTGCGTGGAACCAAACTAGCTTTTTGTTTCACAGTGTCTTAAGGAGACCTCTTAACTATTTCATTGCTGGAACGACAGCTCGGAGTTTAGTACATCCAGTGCAATTATTCCACGGATTCAATTCCATTCCTATGTGAACAGGCATCATCACGCTGAACCCTTTCAGAAACTACAGACGCCACTAAGCAGAGTATGTCGGTACTTACGGCATCCAGGCTGGTCTGCTTGCAGGGGAATGAGAAGGTGAATCCCAGGGGAAGCCGTGCTCCTTTAATGCCCATATAATCCAGGAAATCAGATATACAGTGAACAATGTGATCGAAAAGCTAAAAAAACAAACAAATTAATGATGCAGGTAAAGTATAAAAATAGAAATGAACATAGAATTAAACAAGTTGACTGTGTAACTGTTTACTTTCATGCCTGAGGGTTGCAGATCTTATCTGCTCTGTCTTCTCAATGACCCCCTAAAGGCATTGCCTTTATAAAACCTGCGATAGTAAACATCCCGCAGAGTTATAAAACTGGACAAAACTGTCCCAGGATAGAACCCTCTGGCTATTCTTACTTGGAGATCAGAAAGCTCATTGTAACATGCATGATTATATCAGACATGACACTTTTTATGTTACTATATCTTGCTGTAATATAAAAACATTAATAAATACATTACCTCTTCCCCTGTCCCCTGCATAACATCTACAGGGATGGCATAGATTTTATTATGCATCTCCACCATCCTTCTTTTACCGCTTCGAATCTTGACAAGCAAAACTCGAAAGTTTGTTCCTCCCAGGTCCAAAGCCAAGAAGTCCCCGTTTTCTGAAATAATAAATGAAGCACAGATGAGTGTTATACATGACTGCAATAAACGTACACAACCTTTTAATATTGATTTGACTGCTCATTCATTACACATGCCCATTTTTTTCCAACTTAACTTGTTGTAGAAGTTATTACTTAAAGGCCATTTTATTCTACTTGTGTTCTACTGATGAATTAATACTTTATTTTTACATACTACATATGTTTTCAAATGTTTTAATGTACATATTGATTAGATTTGACAATGATTCGGATATAACTTCTCTACTCTACAAATACTGAGATATAAGAGATACGATAATGAAATATATAGGCTTATTAAACTTGAAGCTGTTATTAAGAGCTTTGATGGCTTTTCATGCATCATTAAAAGGCTTAAACTGTAAGTCAAATCTTTAAAATGATTTATCATTAATTCCCACAAAGACATTTTGATTGTGTAATTTAACAGCGATAATAATAATAATAATAATATCTACCTGTGCCATCTGGCGTGCTCCGAACAAACGTAGGTAACATTTTAACTTTGGCAATTTCATGGGTCTTTTTCTTAAGTCCACTCTCAATTTCAATTCTCATCCTCCTCTTCACCTCGAGCAGCTGTTCATGGGTCAGACTGAACTCTTCCAACGTCTCATCGATCTGCCTGCGCTGCTCGGCCAGCCTATACGCCACAGCCGTCACCATGGCGGCCCCCTTCCCGCTACCGCTCTCGGACAGTAGAAACCTCACATCCGAATCGGGAACCAAACGTCTTACCGTCTTATGCAAGCGTCTGGCATACCTGAGAAAAAAAGAAATAAGTAAAAAAATTATTCAAAAACATCAGTGGTACTCTCCATGGCATCAAAACCAAGTATATTTAAAATTATTAGTTCTTTCATGTATATAATGTGTCCAAAGCATAACTATGACCTACCAATGGCAGGGAAGCATTGCAGATACCCCTTACTTTTCTGTTAATTTATACCCAATCCCCGACATCTATATTGTATACTTCCATAAATGATCTTAGGTTTTTTTACTAATCCATGGTGACAATTTTAGTCTCCTATAGTCTTCTGACAATTTCCTAAAACGTTCTATACCACCAGAGATTTCTTCCTTACTTGGTCATCTTTGACATTATGAGTTATACAATAACAGGATTTCTTACTGTGGGTGCATCTTGTATAGAGATCCATCAACCCCCACAGTTGTACGCAGCCTGGGGACCCCTTTATTGTCTCGTAGACGAGCCAGAATTCCTCCTAAGGTAGCCGCGATCAGATTAGCTGATCGGAAAGAGACAATTGTACACACATGTTGCACCGCTACACAGTCTTCATGGGACGGTTCCACCCCAAGTCTGGTCAATATTTCTTTGGCTTTGCTTAGACCTTCTTTACTCCTGGAATAAAACATATTAGCAATATTATTACTGGTACCAAAGAATGCCCAAACCCATCCCAGAAATAATTCACTAATACCGTAAAGTTAACAGCTATAATCGTCATTTGTGTTGAAAAATCACTTACTTTTCAATGGCAGATACATGTTTAGTCTCAAATTTCCCTCTGGTAAGGAGTTCTGGGGTGATCCTGCCTTCAAACAGAAGTCCCTCTTTGCCCATTTTTACCAAGATGAGTCTGACAAGTTCCCCCATGTACATGCCGCTCACCATCTTCTCAAAGCTAACCAGAGAAAACATTGATCAAGTTACACAACGTTTGAACAAAATGAAAATAATTGAATACAAAATGCACAAAACAGTCAGTATCTAGACAAATGTTACACTGTTTTTTTTTTTACTTAGTCTTAGTATTACTCATTAGGACACATCTTGTTTAGGATGGGATAAGAGATAATCTGGCATGGGCAGATGGAGGGTCAGCTACTGCTGAAAACTCAGGTACCATCAAAAGTGCTTCATCGATTTAAATGAAGTGACAGCCTAAGAAATTGCCTGTATTAGAACGGCTGAAATTAGCAGTGACATCAGAATAGTGTATGCGGGCCACACAATGACGTGTCATCCCACACAAGGAGAAATGTGCATGGGTTTAAGTGTCAAATTAGAGTCTGTTGCACAGCTTGCTTGTCTACTAAGCTTGGTAATGTCCATCTAAAGCTCTCAATCCTTCTGTGTCATGTAGCACATGTTGAGTATCTGATATGGCGCAGAAAATACTTCCCTATGATGGGTTAGGAGTGTGATGGTGCACCGTTGGCCTCTGTTCTGAGCAACTGAATGACTTTTCTGTTTATGGTACCTACATGACATATGTGTAAGGCAACAATAAAAATGACAATACTTACAGCTGTTTTCCTGGATTCAGTGATCCTCTGTCAATCTCTCTATCAAACTCTGTCCTAATATCCTCCAAGGACCCATCATCACCAAAAGCTCCCCACTCTGTGTTTATGCACATACGCCCCTCATCCCCTTCAACTAAATCCATGTGTCTCAATTCTTCCATGTAGCAGGCATTTGTTCCAGTTCCTTAGAAGAAAAGTCACCGTAAGTTCAATATCATTTAAAACCTAAAAAATATCACTATTCATATATATATACCAAAAGTGCATAGACTAACATGTCACATTACCTATGATAATGCCAACTTCGCAGCGCTGGTCATCAAACCCACAAGTCATCATTGTTCCAACAGTGTCATTCACAACAGCCATTATATCCGCATCATAGTCCTAGACAAACCAAAGTTGGATAATAGCATTATAAAAAGGTTACACAATTCTGATTATCTGTAAGGCAAAAGCAAACAAGAGAACACTAACATTTCTTAAACTGAGAATTACTTACCCCTCGTTTTTTGATGGCCTTGTTTAGCAATTTGACAACGTCCATCCCTTCCACTCCGCTGGCTTTAAATCTTTTGGTCCAGGTTAACAAAATACCCTGAATTACGCAAATACAAACTTCAGATTAATCTAAATATATAAAGAAGCGGACAGAATATTTGACACAGTTATACAAAAAGCAAAGTAATAGTGTGTTATAGATATAGATACTGTAGATATTTTGTTTCAACTTTGAAGCCAATAACTCATAATTCCATGGACTCCTGTGTTATTTAATCTAAATCATTTTAACATAAATAAAGAAAAATGAATCCAATTGACTTCCTTAAAACGTGAAGAACAACTTAACCCGAAAGGAAGCAATACATTAGGAAGAAAGGGATAAATAATAAACAGGTTAAGATAGCTGATCCCATGGTAAAGATATAAAATGCACTTCTAATACACAAACTGATTTAAGAATCAGAACCAGGACTGTTATATTAAATGCACAGGAGGCAGTAGGTTTCCATCCTCAGCAACTCTTCCAATTCAGCCCATATACCTTGTGTAAACATTGGCTTGATTCATTAGAATTAGACTGGAAACTTAACAGGCAGGAACAGGTTAACGGGTATTTTTAATAACTTACCTCATCTAATTTGGATTGCGAACAAGGGAAGGAAAAGGTAAATCCAACCGGTAGCTTTTTATCTTTGATCTGTTTCTTTTCCATGAAGTCTCCAAGACATTCAGCAACATGATCAAAGAGCTGTTTAATGGCAAGTAAACATGTTAATGGTTAAAATGATACTCTCAGCAGACACAAAATACTAATTCTTTTATACATGTCTCATAGATAAAAACAGGGATTTTCTTGTTCTATCCACCACAGACCAAAGGTTAACATCCAACTGTAAATTAATATATTTGGGTTGATAGAAATTATAGTTCCAGCAGCTCTTAGACAAGCTACCTGCTGTCAATTGGAAATGCGTATTTCCCAGAGGCTGAACAGTCCCTTCATTTAAAACACTGATATACAGCGGCAGCCCCCTTTACTTCTATACACATAAGGGTTAAGTCACAAAAGAACAGGTCGTGTGACCAAACTAACAAAAATAATTAACCCCAAATTCAGAAAAGCCAACTATTGTTGAAGAAACTCACTGTGGTGCTTTTGCTAAATCTGCCCCCGGAAAGTTGCGTTGATATATGTGAAACTTGTGGCAACTCCATAGCTACAAGTTTCCTGCAAACTGGGCTTGTGAGCTCAGTCACAAATCAACGGGGACTGAACCTGCAACAATGGTCTGGCTGCAGTAGATGCTCAACACGTGGTGAATCCACCAAGCATTCTCTCCTCCAAGTTAATGATGAGTTCCTTTGAGTTATCCTAAATTTAGCTACTGATAAAACATGACAGTGGGGATTTCCTCTGATGGACCAGAACATATAACTTGAAGATCACTTGTTTCGATAGTAATGAAGATTGTTAAGAAGCCTTTAGTTTGTATCTACAGTGATAATGTAGATAAAAATCTCCTATTACAACTAAAACCTGCATATGCACAAGAAGGATAATCTTTGTGCATACATAGTTTTACAGACGCGTGAGCTTTAGGTACATTCGCTTTTGAATGAATCTGACTGGCCCCAAACCACCTCAAACATACAGCCAAAGTCATAAGAACTATCTACAGCATAGAGAAGAACAAAGAGTCCTAGAAGTGATGGTTTGGCCCCCACAAAGCCCTGATCTCAACATGATTGAGTCTGCCCAGCTTTACATGAAGAGAGAGAAGCAACTGAGGCTAGTTCCTCAAGATGTTGGAATCTGCTGAGTTGTTGAAGGCAAAGGGTGGCCCCACCAAATATTTATTTGATTATTTCACACCTGCCTAAACATTTGCAATCTGATGAACACTTTTAGGGCTAAATGTGGCAATAGAAATATCATTAATTTATTTGCCAAAGGGGCCACATATAACTTTAAATGGACCTTTCAGCTATCATATGTATATGTATGTAAGTGTGTATGATGGTTGGAATGTCTCTTTAAATGTCATGTGAAATAAAACGTATTATTGTGTGGTTAAATCTAAAGAGGGATACGAATAAAATGGTAGCCTAGAGTTTATTAGCTTGGAATGTTAGAGAGCTTCTGTAAATATGGGGAAATGAGAACTTGTTCTTTCTGCTGGCGGAAATGTTATCTTCTTGAGCAAACAGAGCAGTGTCCACAAGAACATCCTATTTACTATTCTTGTAGGCCATATGTCGCCTTTGACATGCTACAGTCTAAAAGTTGCAGGTGTTGCTACAATTGCCCTTTTCTTAAACTCTTTAGTTTGCTGGTCAGTTGTGTCCTCCCCTGGGTCTGTCAATCGATGAGAAAGCCATCGTCCACCCAATATGTCCACCTCTCCTAGGTCTGTGACATCTGTTATTTGGTGGGCAAGCCCTCATTCAACTGATCTGTCCACCTCCCTTGGGTCTGCCAACTGGCAGGCAAGTCTTAATTCTGCAGCTCTGTACAATGGTATAATTCTGCTGTTAGCATCACCCTTGTTGTAATGAGATCACATACTGTTCATCTAAATAGTAAATACTGTACAGTAGTTCTGAAATCCCATTGGCAATAAATAAGAAATAGATACATATATACAGTATGATAATCAGTACAATTAACACGTTTGTGAAATTAAATGTTAAAAATATTTCTACAAAGTGTATAATTACCCTTGTGCCGCTTCCATGGATAATGTCCTCGGGTGTGTCGTAAATCTCGCTCTCCATCTGAACCGTCTGCTTCTTCTCGTGGGACACCTTCACCCGCAGAATGCGAAAATGGGATCCACCCAGATCCAGTGCGATGAAATCTCCCTTTTCTGTTAAATAAACAATATTTGTTGTAGAAAAATGACAACACTTGGTGGATAACAAGTGGTTCCAACTGTGATCAAGTTAGGTTTCTGCAGCAGGATGTGATACTTATAAACGGGTGTTATTACTTAGGTGGCATCCATAGATTAATCGTGTCTATACCATAGATTGTGATTGGCCAATCCATAGCTTCTAATAACAAAGATGGCGGCCGTAACGGATGATCTACAGAGATCCAGAACCTGTGAAGTTAACATATTGTCCTTGATTTATAAAGGCAATTCTGATGCAAAGTGCTAAACCTAAATGCTCAACAGAAAGCAAATAAGGCTTCTGCTAATTGCTCCGTATTAAGCACTTATTAAAAGAAATGCTGCATTTTTTGCTTTGATAAATACGGCCCATGGCATTTTATTTAAATAAAATAAGTCCAGGAGATTGGCACGTGGCATCGGAATTCTTCAATAATGAAGCTTTAGGAGGATCCTGCTTGTTAACGTCAACTGCAGACATGTCCTGTATTCACAAAGCAAACACCGGAACAGATGTTCTGTCTGTAAGCATGATTGCCTCCGTAGATGCACTCCTAACGCCAAAAGTAAACATTCAAACATCACTTAATTCCACTGAGGTACAGGGCAACAAATCCACGGCTTCAAGTATAATGTGATTTAACACTACAATCAGGCAATTAAACAGAGGTTCATTATTAATGTCTGGCAGAGAGCTGACACGCGCTTCATGCCGCTCCTGTGTATGTGTCACGGATTTACCAGATACATTATGTGAACGTAATACAAAAACCGTCACCCTATTTTCATTAACGCGGATTAAATGGGACATTTCTCAGAAATGTATTAAAAGTCGTCCTGATCTGGTAGATGTCTTGCAGTCGCCATAGCAACCAACTGAATGATACTGCAAATTTGTCCGCTTGATACTTGGCACCAGAGCTTCTCTTTATATATAACATCTACATTGTGTTGTTTTTTTTATTTAATGTTTTCATGTTTCCGATGTTGGTAGCTAATTTATGGGTGTATTCGCTATACCAGGAGTTTTTATGCGCCTCCTCATTTTGTTAGCACGTTGTATTTTTAACCAGCCGGTGTCTCAGCTGTCGTTGCAGACTGCCTAATTATAGAATGAGAAACCAGAGAGTAGAAATACCTCGTCTCTAAATGCCACGCCGACCTGGGTATAATATCCATTTAGCTCCAGCGTAACATGCGTATACACAAACACTGCTGGAATATGCCCACCATATGGACATATCACTATATCATTTAGAATATAACCTATCAGTTAAAAAAATATTCAATAGCATATTGACTACGGAAATATTCCAAATGTGGGGATACCCAGTAAAAGGGTATCTGCGGAGCCCGTGTTATAATAAGGTCTTATAGACTTGAGTTTCTCGGTTCCTCCAAGTAGTGCAGTGTTTCTGATCCATAATAAAGCTCTTTAATTACCGTAACGCGACTTTATAGCAGGAAAATGGGCAGACTTCATCGGTTAGATGGTTCTTATCAAATTCGATGTTTTTGTGTTTAATCAGCACCAGTCAGAGAGGCAGGCGCTGGCTGATCCACCTGCGCTGCTCTGATGAGATTGTGCTGCAAACACACTAACAAACTGCTTGTACAAGCAGTGTCTACCTAGGTTGTGCTGCAGTTTGTCCTCAGTTACTTGTGTGTTGTGTAGAACAACGTTAACTCCTTAATGACAAAGCCAGTACATGTACGGGCTCAAAATGCATTGTTTTCAATGGGTTTAGGGACCGCCCAATGTCCTTAACGGGTCAATAAATGCAATTTGTTTGTATGCAAAGTTACTGCCTAGAGATCCGTCATCTTACTATCTGGGGAAATTGTGTCCCTTGGTCTGATTCTGTTCACGCTAACACATTTAAAGGCTCTAGACATAGTGTTCCCATCGGCAATGTGAAAACACAACAACCAATCCATCTCCGAACAGAGAGGGGCAATTTAATAAACCCAGCTGGCAAATCGTCTCCCCTTCTGTGAAAGTTTACACCAGTCTTAATCCCTGACTTTTCCAGTATAAAGGCTAACCTCAATACACCCACATTAAACAGACGGGCCAAGTATGTCTCGATCCGTCTGTTAAAGGGACAGTGGCAGTATCTGCATTATATCACAGCAGCCATTTTTGCAATGTTTACCCAGACATCTGTCTGGAAATGGGAACCTTTTTAGAGACAGTCGCATGATAAGAGAGGCAGAGACGGGGAAGATAGAGTGATAACGAGAAACACAGGACACAAGACAAATAATGCAACACAAAACAAAAGCCATAGAAAAGTTGACAGACAGGCATAGAAAGTTAATGCACGTTGGCAACGGGATTCCCCAACATTTACAACTCTACAGACTCAAGACAAATGCTGATGCTTCTAGGGTGGCCACATCGGCCATTTTCCCAGGACATCTATACATTTTGCTGACTGGCACATGTAATGTGCTGTTCAGTAGCGTTTGGGAGCGTTCCTATATCTGGGAACATTCTGGGTTTGGCTCTGAGTCTCTTGGTAATGTTCTGCATCCCTGGGTCTCGGGGTCACTTTCTTCTTTCTCTAGTCAATGAAGAGACATTTGGCTATGCCCCCCCATAATATTAGCTGACCACTTAAGATGATCCTGGAATACCCCTCCCCCCCTCTGTCTCCAACAAAGCCCCTACCCTAGAGGAGCGAGAGCTGCTGGGGAGATCCCAAGTATCTTGTGAGTTTATACATCACACACAGTACAGGGCAGCAATTTCTATGTGCTGATTAGCATCACGTGAAATGTATTCGTCTCATGGTCTCTGAAAAAACAGCTGGTCTGGTTACCTTACATTAAAAAGCAGAGCTTTATACTGGATGCATTGTTTTGCTAAATCAAAATTTACCAACATATGGGCAGTCTTTGGCATATTTTTGGGTAACCAACCTATTAACACGGCAAGGACCCTTCTTCTTAGTTTATCAGCTGTTTTTTAAACATGCTATATTGTCGCCGCAGCCACCGTTGCTGCAGATGGCACTCTCTAGTATACAAATCACATTTCGGATGTATTGGCAAGAATCCATTCTTCACAAAGAGCCATATGTGACGACCATTCATACAGCTACGCGGCTGTGATTATTTAAAGCATTTAGCACCACGGAGTGGTATTGCCTTCAAGTGCTGAGAGGTGCGCATCCCATTAGAGGGTTTTATTGGGCGAGGTACTGGACCGGGGGTTTTGGGACAGCTTGGGGAAGTCCTAGCGCTAACATATTGTAATTGTTCTGATCTATTGTGTGTGTGCCCGTACGGGAGCTCCGCCCTCCCCTTTTCTTGTATTTTTATAATGCAATAGTTAATCTGTTATGATTTTAACTTTCTGTTGTATTCATCTACATTACGATGTTTCAAATGTCTTTTATTGCACCACCATTTATAATCACTTTGTTATAATGCCGTTATAACTATTTGAAAGCACACAATTGATGTCGTAATGCACATATGCTGTCAAAATTCACCAACATTGCACAGACTCTTTTCTAAGGAACTTCCTTATTAGCACTATACGTAACAGTCTAAAGTTTGGATACACGCAGTTATCATGTACACAATTTAGAGAAAAAAATTCTATTTAAAATAAAATTAATTTTTAGGGAAAAAAGTATTGTATTTTTTGTAATACCGGGTACTTTGTATGTGGCAAAATGTACGTCTAGTTTTATTTTGTTAAATCTGTTTATCCTGAAAAAATCCCAGGAAACAGGCAATATTCCATGATATATCACAGACACAACGGATCAAGAGCAAACTTCTAGGTTTCTTAAGAATTCCTTTTAAATAAATAAAAAAACAATAGTATAAACTTTTGTGATTTAACTTGATATTGTGCCAATCCAGATTTATTTGGATAAATTTTGCACAGGAAATGTTTGATACTAAAGGCACAATGAAGAAAAGATCCAATAAAACAAATCTCACTGTGATTACCGCGATTCGTTACCGGTTCACAGGACCTTTCTATAGTCTGCTTATGTGTGAACACGGAAAGTGGGTCATTCAAACAAAGAATTAGGTCATTACGTTTTACTTCCGCTTATAATCACATGGTCAATGGCAGGAATCTGGCAGGTTACGGTCACTAAATTCCACAAGGAGATCCACGTACTTCCTTTTCAGACATGGTTCTCGTATCCTATTTTGGGGAAGTTTGCTGCTCTTTGCAGATTTAATAACTTTGACCATCGACAGGAAAAGAAAAATGCAAACCAGTAACACATTTGTTGATTATATTGTGAACTCCCTGGACTGTGTTTTGGTAATGCTCATGACCAGAAAAAACCCCACAAATGGGATGTCTCGTTGACTACATGATGTTTATGTTTAGTTAGATTTATTTGTTGAAAATATTTTAGCGTTACATTAAAAAGTGATCATGGCTGGAACAGAATGATCACAGGTTTAAAAAGATAGACATCATTATTATGTGTTTAAAAGAAAAAATGTCCCAGGAGAGTTGTCCTCCAAAAGCAAGGAAACACAGCTCTGAAGGCATATTCCTAGATGGTCAAGATCCACTCCCTATAACAGGACAATTACTCCAAATAATTAAGCACATAAGGCGTTAGTAATAACATGCCCTATGTATGAGTTGCTAAATATATGTCTTCAGTAATAATTTGTGGATTATATATTAGAGGAAGGTCTCTTATTGTGTTTTTTATGGAGGAATTATACCTTCAGGGCTCCATTTGCAACTTGACCTTTGAAGGTAACCGTGGAGATTTATATTGAACTAACCATGATTTCTCAACAACATTACTAACTGAGGCTCAAAGGATGAGGAGAAGAAGAGCCTCTATGGTCCTAAAATCTTATGAAACATAAAACAAGCCATTAATTCTAGAGTACACTAACCTGTTCCATCAGGGATTGATCTTACAAATGTTGGCAGCATCTTGACAATTGCTGTTGGGTTTGTGTCTCTAGAGAGTCCATTCTCCATCTCTTTTTTGAATCTGGACATGATGTCCAGTAATGTTTCGTCTGATAGCCGCATGGCATACAGGTACTTGTCAATCTGGAAGCAAACATATTTAAAATTGTGAAGCTAATATATTTTAGTTCTACAAATCCCATAATTCTTATTTGACAATAAAGTACAATTAACCAAAAGACTTATAGATTTCTTTACTATGGGCAGAACACCAAAACAGAACAATTAGACAAATGGGACAATCTTTCATTAGGTTTACTTCACCATAAGTGCTTCTGGCCATGGTGGTTCTGGGGTAAACCCTGGAGATCTGAGGTCAAGGAACTCGAGAAAGGAAAGGTAACTTCCATTGTTATTTTACTTACTCTTTACCAAATTAGGCAATTTTAGTTCCGATATGAATCTTTACAAAATCTTGTAATGAATCTACACTAAAGGTTAAAGGAGCTCTTTAGGGACGAAGCCCGATTCACGATAAACAAGCGTCCAAGTATTACTCAACAGAACAGGTGACTCCTCTAATCCCGGAGACTCTGTTGCCATTTATAGCCATTCATCTGAATGATGAGAGCTGACAGATAATAGAAGACGTTACTAGAAAACTTTGTGATAAGCCACACACAGTCTAACACAGGTCTTCACAGGATAACGGATGACAAACATTATGCACATAATTACTAACAACAAATTATCTTTAAGATCATTTTAGATTTCATGGAGGAACAATCAAATATTAACGTAGTAAATGCTAAAAATAATTGAATTCTATCGAATCTCCCACGGACGTTAATACTTCATCAGTCAAATACTCTGCACTGTTTCAATTATCCAGTATCATCAACATCCCACACATGGTTCATCTGATAAGCAGACCATTTTTTATTATTATTATTTATTGTTTGATATAGCGCCATCAAATTCCGTAGCGCTGTACAATGGGTAGACAGGACACAACAAGTAGTATGTAACATAACAAATTGACTTACAGAGACAACAGGTAAGGAGGGCTCTGCTCAAACGAGCTTACAGTCTAGAGGTAACATAGAAACAGAAAGTGACGGCAGATAAGAGCCAGAAGGCCCATCCAGTCTGCCCAACCTCTGAGTACTCTCCTTTAGTACTTGCCCTTATCCTATATCTAGCTTGGCATTATGCCTATCCCATGCTTGCTTAAATGACTTTACTGTATTAACATCTACCACTTCCACTGGGAGGCTATTCCATGCGTCCACTACCCTTTCCGTAAAGTAATATTTTCTGATGTTACCATTAAACCTTTGCCCCTCTAGTTTATGCTTGTGTCCCCTTGTTGCGGTTTTATTTCTTCTTTTAAATAAACTTTCTTCCTTTACTTTGTTGATTCCCTTTAAGTATTTAAATGTTTCTATCATATCCCCCCTGTCCCGTCTTTTTTCCAGGCTATATAGGTTAAGATCCTTTAACCTGTCCTGGTAAGGTTTATTTTGTAATCCATAAACCATTTTAGTAGCCCTTCTCCAACATATCTATATCCTTCTGGAGGTATTTTGATCATAGTGAACTATGTGACTGCTATGGTTTGTTCAACCCAAAATAATAGCTATTTCGCATTAGGAGATCTCACAACAGCTGAACGAGAACTTTATTAGACCATCAGCTAGCGCATCCTTGACTCCAATTCAAGTGAGGATTTCTCTGCAAATTTGATAGCCTGCAGGTGAAAGAATGCTTCTATGAACATATCAGAATATTTAAACTTTTACCAACTGAAGATATTATGTTCATGAATGGATCTTGTCTGTATCTCCATCTGGAATGTTGTAAACCCTGCAGGACCTAGCACGAATGAAAGGTCCTAAATATCCTAATTGCCTAAAAATTGTAGATACATGCTTCAAAAATTGTTACGGAACCACTGTAAGAACTCCACTGAGTGATCCCAAACTATATTGAAAGTTTTCTGATCAGCCTGAGGATGATGATGACATGTGAGAAGTTGGGTCCGGATGGTGAACTTTAGATACTCTAGTGTCCGGCAGAGAGGTGGTTGTGAAATCCTTGTCTACTCCTTATATCTTATTACAGTTAATGTAGGTTTGACGAGCACTGCCTTCCATGTGCTTTTACACACACTTACTTAAAAAGATCTAAACTAAAAAACTATTCAACTACGCTCATCTAGGCCTAGTGCTAGGCCTTAATATCCATTGCCACTAATGTCGAAGATATTTTAAAAAGTGCTAAATACACAAAGGAACATCCATTACCAATTCCATCGTGTATTCTGTTTATCCATGTCCTGCACACGATACTTTAAACCTTTACCTCATTTAATTTTACTGTTGGTATCAAATAGTAATTTCGAAACATTTTGCAATACATTTTACAGCAACTGGCGCATTAATTCGAGTGCCACTACTACTATGTTAATTCATTTAAAAAGTCCTAAACCTTTTTAAAGCAATTTGAAAGGGATATTGGAGCAAGCCTGAGTTTGGGGAAATATCCAACTTCTCTAGGATTATTAGCTAGCTTGTTACTGTCAATTCAGATAATAAATAAACATAATGTTTTTGTATACTAATATTTCAATAGGTTACGTGTATCTAGATTTCCACCATTTTGAACACCAGATCCATGTCTGCCTGCCAATTATTAGGTAATATGATACAGGCTCTGTTGCATCAAGCGCAAAACAATCATTAGAGTAAAGGCAGGAATGTGGAAAAACTGGAAACAGAATCTTGCTGGTAGCAACAAAGTTACTGCATGTAGGAAAGGGAACGGTACTAAAAAAGGCCTGAGCGTACTCCGTAACGTACACAATAAACGATAGTAAACGCTAAAGCAGCCAATGGAATCATCTATAACACACACGATCGGTCACTAATCTCTATTATACATTTAATTTCCTTATCCCAGGCTTGTGGTCATCTGTCTTGATTCTCTGCGAATTCATAATTTACATTATGGAACCTGCACTGGATCTGTCTATAACCCGCAGAATAATCTATACTGGAATCATTAACTTCACTAATTAAAAAGGACCAGTAGGCTTCTCCAGCACACAAAAAAGAACCGAGCTGCTTCCAAATAATGTATAGATTCACTAGAGACATGGCTTTTGAGAAACACCCATACGGTAATCTTTACGTTGGCAGGTTGGCTCTTCATAATGCATATCGAAGTCATTTAAATACTCAACTCACTCGCAAACTCCCTGTTTGGTAAATACATCTTTTATTCACGTTACCCATGTTATAAAATAAACCTAAGGTTTATGCCCAATAACACTTGGCTCCTGACAAAGCATATTAATATATTTAAGCCCAGAAACTATGCAATAGAAGTATACCAGTCACTATTTTGATTTTACATGCCCTTACGAAAAAATTACTGCAGTTTTTCTGAAGTAATACTGCAGTTTTTTGGACATGAAAACACTGCGATACTGCACTTTTACTGCAGTATTACTGCACATTTACTGCAGTTTTACTGCATTTGTACTTCACTGTACTGCAGTTTTACTGCAGTTTTTTTTGTACGTAAGTACAAATGCAATAAAGCTGCAGTACATTGAAGTACAACTGTAGGTTTGCAATATATAAAAAAGTGCAGTAAATGTGCAGTAATACTGCAGTACAGTGAAGTACAAATGCAGTAAAACTGCAGTAAATGTGCAGTAAAAGTGCAATATTGCAGTTTTTTCATGTCCAAAAAACTGCAGTATTACTTCAGAAAAACTGCAGTAATTTTTTGTAAGGGTGATTATTGCATCATAAATATTTGCCAGATATGTCAGTTCTCTTTAATAGTAATAATTAATTAAGCCTCCTTCATGTTATCTGTATCCAGCCACTAAGTACTAAATGGAGATGCATTACGAGGAGCAAAATGATAAACCAAAAAACCATAGGAGAACACGTTTTACTTCCATAACCCCACTGTGCAACCCAATAGTTCATCAAAAATTACAAAGTAATGGCACGTAAAGGGAAGAGCCCAGGGAATCTTTTGGGCATTAAATATATTATTGTACGCAGCAATGCTTTTTCTCATTTAAAAAATGAATTGTATTTCATGTTCCAATAAGTTCCTTAAACTGCAAAACTACTGGCTACTGTAGGCAGTCAAGATATTGTGGTTGAGGTCTTCTTTTCAAACACCACACAACAAACTCTTTATGGCAATGGTAATAAAGTCCCATGCCACCCGTTCCATGGAATTCTATGGGTGATTAAGACTGAGATATTCTACTGTTTATCCGTTGTTCCATTGGGGAACTCTCCAATGTGTTTTCTTTATGAAAAAAAACTATGCTCTTAACAATGAATATACAGAGACAATCCTATATTGATTAGGGGTATACGCAAGAGTTTCTAACAGGAGGTCTGCTCCTCTTGTGCATTTGATCTCTGTGGCAACCATGCTCTGAGGTTTGTTCAACAAACACTCTTAACAGATCATTTGTGAGATGGGAGAAGGAAAGAACTGTGCGTTAATTAATAGCAACATAATAACTCTTGCTATGGAGTGAAACAAGGGTCTCTCACTGGAGGTAATCTAGCGGATTATGGGCAAGGCTCCTTCTGACCGTAGACCATGTAGGACCCCATCTCAGTCCACCTCCCTATATCCTACCCTTTCCATCCCTCTAGCTTTTCCCCAAAAACCACACAATCTTCTTTTTAATAGAATGGCCACAGTTTTATTCAGAACGGTTCAAAGTACACGAAACATTAATGAATTAACCCATTAGATCCAACGTTGCTACCTACAGGGAGACTGCTGACCATGCAACGGTACCCTCCATTATGACCAAATGGCTGCTCCTTTTAAGCATCAGACCAACCAGTTATAACCATAACACATTTACTATTAACCTCAATTACCAATACTTAATCCATTAATTAAGGTTGCAGCCGGGCTCCCTGTACAACTCCATCAACATCCGCAACATGCCTTACCTACCAAAACTTAAGGAGGGCAGAAACATGCTTCTAAAATGGGGTAGAACTTTGTTTTTTTCCGTTCTATTTAACCCTAGCTATGTCACCCTTATCACTATTACTCCCAGGTGAACTTTTAACCTCTCGCCCTTCCAGCCTCACTTTTTCACCCCAATATATTTTAATATTCTAGGAATTTCTAATTTATAACCTTCCTAACTTTACCGCTGTCACTTTTGACCCCATACTCCTCGGCTTCATTTGCTCCCCCTCCCTGTAATGTAACCCTTGCACTCATTTCTGCTTTTTGGGGTTTTCTTCCAGCTCATCAAGTCTGCCCATTTTTTTCCTGCCATGTGGAAAACAACATAACGTCTCCATACCTACCTCCCAACGGAAGCGGGCGGTAGAGTGTCAACGCATGCGCAATATACATTCTCCAGTGTCCCAGAGGGACCTTGTGAATCATGAAATTCAATGGAGAAAAGGACTTCATTAGATAAATAGGACTTCATTACTGTAAAAAGCTTGATCTTCTGTTTGAGCAGAGGGACCCAAAATATGACTGTGCAAAATTATATTTTTTTATTTAGTGGGTCGTTAAAAACCAAAAAAACCTTATAAAACCATGAATAGTCATCCATTTTGTAGGTGGTAAGACACAGAAGCTAATCCGTTCAACATTCCATTGGTTGCTATGGGGATAAGGCAACTTTCTATACTTGGCAGCACAATCACTTTTTTTTATACATAACTGCAATTTCTATTCCATATGACATACACCAACTGTTCTTAACATGTACATGTGTGTAAATAACCAGAATGGGAATGTGAGATAAGAACTTTACGATACAAGCCGCACGGACCCTCCCCGATTCTAAGTTATGCTTGTCCAGGGCTGCATGAACAGCTCAGAACACGAAAGTCACAATTTTCTGCCGAGTTAAACTGAACTCCCCTGCGTTTAAAACATCAATTATTTACAACACTATCAAGATACGAGGAAATATAAAAAAAATAGTGTCTTACTTAACAAAAAGTCATTTACATCTGTAGTGGAATATACGTTATATGGTAAACATCACAGAATAATCAAAAACAGTGCTAAACCCCAAAAAAGTACATTATGCTAATTTTAAAATATTATATGTCAGTAACAGGATGGAACTATGCCTCTAAACCTGTGGAAATCGTGGTGTATTTCAATTCTGCAACACACATACACCGAGCCAACATATGATGTCATATCCTGGCGCTGAGCATGGTGGACTGTGTCCGCAGGAGTAAGTGGTAGACGATGACCGGGGTCCTGTCTTGGGTCTGGCCCAGGTATCGCACCCAGCCAAGATACGCCTGTGTGCCTGAAGCCGTTGAACTGGCATGCCACTGTACTCAAGCTCAAAATATTTCTTCATAAATAGTAAACTTAATAAATAGCAATAAATAAATAAAAGTAATAAACTTCACCCATACAACAAACGAAAAAATGGACAACTATCAAGTGAGTGTAGAAACAGAATTTACAAGAAGAGACGTTATTTTTGGTGGTTTTGGCCTTGTCTTATTTAGATTAGCCTTTTTCCCCACAAATAAAATAAAAAGACGTTCAGCACGATAGAATATATATATATAATTTATTTGAATTTTTGCTCCTGGATAATGTCCTTCTGGTTTTAGGCTGTTACAGCCACCAGGGCTACACTTTCTCTGTGGATGTCATTGACACGGTAAAGGTCAATTATAACATCACGCTGAGTTAAACACCTTTTTGTAAAAAAGTAAATCTATCTGACTGATATGTACTAAAAAAATATCTCGTCTTTTCACCCTATGCATTAAAACTGAATAACGAAGGAATTCACTAATATTCAATTTTTCTATTCTAGACGTAAAGATGATCAGTTAACTGGTCAAACTTATCAAAAAAACAATACTAAGTAAAGTTTTATGAATTGGGTCCTGGAAAACCTTACAAACTGGCTAAAGGAATAAAAGGACACTCGGTGAAATGGTCAGGATGAGAAAGCATATGTGATATATGCTAGTTAAGCTCGCCCTCTTAATAATTGGTGATGCTAATGTTATATGCCCTCTACTGCTTGATAACCATGCTTTATTTTAATAATAAATACTTATTATTAGTATCCAGCTTCTTGGTCAAATAATGATATACTTGAAATGTCATGATATCAATAAAATACTGTGCCAGTCTGATATCTAATACATTATTATTTTTTTCAATATTATTTCAATATTATCAGTATTTTTGTGTCCAATTTTAATTTGGCGCATTTACATATTCCACCTCCATCTTCAAACAGCCAACTGTATATGTCATAGTGGAATGGTAAAGCCAAGTCATATATATATATGTTACACGGTAATATTGGTTAGCAAACAACAGACAACATCGAAAAGTGTTCCAAACCTCTATTGAGGTATTTAAGACGCGGAGGATATATCTCTATTTATTCAAGAGGTCTGACCCCCCCCCATGTAATAACCAGAACATTAGCTTAGAGGTCAAATGGTTCAAGGTCTTCGCATTCTAGATGCTGTTAACTCACCAAAGGGAGGATGAGTAGGGAACGGTTTAATAATGCTGAGTGATTCTGAATGGGCAGGTGTGATGCTGAGGGGCAGGTGTGATGCTGAATGAGCAAGGACCCCTACAACCACTGAAATGCGGTGGGGGGGCAGGTCCTAGGGGCCCGGAGAGGCTGGGGTTCCCATCATTTTATGCTAGGCCTCTGGCATCAGCAACACACAAGGGAAACCCACAGACCTCCACAGCAAGGTGTGTCCCTGCACATCAATCAGGTATTCTGTATGCAGGAAGGATTCGCAGGACATGACCAGAGATACAAGCAGCTGCCATGGAGAATGCCCCAGAACAAGTGTTAATAATAAATTCAAATATAAATATTATTTTGCAACAAAATAACTATAAACGATTATAAATAACCCACATATGCAGAATGTACACATACATAAAATAATGATACTTTAGCCTGTGGCGCTGTAGGAAGAACGATTTATTATCATATAACGATTTTTTCTGCTTCCCTAAACATGGATATATGGATAGATACAGATTGACTAATAACTATGTTATCTCTCTGTGATATGTGTATGTACTCACACAGTTATATATATGTCTGCTATGTACACACACATATATATATATGTTCTTCTACATTACAATCTACATTATCGGATTAAATCGATAAATGAAATATAGGATCTGTCAACTACAAATGCTTAAGGCAGAGCTGGAAGAAGGGCGATTCGTTCACACAGTGTCCGGGGTTACGGTAACTCCACGTCTTAGAGCTTCTGTATCGGAAACGTATTTGTTTGGGGAGCCATTTGCACAGAAGGTAACCTTCTCGTTTAACCGTTTGAGCGCTGGAAGGGTGTGCCAAGCTAGGCATTGCCCGGTAGATCAAAGCGTTTAAGGCGATCGAAAGCCTATACATATATCAATCTATATCTCTATATACCGGTATATATAGAGTATGTGTGTACAGAGACACATGTGTTCGCTGCACCGCCTGTTTATATGATGCGTGAGGTATTGTTAAAGGCCTGCACCGAGTCTCACAGGCGGAATGTCATCCGCATCCTGTTCTCAAGGACACTGCCGGCTGTGCTTCGCTTCATCTACTATTCTTACGAGGGTGATCAGACATCTGTATTTTCTGCGATAACCGATCTGAATAGATCACTCGCGTAAATAACTATACATATGTACTATAAAAAAGTGTATATATATACATATATAGCATGCAGCTTGCCGTACCCTCACAGGGCTCCGCACTCACCTTTTTGATCTGATCATCTTTCAGCTCGGTGAAGTAGTAGGCGAGGAGCTGGGCAGCTATCATTGCGGAGACTGACTGCAGCCAATACCAGTGATGTGATAACGCTGACCCGGCTATGAGCAGAGAACTCCGTTAATGCAGACGGCTGTGCCTTCCGTACGTCCTACAAACGAGAAGATGCAGAAGGGCTTTTTTCTGCATGGGGCGATGACATGGTTAAATCCAGCCCCCTTCTCGGCTGCGGATTGGCTGATCTGTGAGAGATCTGCGAGCGGAATTCTTCATCGGTAGGGGGCTGTGCGAGATCTTAATGTTTAGTAATAGCGGGGAGGGGTCCGGGGATAGCGATGTACGAACATGGAGAATGGGTACGCTCTATATCATACTCCTGATGAAGCCGGGAGGTGCTAATGTATGCCAGGAAACACGAGATGCTAGCCAAGGGGTGGTGGACGGGAGCTTAAGGACTGGAGGAAGGGGCTGTACGTGACCCTGCTTCTGGGGAGGAAGGGGGTGGCTTTAATCGGTCTACTAAATATATAATTATAGCACGTTTATCACGTACTGCATGCAGCTATGGAGCCTCGTGATGCCCGCAGACCCATCATCACCTCCTGCAACACCAACCCAGAGAGAACGGATAACCAGCCAATCAACGGGCTCATATAACTAGATATACTACATATATATATAGTATATATGTTCTACACAGTATATATTTACACAATATATATTATATCATATACATATATAAATGTGTAGTATATATAGATATATATATACTATATATATATATATGTAGTGTGTATATATATATATATGTTATATATATAGTATATATTATATAATTTATATATATACGCACAAATATATTATATATAATGTATATATATAGATATAATGTACCATATATATATATATATATATAAATATATATATAATGTATATGAATACCAAATTGTATCCCATTATTGTTATACATAGGTGATTTATTCTGTATAAATACACAGCTATAGTCATGCTTATAAGTTTGAGCTTTTTTTTTGTCTTTTTTCAGACAAATTATTACATGTATCTATGTGTGTGTTTATGATATGTGATATGCATTATATTATGTATGATATATTTACACAATGTTTTATTGCATCGTTTTAGTTAGACAATAATGCGATGTGGAAGTTGTGTTGTACAGCACTTATTTAAGGAAATTCCTGAGGCATTGCTAAGGCTGGGATATACAAAAGTGGAGAGTCATGGTGACGTACGACAGCCTGTGGCGAGACGGCAGCCCTTCCCCCGCCCATCAATTTTGGTCACCAACACAATAGCCCCAGGTGTATTTACTCTGAAGCCATTATGCGGAGTCTGGTTCCAGTCCTGCTGTCTCTAGAAATCCAAAAAAGAAACAATGACACAAAATAACTATTCCGTAATTTGACTTTTTCTAGCCACACTTTATAGTCAATGGCATAACACAAAATCCTTCGGCTCGAAGCAATATTGAATCATAAATCCTGTGGGCATATTATGGAGCAAATAAATGAAATCATATTTTAACAAACACCTTGTGTACCAGTGGCTCCCTTGTATCGGAGAGGTAAGCAAGGGCAGGTGGAAGGTGGGATCTATATACAGTATCTCACAAAAATGAGTACACCCCTCACATTTTTGTAAATATTTTATTATATCTTTTCATGTGACAACACTGAAGAAATGACACCATGCTACAATGTAAAGTAGTGAGTGTGCAGCCTGTATAACACACAGCCATTAATGTCTAACACCTTGGCAACAAAAGTGCCAAGTAAGTGTGTGTGTGTGTGAGCATAGATGTGTAATTTTGTGTAAGAGCATAGATGTATAGGTGTTTGTGTGTAAGAATATATATATATAAGCGTTTATGTGTGAGCATGGATGTGTAAGTGGGGTGAGATGGAGTGTGTGTTAGTGAGTATGAGTGAGTATGTGTAATTTGTATAAGTGTGTTTACGTATATGTGCCAGAGTGTATGCTGGAAGGGGGCAAGGGGCAAAGAAGGCACAGACCAGCTGTTGAAGTTGGGGGCCCCTGGGGCTCTGTGTTTTCTAGTTGCTCCCCTGTTGTGTATGCATGGCAATATTACATATATCAATAACAATACATTAAGGCCGGTTTCAAACGGCTTGCCTTTTCACCAAGAAACCTTAGGGCCCTGAGATCTAGTTAATTTGCCCAGCCCCTTCCTGCCCAGGCTGCACCTCTTCCTGTTTATGATCCACCCCTTCCTGATTTGGCCCCACTCCTTTATCGATCAATCGTTTGTTAAAAAAAAGGCATTGTCAGTGGTCATGATCAGTCACTATACATTAAGTCCCCCCTCAACTGTTAAGCTTAGTCCCACTGTTTAGGGGCAAAGATCTCATGGGAAGCTGTTTGTCCCAGGTAAGCTGGCTGAAGACTTTACAAGACTGCAGCGCCACCCATGAAGATTATTGAGCAGCATTATTGTGCTTGCCCTTGGGGGCAGGGTCATGCTAGCACATCATACACATGACCCACCATCTGACAACACTCTGTCCTTTCCTTCA
Source organism: Spea bombifrons (assembly GCF_027358695.1). Classification (NCBI taxonomy): domain Eukaryota; kingdom Metazoa; phylum Chordata; class Amphibia; order Anura; family Pelobatidae; genus Spea; species Spea bombifrons. The sequence continues at coordinate 18,330,749 of NC_071097.1, read as the reverse complement.
TTGTGCTAGACCTCCCCATATAGTTCAGACATATATATCAAATAAACATTGCAGTATTGCAGGATCAACCACAAAAACATGAGCAAACTCAGCACTTAAGGTATAGATCCAATGACGTATGGAAAACCTAAACTGCAGACATTGATCATAGATTGCACACCTCTGGCACCCAGAGTGCACGCACAGGACTTGGACCAGCAGCTAGATTGTATCCACAGGACTTGGACCGGCAGATAGATTGCACACATACACACAAGATTTGCCCAGATTACATCTACAGGATTTACCCAGCACCTAAATTGCACCCACATTTGCCTCCTCTCAGAGTCACAGGGCTCCTCTCAGTCTGACCACTCTCTTCTAATTCTGGCACCAGTGCACCTTTTAGTCGTTCTATATACCCTTTAGGCCCAAAGCAGGAACCGTAATGGAAAGAATACACACATATACACTACCCTTACAAATGTCTTCCCATAAACACATGCACATTTACTCTTGCCCCTACATATACACATCCTGGCTTGCCTTGCATCCACAAACTTACTTGCTCTCTCCCCTTTCTCATAATTTCACCACTGTCTCATTCTGTATCCCTTTTCTGGCTGTCTCTCCCCTTTCCCATTACCCTGCTTTCTCTTTAAATCTACTCTTCTTTTTGTTTCTTCACTTCCTTTTTATCTCTCTGCCTCTATATGTACTTCTCCCTTTCTCCTTATCTCCCTTATCTTCCACCTTTCTCCCATTCTCCCTTTCCTTTCTTTCTTTTTATCGCACAAGGTACTCTTTATCTCTCCTCCCTTTCCTGTTTACCTCTACTCCTTTCTCTTTATCTCTCTTTTCTCTGTACCCCTCCTCTTTTTCTTTGAGCTCCACTTTCTCTATATCTCTCCCATTTCACTCTTTCTCTCTCCTATTTCATTTCATCTCTCCTCTTTGCCTTTATCTCACCCTTGTCTTATTATCTCTCCCCCTTTTCATTATTTTCCCCATCCTTCTTCTTTCTTATTATCTCCCCATCTCTCTGTCCATTTTCTATTTATTCTATACTATCCGTCCACATCACTTACCTTTCTCCTTTCTGAAGCTATCTGTGCTATGTGTGAGTACAACACATATTTCCTTTTGGCAATATCATATTTGACATATTATACAACTATATATGAATAATTTGTGTCTGATTTATACATTCACTGAACTCTTACTTTTCAACCCTTTTGATGTGAATATGATGCTTTAATGTAGATTGTAATTTTGAATAACACACTCTTAGAAGCCAAGGTATGAAAGTCAAGCAGGTGAGTTAATGCACAGGATTTAACTGAGATTATTCACTAAAACCAGAATTACCTGAGAAGGATTTGTTATGTAATAAAGGAGACTTGTTTAATGCCATCACATGGAAAGATGAATAATAACCATAAGCATAATAAAAATGAAAGTTTATTTCATTAAACACTGTATTTTTGGAATTAGAATGCCATGCCTAGCTGTTTTTAGTAATTGTAATGTAACAGCCTATAGAAGTATATACTTGTTTTTTACTCCCCAGTCTACTATATTCCTTTTACTAGTCTATTATTGCTCCCAAAATTCCAATCTGATAATGTCTCCAGAATTCCTAACCAATCAGCTAGATATAGGCATAAATGAAAAGTACAATAATAAAAATTAAATATATTGGAATTCAATACCAGAGCATGTGTTTTTTCTTAAAATGTAGATATTCATCTGTCACTATACCAATTTTTCCAAATTAGAATTGACTCCAATGTCTTGGAAGTTAACTGCAATGTCATACCCAGCTCTTTTCCACTGGCATCTTCCTATGTTGCCCAGCCCAGAGTTTTGGTCAATGTCATAGATTTCTCATCTCAATATAGTTTCCAGGTTTCAGTTTTTTCTTGAACTGAACAATCTAGTAGTTCCTTGGAAAATAATGTGGCAATACTGGTACTGATACTGGCAAGCATTCACCTTTGGTGTCCTTTAATTTAGTTGGGACCCTCTGGAATCCTCCCTCTTTCCACTTCTGTAAAAATTCTACACTGCTGTCTTTCTAAACTTCAGCCAAGTTTCTAAACTTCAACCAAGTTGTCCACTTAATCAATAAAACCAAAACCTCACAATCCTTAATTCCCTTTGCACATCAAAGAAACTAATAGCATCTTTTTCTTTCCTTAAGGTACACTGACCACTGACCAAGAGGCCTTGGAAGGAAGGAAGTGGGTCGCATATCTCTTTGGGGTGTACGGCTCAGACAAAAGAAAGATTGTGGAATCTAGTGTTCACTGTGGCACTTAATAAAAAAATAAGTGCACTTGTGCATCAGTCTCCTGCTCTGATATCACTTTACATTTTAACCCTCTGATTAATATTAAACACATGCGGCACACTCTACCTCTTGTGGCCAGCCTGCCTAACCATATGCCTTGTTTATTGGACTTTTAGTGCACCACGATTCATGCAAAAAAAAAAAACCCAACTTTTTGGGCACAAAATAAGCATGCAAAAGACACAAAAGCATGATACCATTGTGTATCTCAACATTAAACAATTACTCACTGGAGTGCTTTCAGTGCTTTCTATCTATTTAATAGAGAGGACATAGTTCATTTTAAAGCCTGGCACATGGTTCATTGTATGTTAAACTAATAATGTAAATACAGTAGCATTTTTGGGACCTTATTTTTGGCATCTTGTAGGCAACTCTGCTTCAACTATCCACATTAAACCCAATATTTCGCACTCTTCATCACTGACCCCTCTAAAACCGATTGCGTAAGAGCTGGATGTATTGAGAACAAGTTCAGTTTAAAGTGTGAATGCAATTCTGTGTATTGGCAGATCACCATTTGGTGACATCCCCAGGGCCACACAAATATGTCTCTGAAGTAGATGAATCAATTATCAGTCTTGATAATTGCAAATGATTTCCAGGAAGAATATTGATGGAAGACATTTCACTTAGAAATAGAGATATTTAAATATTGTGTCTTGGCTGAGAAGCACAACTCTGCAACACAATTTGTCTCCTCTTAGTTAATAAGTTGTCTCACTTGAGGATTGAGGATGCGAGGATTTTCTCTCTACTTCAATCTCAATGTGTATTCTGTGGAAAGGAACTATTGAATATTTTTGGAAAATTGTATTGAGGTGGGCAATATCGCTATTACTTGGCTATATTTTTGGTTACATTTAAAATTTGGTCCTGTCATGATAGAACATCCTTTCTGACCGGACACCTTCATTGATTGCTACGATGATATCACTTTTTTCCGAGGTTAGAACCGGAATCAGATTTTATTTATAATTCCCCTTGTGCTTTTTCTCACTTCTGCATTTGAAGGATGAATGAATGTATAAATACATTAAATATAAAATTATATAGAATTGCATATGTTTGCTATTATAAACATTATATATTATTTTTGTCATTGTTGGTAAAAAGTATATCCTGGAGAAGGATGAGCTGACGCATCAAATGTAAAAATAAACAACAAAAAAACACCTGTATGTTGTCAAAGTCTTATATTAGTCAATAATGGTATTAGCTAGATGTTTGCTGTTACATGAAGTGGTGCTAAATTTGGACTTTATATTATGCATAATTTAGCGGCCTGGGGAATATGACAAGTGAGCTTTGTGACCTTTCTAGTAAATGACTTTGGCCGGGTGACAGCAGTAACGCGGCAGCTGTGTGGGGTAATGCAAATCATTTTCTAATCGTTCTTCTCAAGTGACGTTAACCTCACTTTAGTGACTCCTAATGCTAAAACAGTAGGTTTGCTTGCTTTCTGTTTACTTAACTACTACAGTTAAATGAGTGTCTTGTACATTAATTTTTATTGCAGATGTGTATACATATTATTACTATGTGTGTACGTTATTTAGAGGGGTAACTGTGTAAATGAAACCCATGCTTCAAATGGTTAAGGGTCCCCACCTCCTGTGTCTAATTTACCTTTATGCTCTGGAAGTGTAGTGGGCTGTATGGTTCCATTCTAAAAAGCATAAAAGGCACAAAAATTTGGATTCCCGGGTTGCTGCTAGAATAATAATGACCAATAAGTACACAAAATAAAGCAAGAATTCAACGCATGCTCATTGAATACCATTCAGAAAAACACCGAACATCTAAGGCACAAATATTGGGGATTTTGTCATGCTATATGGCCATACTGTATGCTAACCAAAGTATCTTCAAAGTATATTCATTATCATTATTATTCTAGCTTGAGAGTCTCATTTGGGTTAAAATGCAGATTGAGCTCTTTCTTAAGCAATATGGCCATGAAAAATTAGACAGGACTCACCAAACTTTGATGTAGTGGTTGGATAAGCAATATATGGGCATATAGTGTGAGGGAATCTCAAATATTTATGCCTTAGATATGTGTTTATCGCATGGTGTTCACTGGGCATGCACTATATTCTTGCTTTGTTTTATATGGTTCTATTTGCCCAGATCTTTTATCCTGTTGCAAGAGACTCAGATACTTTACGAACAATTCTTAGTGCTTTGTTCTTGATAACTGGTTTGTCTTCCAAATGACTGATACTGACCATAAACTGTCTCCCTTGCACTGTAGACAACTGAGCCTTTGGCAAGAATACAACTCCAAGGAGAAGCTTTATGACAGAACAACATGGTTCCAATCATAAGTTAAATGTACACATTGCTTAGAAAACGCTATTAACTTGAGTTACGGTAGCTCTGTTGCCGGTTTGATGGTACAAAATGTGCTTATTGGTAGGGTCAAAATTAATCACAACGTAGAAAAGGAAAACACTGTAAGTGTGATAACCCAATTGATGAATAGCTGGGACGTGAAACCAGTAATATGTGAGACCGACCATAATAAGGAGTGTTGGTTGAGGACTAGATCTGGACACTGAAAATATAACTTCTTCAGTCTTGTACACCATGTGTATCTGGGTGTTCTTTGTGACTGTCTGAATGCAGGACAATCTCCATCCTCCATCGATAGTTCATTCCTTGAGCACTTTTGGGGGGGGGGTCTCTTAAGTGGACATAAAAACAAAAGCCCACAAAGGTTTTGGTTTTATGAGAAGTGGGAATTTTATCTCTATGCACCAAAACAGTGTAAAAATGTTTTCCCGTTAATGCCTACTTTTACCTAATGAAATAGAAACATGGTATCCAAATGAAAGCATGACGATCTCCTACTTTAGTTCTGCTTTTGGCAGGATTGTTAATTCCACATACAGAATTATTCAGTAATTAGGAATTAAATGGTACTAAGACAATGTTTAATGAGATGGGGCTTACAGTTAATGAATTCCACTAATGATATATTTTATTTTTGTTTAACTGCATTTGATAAAAATATTTAGATAATGCTTATGCTTTGTAATTACGCCAAATATTGTGCATGCTTCCATCTCTTTTACTGTAAATCTTTTAAAATGTTATGCATTATTAAAACATCTTTTCATGGTCATCTTAACAAAATCACAGAGTTAATGATAATGTATTCACTCATCAGTAATAGAACATTCAGGTCTGCTCTTACAGTTAAGTATGTTGAGTATCAGTCACATAGCTGTTCTGTATGATCTCCTGCGTAATAAAATGGTGGCCTTAAAAAATAGGAGATTTAAACTGACATGAAATATTATGAAAGTGAGCTTGTATAACATGTACGCCTGAGTTTTTAAGCGCTCATCAGACTCACGCTTTTGCTGCCTACTCTCAGAAGTATGTGATATTCTTGTAAAAGTTTCCAGAAACCCCATTACCCATGCTGCAAGAGAAAAAAACTAGATTCTTTGAGGTATTTGCTCCCGTCTTACATCAGAATATCTCACTTTGATATTAACAAACCACTGATCCTTGCTCCGTCTTTAATGACTGTTGGCCATACATGTGACACTTCAATAAATAGACTCAGGCAGCAATGTATCTATGGGAGTCACTGCCTTAAGCCTGAGCCAGGGCAATGCCCGCCGGACTTGAACAGACCCTCTTCTTTTCCCAAGACAAAGCTTAAATAATTATTTTATATTTATTATTTATTTCTAATTTGCATTTCCTCACTATTGGCACCTCCCGTGCATCCAAGAAGGCATTATCATGTGATCTCCTTAGATGAAGGCAGCTAATCAGAGTCTTTCAGATGGGTCCAAGTAAGTCTATGTGAGCTATTGGAACATTTCTTAAGAGACTGTCAAGATATGAGAGTACAGCCCAGTAATTATGAAGAGATTTCAGCATCATTTGAGAAAAAGCCAAACAATGGAACTCTTTGTTTTGACTCAAAGCAACATGAAGACTTACCTTCTCTGTCATGTGACAGGCCGGCGAGATCTGATCTCCGCTTCGCTAAGGAAAACTCTGTTCAGCTGCACTTGTCATACTGCAAACAACCTTTATTTTGCCACTGTAAGCTGCCTTGAAGTGTTCTTTTTGAATTGACAGAGTTCATTCTTTAACAATTCAGCTGTTCAGTCCTCTGCTTGGAATGGAATTTTCTTTTTGTGTAAAATAAATGACCTTGCAAATTATCCAGATTTCAGCCTCGCTGTGAATACATTTTATAACAACACAATTCATGCCCAGTGTATACAGAGTTAGACCAGGCCTGAATGTTTTTTGTTACTGGGGTAGCATTGGAGATTTGTAATGGTGCCTAATTCCAGTCAATGTAGAAGGCTCACTGCAGGACAATCACATGCTGACAGGATGGCTGATCGACTTCATTTAGGACGGTTGGAAGACCTTGATTCAAAGATTTTAGTGCCACATTCTGTTTTGGGTTCTCCAAGTGACACTTTCTCAGTATCAAAATGAATTTCATCTGAATCAATCATTTAATTTAATCCTGTCTAGATGTTGGTACCTCTATTGATAGTAAATTGTTATGGTGGCCAGATTACATTTGGCCACTCATCCCATCAATTTCCCTATTTATTAGATTATCCAAATATCATATGGCAATATGAAATTACCAAACTTGGGTGTTCACTAAAGTGAACTAGACTGCAATTCCACCAGCTTCAGTATGTAAACTAGTATTTCTTAGGTTCTCATACCCTTCAAAGTAGAGTGACCACATCAGCCATGTTTTCCATGCCACACATACATTTTACATATTACTGACCAGATAAAATGCTATGGAGGATGTATAACTGACTAATTGGTTCCCTTCCATAAATCTATACATCCCCCATTCTCCAGGGCAGCATTTTATCTGGGCTGGTCAGCAATATGTAAAAATGATGTGTGTCCTGGAAAACATGGCCGATGTGGTACTGGCTGACTAGGGACAAAGTAGTCCTGAGCTTCTACGTATACTGCACTGTTGCAACTGCAATTATCAGACATGGAAAGGTTTCATGTGTTACAGTAACAAGAAGATAGGTGGTGTTGACATGTATGTGGGAGGTAAAGAGGATGTATTTTTTGTGAATAAAAATCAAAAAGGTACTTAAATAAGGGTTTCTAAAAGCTCAGTTGACTGTGAGTCCAAGAGGTGCAACACAATCGGCAGCCACAAACTCACTATGCCCACCTGCCAAACTTGTATATTTTTGTAGTACATCCAACATTAATTATTTCTCTGAAATGTAATTTAATTAAAAATATAACCAATATAGTGCACAGAGGAACTCATGAGCGTATGTGTGCAAATAAAACCCATTGGTGGATATAGCAAATGAAGTCTGTTTTTTCAGTGAGTGTTGTTAGCGTACCCCTGGCTGACTGTGGTGCAAAAGCAGCACCCAAGGTTTATAATATACCATCACAAAAACTCACATATTTGCCATGGTATATTACAGGACACAGTTACATACATATTGAGGACATCCTTCAACACAAATTGTCACTGTATTGAATAATTTTGTTTCTAGGGTAAATAGCGAGGTTCTCGCTTTCAAAATATCCAAATTGTACCATACCTATAGTTTCAAGTTACTGTCTGACATAATACGTAATATGCAAAATACCAAAGCACACATGACGGAAGACAATATCAACACTGCAGTAAGCGATGGAGGTAACACATACTGTAATGACAAGGACGGCACGGGATTCATTGTTGGTCTCGTAGTAGAAGAGTAGGATTATTTATCTTACTCTCTTAAAGTGTGCAAAGCGTTCAAACTTTAATATCAACAAACTAGTTAACTCCGTGACTTGAAATAGTGCAACCAATGTTTTAAAAGTCTTCCTTATATAATTATTAGAGAAAGAAAGAATTCTTACCTGGGAATTCCTTTTCCTTGTCCATTTCCAAGGTGGCACATGAGAAGAAGGCTCCGCCTACCAGGTAGGGCAGGAAACACTACAAAAAAAGGAGACCTCCCCCTTCCTCCCCAGTGTGGTTAAAAAGAAAGACTCAGACAAATAAAAGCCAAACAAAGAAAATTTAATGGGTGGGAGAAAAAGTGTGCCACCTTGGAAATGGACAAGGAAAAGGAATTCCCAGGTAAGAATTCTTTCTTTCCCTTGCCATTCCAGGTGGCACATGAGAAGAATTAGCAAGATAGGGGGGGAAGGATTCCAGTCTGTAGGACACGCCGACCAAATTGAGACTCGTCTGAGAGGTGAAGATTCAGCCTGTAGTGCCTTACGAACGTATGAATCGACCTCCAGGTCGCTGCCTTACAAATAAGAGACGGAGACACCCCGGAGAGTTCAGCCCAGGAAGTCGAGACGGATCTGGTCGAGTGAGCCTTCAGGCCGGAGGGAGGTACTCTTCCCGCGGAGACGTAACATAAAGTGATTGCGTCTTTGAGCCAGCGGCTCACGGAAGCCCTGGATACTGACTTGCCCTTGCGGGTCCCCGCAAAGGACAGAAAGAGAGAATCGGATTTCTTCCAGGCAGACGTACGTGAGAGATAGGACAGGAGACATCTCCGCAGGTCTAGCGAGTGGAGTTCCAGTTCTTTGGGATTCTTGGGATCCGGACAGAGAGTAGGCAGGACGATCTCCTGATCCGAATGGAAAGGAGAGACTACTTTAGGGAGAAACTCCGGTGGCAAACGAAGGATAATGCAGTCCGGCAGAATCCTGAGAAAAGGTTCTACTCTGGAGAGAGCCTGGAGCTCGCTCACCCTCCTAGCAGAAGTGAGGGCTACTAGGAGGACAACCTTGTAGGTGAGTAGCTTTAGAGAGGTATCCTCTAGAGGCTCGAAGGGAGACGTGGTGAGCTGATGCAACACCAGGTTAAGGTCCCAGGGCGGGACCGACGGACGGAGCCTAGGGCGAAGTCTACACATTCCCTTAGAAAATCTGGAGATCCAAGGATGGGAAGCCAGATTGAAGTCCAAGAAGTTGCTGAGAGCTGAGATCTGGACCTTGATAGTAGCAGGTTGGAATCCTTTATCAAAGCCATCTTGAAAAAAACGCAGCACCTCACAGATAGATGGAGAGGATACTTCGTGCATATTGCACCAGGCGATGAATGTTTCCCAAACCTTCTGGTACTTGGCGGTCGTAGAATTTTTGCGGCTGGAGAGAATGGTGCTCACCACTGGTGCAGCTAATCCTTTAGAGGTCAGGATCTCCCTTTCAGAAGCCATGCGGAGAGGTTGAATCGGGAGGGATCTGGGTGGAGAACAGGACCTTGAACGAGTAGATCCTTGACCTGAGGAAGAAGCATGGGTTCGTCTATGGACAAGGTGGTAAGGTCCGAGAACCAAATTCTTCGAGGCCAGAAAGGAACAACCAGGATGACTTTTTGAGGGTTTTCCCGAATTTTCCGGAGCACTCTGGAGATAAGGGGAAGCGGAGGAAAAACGTATGCGAGATCGAAATCCCAGGTCTGCGAGAGTGCTTCCAGGCCTCGGGGACGGCCGACTGGTGAAAGAGAGAAAAACTCCTTTACCTGAGTGTTCAGATGCGTGGCCATCAGGTCTATCTGGGGAGTGCCCCATTTCTTTGTGATGAAGGTGAAGACCCTTTTGTTTAAGGACCATTCTCCCGGAGGTACTGAGTTCCTGCTGAGGTAATCCGCCTCCTGATTCAGTGAACCCTTGATATGGACCGCGGAGAGAGTACAGAGACTGAACTCCGCCCATCGGCAGATCTGAGCCGTCAGGGTCTGCAGGCGTCTGCTTCTGGTGCCACCCTGCTTGGAAAGGTAGGCCACCACGGTGACGTTGTCCGAAAGGATCCTGATGGACTTGTGCCGCAGGATTGGAGACCAGAACCTTAGAGCCCTCCAGACCGCCAGCAGTTCTAGAAGATTGATGTGCAGGCTTGATTCTTGAGGAGACCAGGTTCCCTGGGTAATATGGCTTCCCATGACAGCACCCCAGCCTGTCAAACTGGCGTCGGTGGAGATTACCACCCAATCTCTCGTCCGCCAAGGGAGTCCCTGTGAAAGCTTCTTGGCTGACAGCCACCAACGGAGTGACTCCCGAACGAAGGGAGAAAGCCGGACCTTCTTGCATAGGGATGTCCCGGAGCGATCCCAGTGATCCAGAAAAAACCGTTGAAGAGGTCTTGCGTGAGCCAGTGCCCAGGGAACCGCCGAGATGGAGGAGGTCATTAGACCGAGCAAAGACATGACGGATCTGAGGGACACTGATTTGCTCTGTAGGACCGCGTGTGCGAATTCCCGTAATCTTAGGATTTTGTCCTGCGGGAGAAACGTCTTCTGTACTTCTGAATCGAGGATCATTCCCAGAAAGGTCCGACGTCTGTTTGGAAGTAATTTTGACTTTAGAGAGTTCACCAACCATCCCAGGTTGTGGAGAGTCTTGAGGGAAAACTCTAGATGTGATTGGAGCAATGATGCCGAGGCTGCAATTAGGAGCCAATCGTCCAGGTATGGGACCACTTTGATGCCTCTTTGCCTCAGGAAGGCCACGACCACTGACATGAGTTTCGTGAAGATCCGTGGTGCTGAAGCAATCCCAAACGGAAGGGCCCGAAACTGAAGATGACGAACACCTTGAGGCAGTGTAACGGCCAGGCGGAGGAATCTTTGGTGGTCTTCCCTGATGAGGACATGTAGATAGGCATCCCGCAGGTCTATAGTGACCATGAAGTCCCCCGATGAAATAATCTCCGTGGCGGACTTCAGGGATTCCATCCGAAACCTGTTGTATTTTATACAGGCATTTACCAACTGTAGGTTGATTATTAACCTGAATTTCCCGGATGGTTTTGGTACGACGAAGACGTGGGAATAGGTTCCCTGTCCTATTTCTAGATGAGGCACCGGGACTAGCGCCCTCTCGTGAATTAAGTTGGTGAGTGTGGAGAAAAATCCCGCTCTTTTCCAAGGATCTGCGGGGGGCATGGACAGCAGGAATTTCTGGGCAGGTAGGTGAGTAAACTCCAGTGCATAGCCTTGATTGATGATGCGAAGGACCCAGGGGCCTGAGGTGATCTCTTCCCAGGCATGAAAGAAACCGGTTAACCTGCCCCCTACTTGAAGCCTGCTGGCGTCAGAACCTTCCTGATTTACCGTCCCTGCCTCTGCCTCTTCCTCTCTGGAATCTACCTCTTGCGTAGGGTTTACCCCGAAAGGACTGGTAGTCTTGATTGGAGGTAGAGGGCCTGTAGAACTCCCTGTCTCTTGGAGCTCTATAATAATTAGACCTGAAACGAGGTGGTCCTTTCCTCTGAGGTAACCAGTGCTTGTCGCCCGTGGTGGATTCTAAAATCGTGTCGAGGTCGCTGCCGAAGAGGTGATTCCCCTGGAACGGAATGCCGCACAGCTTGTGTTTTGAGGCATTATCTGCCGACCACGACTTAAGCCAGAGCGCTCGTCTAGAAACCGTTGAAAGTGCCGTAGCTTTAGCAGATGCACGGACAGATTCAATGGAGGCATCGGAGATGAAATCAATTGCTAAGCAGGTGTCGGCCAGGTTTCTTGCGACCTGCTCAGTCCCTGGAATAGCTGCCAGGTCTTCCACCGCTTGTTGAAGCCAGATCTTAATGGCTCTAGAAGTTGACGCTATTGCAATGGTTGGACGAAAGTTCGCCGCTGCTGCTTCAAAAGCCCTCTTGGCGGCATTCTCGGCCCGCCGGTCCATGGGGTCTTTGAAATGAGACGCGTCCTCCATCGGAATGGCTGTTTTCTTCGTAGCCTTGGCTACTGCGGTGTCCACTTTCGGAACTTCCCAGGCATCAGAGTTCTTACCATCAAAAGGGAACAGCTTTTTGATTCTGGAAGACGTGAAGAATCTCCGGTCAGGATATCTCCACTGCTCCGTGATTATTGCTGAAAGTGAATCGTGAACTGGAAAGGTCTGCGGTTTCCTAGAGTGACCCTGAAAAGGATCCGGTTTTGAGACTGGTATGTCATCCTGTAGATTCAAAGTAGACCTGACTGCAGATATGAGCTTCCCTGTTTCTTCGACTGGGAAGAAAAAGGTTTCCTCTTTAATTTCCCCCTCCTCATCCGAAGACTGGGGGTCATTCGACTGGTAGTCATATTCCGAAAAAGGAGCCGAATAATCTTCCAGGGTATCTGGAAGAACATTTGGTGGACCCTGCTGGTAAAGTTGATGGTGAGGCACCGGCGCCTGAGAGGAGCTTGCCATAGCCCGAAAACAGTCAAAGGTAGACTGAAGTTCCCCTTTCAACCAGGAGGTAAATTCCGTTGCGGAAACTTCTTTAGGCCGAGAGCAGGAGCTGCACATTTTGGCCGTAGGGTCGTGTAGGGTCTTTTTACAGGAAGAGCAGGCTTTGTGTTTCGTTTTACCCACAGACTTCCTATGTGGGGAGGCCTCAGGAGGGATGTCTGGATTTTTATCTGACATGACTGAGGAGAAAAAACACAAAAATGAGACCACAGAAAGCAATGGAAATAGGCCATGGAAATCTCCTTAAAACCCAGGAGGGAAACACCTACTTGAAAAAGGCAATATACAATCCTTAGGCACAGGCAGGCACAAAAAAGGAGTAGAAAATGCAATAATACAGCACAGGAACGAGAGCAAGGAAAGATCTTACCCATTCTGGCGTTTTTATAGAGGCATTTAGGCGCCCAGGCCCAGAAAACGTCACATCCGGAAATTCCTCGTCAATTGACCTCTCGTAACCCCGGACGCAGCCGGGGGTAATGCAGAGAGGAAAATAATGAACAACGGGTGCCGTGAAACCGGCACAGCCGGCTATAAAGTCCCGCTCGCAGCGCCTCCGGAGCGCTCTCCTGCCGTGCCTCACGCTGAGGATTCCTCCTCCCCGGGACGGAGGGAACCGGAGCCCGGGGATGCACCTCCCAGTGAGCCCCCTGGGCTGTGGGCAGCATATACCGAGGACTGAGCCTCGAGTAACCGCGAGGACCGCGGAGTTACAGCCTCCGAGGCTGCCGCATCACCCTGGATCCACCGGGATCACTATCGGGGATCGGAGAGAAGGACGCCCCCCCGGGGCTCCAAGAAAACAAAAAAGAAGAGGGAAGGTAAGCTAAAGCCTAACCGCTACCTGAGTAGGGCAGGAAACAACACTGGGGAGGAAGGGGGAGGTCTCCTTTTTTTGTAGTGTTTCCTGCCCTACCTGGTAGGCGGAGCCTTCTTCTCATGTGCCACCTGGAATGGCAAGGGAAATTCATATTTTAGTACAAATATGCTTTATGGCAGGTCAGGACAATGGTATTACAACATTTTATGTTCTAGGAGACACAACGCTTAATGGGATTGAGCCTTTCTAGAAAACATTAGGTCAAGAAGGTATAAATGATATTATTTCGGCCTTATGGTAAATCCAGCCTGGAAATGTAAGTTGCCTTGAACTGAATGCTAAAACGTTGATCCTCGAAATTCTAATTCTTTTCTTCTTCCTCTTTACCATGAAAGCGTTTTGCCACCGCAGTAATCAGTGCAGCTCCTTTACCGCTGCCATCTTCAGACAGCAGAAATGTTACATCACATTCAGGAGACAGCTGCTTCACAGTTTCCTGTAGAATCCCAGAAAAACTAAAAAAAAAAAAAAAAAGTTAATATTTTTCTACATTTTTAAAGTGGTTGGGGGCACAATGTCTCTTCTACTCTGCATTTGTTTTCACTCCGGTGGTGAGTTGATTGGCAGCAGAATCCCTGGTGATCTATTGTGAAGAATCGGTGAGTAAGCCCCCTTACACTAGAAAACCAGGAAAAGGTGTTATGTTAGGTGTGGAAATGTTGAGTCCCTTGGAAGTCAGAGGCCTGCCTTGGCTGTACTTCCTTTAGTTATGTATAACTTCAGATATATATATTTCTTGGGTGGCCACTTGGAAATCTTGGCTCAACTGAGCCATATATTTGAATACAATGGGGGGGGGGGGTTCAGCTGCTATTATAAAACATGATAGGCTAACCCAATATTTTAGTGCAATGAGCAAGCTTAGGTCTTGCTCCACCAATACTGGATTTCTCAGTATCTCAGGCTGTTTCCATAAAATGACTTTAATTAAAAAGCTGGGCATACATGATGCTAACACTGGATTACGTACTGTGGGTGCAGCTTGTACAAGGTCCCGTCAACACCAATAGTGATATTGAGGTGGTCCAGATTCCGATTTTCTCTGATTTTATCCACAATGGCTGCTAGCCCGGCTCCGCACAGCTTGGCTGCCCTCCTGGACACCGCACCACACACCTCCTTCACAATTATACTATCATCACATGTGCTATCTAATCCCAGCTGCTGGAGGATCTTGCGGACCTGAAGAAGAGCTAGACGGTCACTGGTCAAGAGAGAGAAAAAGAAAGTTACAGACACTTGTATGCATTGTGGACAATAGTCATTATAACAATTAATACTAATTAATGGGAAATGCTTATTAATATTATCATTATTTCTGTGGAAAGCTTTAATAATGAATGCATCACTGTTACTTTGAAGAATGGCCTGCTAGCAGCCTTGCGACCCTGAGATTTTGCAACATATATAATTTTATTGTGTTTTCTGGGTTAGACATACAATAGCAATTTGTTCAAAATGATCATGTTTTCCATTTCCTGCTATCTTTGCAAATAAACTCTGCATTGTACACTACATTTGGCCATTAACTCCTTAAATATAAAATCTTTAAATGGTTAAATTACCAGTCCAATACTAAGCAGAGATCTGGCAAAAGTATATTGGTATGTCTTCATATGAGACCCAATGAAACAGACAGACAACACTATTCTTATTTTGATAAGGAGGTGAGTACATTCATACCTTTCGATTTGAGACAAGAATTTAGTCTCAAATATTCCTTTTGTTCTCAGTCGTTCTGAAATTTGTCCACGGAAGAGTAAGCCACGTTTTGTTAAGTCAATCAAAATCTGACGTACAATTTCTCCAAGGTACATTCCGCTTGTCATCTTCTCATAACTACAGAGAGAGTAAACTTTTATCCTGAGTTTAATATGGAAACTGATAACATTGTAGTATTCTTGTAGTTAGTTTGATAAACATTCATTTTTTTCTGTATTATATATTTATCATTTCATACAGGCGAATACATGGATAGGCTGCAGTTTATACCTAATCTTCACTCACTACAAGAATTGGTCTTAAATGCTCACTGTTTTGGATAGATAGCTAATTGTTTATCCCAGCCCTTCTATCTGATTGCTTTAAGTATGGTTAAGTTGTTAATAGCTGTTTATAGACAAAGTAGTCAAGGTGGAGAGCTTTGTAAACAATGGACACTCCTGTTTCCTGTTAACAAGTTTTATTGTCTTGCATCAAAGTAAAAAGTACACCACAATCAGTCATGAACGCACTAATTCCTGTAAGCATTTATTTCTTCACTTGAAATCCATCTTTGATACTTGTAACAGAAGGGATCCCTGGCCTTTGGTGAGCCGGATACAGGTGGGTAGCCGCTCCATGTCTCGGAGTGAGTGTGATCCTCTAGGGAAAAGTCTCCCCAACTGACCTTTAGCACCAGCAATAACACAACAGTCAAGATGTAAAAGAACAGGGAGATATAGGGGCAAAAGACAGGGTTTTTAAGGACAAAGAAGACTCTGGGTAGACATATAGGACACAAATTGGTTCACTTCATGTCTACAGCCAACGGGGCACCGGACGTGATGGGTAAGTGTTCATTCATTGTGGCCAATAGGTATGTCACGGACTGGGTCCAAGCTGGTGACTGGAAGGACCCAGCGCGCCCGATGGTTGTTTGCAGGAGTCACGATGCAGCAGTGGAGTCTGGGGCAGGGCCTGGTTGCAGGGTAACCACACTCGCCCAGGCGTTGAGCACCTAGGAAGTGCAGCCAAACACCAGCGCCCTGATATGGCAGCAGATGGAGTCCAGAACAAAACGAATCCTGCAGGCACCCTGGAGCAGGCATGAAGCATAGCACACGGATCACGAGCAGGATGCTACAGGCTGGGAGAATGAAGACTAAGCAAAGGGTTAATGTAGCAGACACATAACACAGCAAAGGAAAGGGAAACCAGGCAAGAAACATGATATAGGATATACATGAGAAGTGGCTAGAAGCATGACATGAATTGAAAGATATAAACAGGCACAAGACAAGGAATAAACATAACCTGACAAGACATACATGGTACAGGGCACAACAAAGGACAGGGAAGAAGGCAAGGAACACAGGGGAAGGAGTGAGGAGCCGGAACCCTCGGACGCTTCTTCCTTTAAGCAAGGATAGGAAATCTTAACTGGGACATGGGGAGAGGAGAGAGGAACCGGAATCCTCAGATGATTCAAGGAAGAAGGGCAAAGGTACATAAAAGACACACAAACATGAATACAGAAACTAGCCTAGGACTACAAGATAACTATTGGAGATTTCGTCACATGATATGGCCATAGTATGCTTAGCCCACCACTACGCCAAAGTACTCCAATGACGGTGGGTCCTAACGCTAATCCCTGCAGACAAGATACAAAACAAACCACACATGTAAACCAAACACAGCACAGAGACATACCTTAGACTGCAGACTGCAGACTGAGACAAACAGAACACAGGTGGGGCACACCTAATAAAGGAAGCAGAGCTGAAGCAAAAAGCCGGAGCAGAAGCAAGGAATGGAAAATAGAACAAAGCAAAAGGAAATCCAGGAATGGATCAAAGCAAAGCAGAGAAACTAAAGCAGAACAGATATGCAGCTCCGCAGCCAGGGCAGAACGTGACACAATCCCCCTCCGAAAGAGCGGCCTCTGGACGCGAACAGAAACATCAACAGAAGGAAGGCCCGCTCTCTAACGGAAGACTGAAGAAACAAGTCAACCCAGGAACCAGCATACGGAGTCTGAAAAACGTAGGAGTCCTTCGATGACCAGCACTGCCGCTAGTAGACCAATCTCCTCCAAAAACAGGAATCAGAATGTCTGAACAGGATTGAGGAAGTAGTCTCTAGCTGACATTTAGATCCAGACGAAGGCAAGGTAGATAAGCCACTTGACAAGGCAGACACGGCAGGTAACCCACTTGCTGGGCAGACACGACTGGAACAGGTTCAGGCTCGGGTTCGGGTTCAGGCACGGGTTCAGGCACGGGTTCAGGTTCAGGCACGGGTTCAGGTTCAGGCACGGGTTCAGGTTCAGGCACGGGTTCAGGTTCAGGCACGGGTTCAGGTTCAGGCACGGGTTCAGGTTCAGACAACAGGTTGCCCACTTGCAGGGCACACGGCAGATTGCCCACTTGCAGGGTACTCGACCAGGGTAGCCCGGATGCAGGCACTCATCCTGGGAGTCCACTAGTGGGGCGTTGGCCGCAACTCAGGAAACCCTCTTTCAGGGTACACGGCAGGTTGCCCACTTACAGGGTACTCGACTTAGGAGTCCACTTACTGGGGCGCTGGCCGCAACTCAGGAAACCCTTTCAGGGTAGACGGCGGGTTGCCCACTTACAGGGTACTCGACTTGGGAGTCCACTTACTGGGGCGCTGGCCGCAAACAGGAACAAGACAGGTACTGGAACAAGGCAGGTACTAGAACAAGGAGAAGCCCTCTTGCGGGGCACACGACTAGAAGCCCTCTTCCAGGGCACACGGCATGGCTAGAAGCCCTCTTGCAGGGCGGACGAGAACAGAGTACCACCGGGCCAGGCACGAGTACTGGTACATGCACGGGTACCGGCATAAGCTCAGGTAGTGGATCATGCATGCGTACCGGCTCAGGCACGGGTACGGGTACGGGTACGGGAACGGACACAGGCTCAGGCAGGAACAGGCACAGGCTCAGGCAGGAACAGGCTCAGGCAAGCGGGTACGGAGGCCCACTGGAAGGGCTGACGGGTACGGAGGCCCACTGGAAGGGCTGACGGGTACGGAGGCCCACTGGAAGGGCTGACGGGTACGGAGGCCCACTGGAAGGGCTGACGGGTACGGAGGCCCACTGGAAGGGCTGACGGGTACGGAGGCCCACTGGAAGGGCTGACGGGTACGGAGGCCCACTGGAAGGGCTGACGGGTGCTGCAAACTCCACTCCGCGAACTCCTGGCCGTTTACCTGCGGCCATGTGTCACGGACTGGGTCCAAGCTGGTGACTGGAAGGACCCAGCGCGCCCGATGGTTGTTTGCAGGAGTCACGATGCAGCAGTGGAGTCTGGGGCAGGGCCTGGTTGCAGGGTAACCACACTCGCCCAGGCGTTGAGCACCTAGGAAGTGCAGCCAAACACCAGCGCCCTGATATGGCAGCAGATGGAGTCCAGAACAAAACGAATCCTGCAGGCACCCTGGAGCAGGCATGAAGCATAGCACACGGATCACGAGCAGGATGCTACAGGCTGGGAGAATGAAGACTAAGCAAAGGGTTAATGTAGCAGACACATAACACAGCAAAGGAAAGGGAAACCAGGCAAGAAACATGATATAGGATATACATGAGAAGTGGCTAGAAGCATGACATGAATTGAAAGATATAAACAGGCACAAGACAAGGAATAAACATAACCTGACAAGACATACATGGTACAGGGCACAACAAAGGACAGGGAAGAAGGCAAGGAACACAGGGGAAGGAGTGAGGAGCCGGAACCCTCGGACGCTTCTTCCTTTAAGCAAGGATAGGAAATCTTAACTGGGACATGGGGAGAGGAGAGAGGAACCGGAATCCTCAGATGATTCAAGGAAGAAGGGCAAAGGTACATAAAAGACACACAAACATGAATACAGAAACTAGCCTAGGACTACAAGATAACTATTGGAGATTTCGTCACATGATATGGCCATAGTATGCTTAGCCCACCACTACGCCAAAGTACTCCAATGACGGTGGGTCCTAACGCTAATCCCTGCAGACAAGATACAAAACAAACCACACATGTAAACCAAACACAGCACAGAGACATACCTTAGACTGCAGACTGCAGACTGAGACAAACAGAACACAGGTGGGGCACACCTAATAAAGGAAGCAGAGCTGAAGCAAAAAGCCGGAGCAGAAGCAAGGAATGGAAAATAGAACAAAGCAAAAGGAAATCCAGGAATGGATCAAAGCAAAGCAGAGAAACTAAAGCAGAACAGATATGCAGCTCCGCAGCCAGGGCAGAACGTGACAAGGTATGAACTTGGGGAAACAGGGCTCGGGGAGCAACCAGATAGATGCCTACGATTTGCATGAGGTCACTTAGGCATCGAGGACACTCACAGGAGTGCAGGGGTGAGGGACACAGCTGCCAAGGGGCTTACTAATACATTGTATGAAAGATAAAAGATAATAAAAGAAACAATATAAAGCAATAATACAATAACAAGAATATCCCAACAGGAACAGGAGAATAAACACACAACATTACCGTAGAATAAATAAAAATTACTGTACTGCTTAGGAATAATTCTAAAATAATTCTAAATCTAAGTCCCTGCGGATGTTATAAAGTATAGACAAAAATTGGCAAAATCAGTACAATGCATGCAATAACATATTTACTCATAGTGACACTCATGATTTCGAGGACTTGGCGTGTGAGCATGCAATCTAGCATGGGTATTAATGTTATGCAAAGGAATAACTTCCAACAAGTGACCTTTTTTAAGGCATTGTGGTTTGTGGTGTGGGTAAGGCCAGGGCTTTATCAAGCCAGGAATGCTTCATCATTAAGTAAACTAGGTAATATTCCCTAGTTAACAATGTCCTCAGGCCGCACAGGTACTTAATGATCTGCGGTAGATCAGTCTCAACTGTTGGTAAGTAAACACCACACCACAGGGCAACCACCATAGATACTGCTGTATACATTATAAATACTATACGTTTTTCCAGTTACTGATTACATGTACACAAGCCTGTGGGCAAGCCTTACCTTTGCTTTCCTGGATTTAAGGAGTTTTTATCCACATCTATATCATATTTAGTTTGAACATCAGACAGACAGCCATTGTCCCCAAATCCTCCCCATTCAGTGTTAATACACATTCTCCCTTCGATTCCTTCCACAAGCTCAATGTTCTTCATTTCTTCCATGTAACAAACATTACTTCCCGTTCCTGTTAGATAGATGTTAGAAGATAGTTGCTTGTGCACTCTCAATCAGCTTAATGAGTTAAATAGAACATTATAATTTATTTAGACCATATGTGGACCCTACAACCCTTTAGCTACAAACACATGTATAATATGTGTGATATAGATGAGAAATACAACCGTTTAAGCAGGTGACACGTATCATCCAGTTAACCTACATTTTTAGTTCCCAGCCTCTGGACTATAAAGGCCATTTTTCAAGGATAAATTTAATGTTCACATGTTGCTGTACCACCTACATTGTAGTAGGAAACCCATTACTAAATCATGTTTATCCACCCTTATAATGCTAGAAAGCACTTTATCAGGGGTAGTCAGCAACACTGCATAGCTAGATATGCTAAGATAAAAATATGACAACCTTATTCTGGACCCAGGACCCCTTATGTGATGTGGTAATTCCTGACCAAAGACAACATCCAGATCAAAATGATTGTTCAGAATTAGTGACCTATGAAAATTTGCTATTTATGCCCAGGGCTGGACTTGCCTACTGGGATATCGGAATTTCCCGTAGGCCACCTCCCTTGAGCCATGTGGCCATGGCTGACAATGAAGCTGCAGGGGCAAAACATAATTACATATAATTACTCCCATGGCAGCACCGCACTGGATGTGAATTCATATCCAGCATGGCGCTGATTGGAAGATGCGTAAAGCAGGAGTAGACTGGCAGAACGCTGCAGGTGAGTTAAGGGCATGCGAGACACAGAGTATGTATGTATGTTAGAATGAGAATATATGAATAAGTGTGTGTTAATGATAAATGAATGTGTATGTGAGCATGAATGTGAATGTGTACATTGTTTATAAATGAGTCTCCACTTTGGCATCTTAACAGATTCTAAGTAAACAAGCTATTTGGCTCGTGGCGTAGAATGTATCTGTTCATTCATATAGTCTAGTCTTAAGACATTGACTTCCAGGATATGATGTTACATTGTGGCACTCGGCAATGAGGATGGCAGCCACGGTGGGGGGCAATAAGAGCTCTGCCTTGGGCAAGGCCTAGGTTGTCCTAGGTAAATACATCACTGCTTCTAGTTTCATATTCATATATCCTCTTGGTAATCAAATAAGTAGGGGGGAATATTTCGTTACATAATAGATATTTTGCCTGGAAATGAAATGTATATTGTGTATATGGCAAAGAATACATTTAAACCAGAATTTTTTGCAAATGTTTAACGTCAGAGACAGCTACCAGTCAGATCTATTAAACTATAAATTTATTTTCCCATCAGCACTGACTGTTGAAGTACAAGTTGAATGATCCCAGCTGCGTCAGTGTGTGTGACACAACAGTCTAAAGAGTGCTGACAGAATTTCCTACGTGACCCAGATCAAACTGTCACTGTAACGCTGGAGTATTAAGGAAGATCGTCCCCGCAGAAGTTCTTCAGCCCAAACTGCTGCTACTGAGAGCGAAGATCCCGGCAGCAGCAGCCCAGGACTTAGATGATCCCAACAGTGGACAACCTCCCACCAGCTGGAGATAGATACTGAGCAGCAGCAGCGGCAAGGCGCAGTACGAGACAGGAACACAATACGGGTAGTCAGCCAGGCCAGGAGTCAGATTCACAGAGCGGGTAGTCAGCCAAGCCAGGGGTCCGATACACAATACGGGTAGTCAGCCAAGCCAGGGGTCCGATACACAATACGGGTAGTCAGCCAAGCCAGGGGTCCGATACACAATACGGGTAGTCAGTCGAGCCAGGAGTCAAAACCAGGAGTCACAGGCGAAGGTACAAAATCGTAGCGCAAAAGGGGAGTCAGGCGAGCCAGAGGTCAGAACACAATACTGTAATCACGAGCAGAATACTAAGGATTTGAGACCACAACAGGGTGCCTGTTAAAGGCACAGCCAGCTTTTTAAAACTGGCGCCAAACACAAGCCCCTCCCGGACCTGAACAAAAGACCACGCCCCCCAGCCGTCAATCAATCCCCAGACGAGCGCGAGCCCGGGAGGCGGACCGACGACCGGAGGACGGGTAAGTACAGAGGCTGGGGGAACCGTTGTTCCCGGAGCTTAATCTCCCCCGACGCGTACCTCGGGCGGATGATTGTCCGCTGCCCGGGGAGATGTTCTCCCGGGAACCGCGGACAACCCTCCGCCCGCTACTAGGCCTAGTGCGGCGATCGGAGGGCCGCCCGCCTTCCCGAACGGCCGGCGTTTGAGAAGCGCGGCCGGTTCTCCTCCTGGTGGCGTCCAGAGCCGCCGGGATAGAGACACTCCTGGCGGCGTCCGGAGCCGCCGGGACGGAGACACAAACAACACGTGGATATTTCTTACATATTCACTTATTTCTTTCGATAGTTTTAAGCGGACATATTCAGCTAATATTATTTGCTGGGATTATTTAATTCAAGAACTGCTTAAATACATGCAAAATATTTTTCTTTTGCTGAAAAGTTCTTAATAGTTTTTTTATGATTTTAACACTACCTTCTATGTTCCGCATCACATACAATCTAAGCTTTTAGTTTTTATCGTGCTTCCTCAACAACTTTTCATTTGTTTTCATGTTTAGCTTACCTGCAATGAGACCAATCTCACAATTTGGGTCTTCGTATCCACAAGTCATCATTGTGCCAACGGTATCATTGACTATTGCTACGATATCCAGGTCAAACTCCTGCAAAGCAACATGCAAAGTGGACATCAAGGTAAATAAACAAAAATCGGAGGCATAGCCCCGCGAGTCAAGTACGAGCTTTAGTAAGAAAAATCGGAGATCGACTAGTAATGATTTCTATAATCCTGAGCAATATTATTTACTAAACTTAAGTTCTCAGTAATAAGAAAAGAAAATGCCAGGCAAATACGGCAAAAGTATAGGGGAAAGAAATATGGTAAAAAAGGTAAACAAAGCATTCTAAATACTCACATTCCTTCTCTTAATTGCTTCCCGTAACATATCTACTACATCCTGGCCTTCACAGTCAGTAGCCTTGAAGCCTTTTGTCCACCCAACAAGTGTTCCCTGTAGAAATAATGCATGAAATTATCATTCATTTTAGAAATATAACCATATTCTACAGCAGAGTGCACAGATGGTCCTGGCCGACCATACAGGTGAACTAGGAGGCTTTCTAGGGCTTAGAGCTGATAGGGGGCGCCAAAGCCGGTTCCCCTAGGACCCAAGAAAAAAGATATACTACTACAAAATACTTAATATTCGCTAAAATAATGAATATGGTTTTTTTTCTCTAGTTGTCAGGCCAATTATTCATTAGTAAGCCAGTCTGTGTAAAGTTTCTTTAATATATGAGTATATCCCAAGTAAACATGTATTCTACACCCTTTAGGGGTTTATTAAGGAACACATGTTTTACTTTCTCATTTAGTATTAGAATAATGTGGACATTGCAGTAATATTGCAGTGTCTCCATGGGACACACTTGATCACCATGTAACATATTTTGGGGAACATTTTATATATAAAGCCTGTCATTGATTCCCTGTGTGTTTACGTGACTATGTGCCGTCGGGCTATATCAGGAAACTGCTGACGGTAGCAGCTTATCTATAGGAAATGCATGCTACTAAAAATAGATTTCCTTATATTTCCAGAGTTGGTTTAATTGGGATCAGTTCCAAACACATCGAATGCAGCATGCAGGGTATACGTAATAATTGTATATGCCAATGGAAATTTAGCATTTTTATTGCTTTTTCATGATTTCAATTAGTTTTTACAAGTAACAACAGCTTTTTATGGCAAAACAGATCTGCTGAGTGTGAGATGTCATCGGTACATAGAAGGTACTTACCTTATCGATACGATCTTGTTTGCAGGGGAATGAAAAAGTAAATCCCAATGGTAGGGGAGCCCCTTTAATTCCCATGTAGTCTAGAAAATCCGCTATGCACTCAACAATGTGATCAAAAAGCTACAAGACAATCAAAGAGTAGCAAGTATGAAAACTCGGATCGTACATAGCACAACGGCAATGACATTAAGTGATGCGGCGTTATACTATTACGGTATCTTTCAAAGATTGCTTTCTTAACAATAAATATGCAATGAATGACGCTGAAAACACACTCGCCTCTTCACCAGTTCCTTGCATAATTTCTAGAGGAATGGCAAAGATCTTGTTGTACATGCGAACTGATCGCCTTCGTCCGCTGCGGATTTTGACAAGTAGTACTCTGAAGTTGGTTCCTCCAAGATCCAGGGCCAAGAACTTGCCGTGTTCTGTGACAAAAGATCATCGGTCTTAAATGTAAGTGATAAGTAAGTTATCCATTCCACCAGTAGTAAATCACTAAAACCTATAGTAATGTTATCTAGTTGTAAATAGAGCAAACGAATCGCACTCAAGCAATCATCTAACAAAACATGGTGGGTCATCCTGCGAGACGTATGGTGCAGACCTCCAAGCTGCTCCTTTAAAGTGCTGCTTAATGGGCCACTTTAATAAAAGCACACACGGGGTAAATGTGACTATAGTGGGCACATCACACCCTCATAGTAAAAGGGAGTTGGTTACAAGGAAGATCTGAAACTGAGCAGCAAAGCACCAGAGACACCTTACATTGTTTTCCAGAAATAAAGTGAAGATATGGAGTAACTATCTCATCAGTGTTAGGTATGATATCCATTTCCAGATTAAGAATACAAATGTTATAACTCCTTGCTAACTCTGCTTTCTATTTGCAGGAGCTGTTATCCCATATTTCCTCACTGAGATATATTATCAGACATCTGTGCTCTGACTGCAGCTCTGACATCGCCAACAAGAGAACGGGGAAACTAAGATAACTCCAAAGGATAGAATAAGGACTTATAAGGTTTAAAACACACATACAGCATGAGATGTATGTGGCTTCTTGGTACCTGTTCCATCAGGGGTTCCATACACATAGGTGGGTAACATTTTCACTGTTGCAGAGTCATGAGTTTCTTTCTTCAGCCCGTTCTTTAGTTCGAACATCATTCTCATTTTAATGTCCGCAAGCTTTTTGTCAGTAAGGCGCAGTAAGGACAGAACCTCATCAATTTCCTTGCGTTGAGACAAAAGCCTACAAGCTACTGCGGTCACCATAGCAGCTCCTTTGCCACTTCCACTTTCCGACAGCAGAAACCGCACATCACAATTTGGTACCAGCCTCCTAACAACTCTGTGCAACCGTTTAGCGTACCTGGGGGAAAAAAGCAACATACTGACCAGATGGCAAACTCAACACAGTCAGTAACCTCAATGTAAGCTCAAAAGGAAACCTGTATATCAAGATAAATATTTCTTTATTTATCATCTTTTTTTTATCTATTTATCTCTTTTGTGAGCTAAATTATCTTTGTAAATTATGTTTATTTAACATTATATATATATATATATATATATATATATATTATACCCGTCCTTTGGTTATGCACTATAAATCTAAACTCACTGTGGGTGAGTTTTGTAAACCGTTCCATCCATTCCTACTGTGGTCCTCATTCTGTCTAGCTTCTTATTTTCTCGGAGCTTTGTAAGAATGGCAGCGAGGGCCGCGGCACACAGATTGACTGATCGAAAGGACACAATGGTGCAGACATGTTGCACGGCTATGCAGTCATCTTCTGTTGGTTGCAGACCAAGGTCAGTCAAAATCTGCTTGGTGTTGTATAGGCCTTCTTTATATCTAAAAACAAGCGGAAAATACAAAACAGACCTCAAACACCTAGCATGTGACACAGTACATACAGACAGTGATGATATGCAGTTATGTTAAACCAGGGTGATGACCCGGTTAGCAAGAGCAACATGCATCCCTTCTGACTACTGTCAACAGATGTTTATTCATCTTTCAACCTTGAAATTCCCCCTGTCCATAATTATTTTCTATCTCTGCACCTCATTTTGTGCTTCTTTTTGCGTAATGCATTAATTTGGTTTTTCGGGTTTTTTGGGAACTGCAGCTGAAATCAATAGAAGCATTTTCTAAGTTCTGCTCATTCATTGTGTAGGGTCCAAGCTATGTAGACATCCTACCAGGATGTCAAGTTAAGCTTCTGAGTTCAAATTGGTGAGTACCCAAGTTCAATTTTGTTGGATTATTTCAGATATTAATTTAAGTTATCACAAGTCCATCCCTAGTTGTTATAGTTGTTCATTTAATCTAAGATCATTCACAGTAGGTAGTAAGTTAGCTACAGGCTTATGCTCTCAGAAGCAAAGTTTTACCAATCATTCCCTTCATACTTTAGTTGATACAATATCCAAGACTTTGGGAGAATTGTGTGTTTAAGTATAACATTTCTAGTTTAGCATCAAATGTAGCATGCTTCCTAAGCCACCAATCTTGGATTTATTTCTAGGATGTTATTATTTTTGTAACCCATGTGTCGTCATATTGTATCTGTAGTTTGCTAATATTTACTTTTCCATAGCAGCTACATGACAAGTTTCAATCTTTCCCTTCGTTCGTAGAGCTGTAGATATCGAGCCACCAAACAGTAGTCCTCTCTTTGCCATCTTCAAGAGAATAAGTCGCACAAGCTCTCC
Organism: Spea bombifrons; assembly: GCF_027358695.1. NCBI lineage: Eukaryota > Metazoa > Chordata > Amphibia > Anura > Pelobatidae > Spea > Spea bombifrons. The sequence goes on along the minus strand of NC_071097.1, from coordinate 18,303,851 downwards.
CATGTACAAACCACTGATCATTTTCTCAAACCTGTTGTGAATAAGTAAAATAAATAAAATCTTACAGGTCACCAGAAATAAAAAAAGAGTTGCTAAGAAAAACTGTCCTCAGGACAAGATATTTTGTAATAAAATTCAACATGCTTTCTTCCAGTACCTTGAAGATGCCACATCTCAGGTGGCGTGTAGATGACACACAAAATAAAATTGGTTTCATGGAAGCATCCAGACATTGTCTAAAAAGTTATTTTGGGTTTGAAAGCTCTTCAAACAATTCTTTCAATAAAACCCCTATATAAAATATTTTTGAATCAGGTGTGTGAATATATCAGCACTGTGGTGAAGGAGAAGACCTCCCCTACTATTGATTAAAACACACATCTTTCATGAACAGAAGTGACTTACAGTTGCTTTCCAGGATTAATGGATCCTAGATCAATTTCTTTGTCAAACGCTGTTCTTATGTCATCCAAAACACCATCATCTCCAAAAGCTCCCCATTCTGTGTTGATACACATTCTGCCCTCATCGCCTTCGACCAGATCAATATTACTTAGGTTCTCCATATAACAGGCATTGGAACCAGTGCCTGCAATACAGTAAATGAAGAAACAATTACATCCAAAATCCCATTGGAAACATATGGTCATCATACAATCTAATAAAATCATTCACAATCAGCTCTTTCTGAGCAAAATTAGCTGGAACCCTGGTCTGAACACCCCAAATATCCCCCAACAGCTTTCACCCCAAATATCCCCCAACAGCTCTCACTTTTCTTCTTGGCACATCTCAGTCCTTCCATCCAACTCACTCAGCACATGGCAGACTGATCTGGCCCCCTCAGCCATGGGCAGGTGCCACATTTTCTGGTTAGTAGCAGCAAAATAATATGGTTTTGCTGGTTGATATTATTGGAATTTGAGCTTAGTGGAAATATGTTTTCACAGTTAACAAAATAGATAAGTTTTTTATATTATACACATATACATATATATATGAACTTACCTAATACATTTACGGAGCTCAAAAACAATGTATGGAATTTACAGAACAAACTGGTAACGTAAGATACAGTATATATAATGAATCAGGTCTCTGCGTTACGAAAGAGGTTTATTACCAACAATGACTCCAACTTCGCACAGCTGGTCATCATATGCACAGGTCAACATGGTTCCCACTGTGTCATTCACCAGAGCCAGGACATCCACATTTGTACCCTATCAACAGAACAATACATATATATCATACTCGTTAATATATACGGTAATTTTGTTTCAATTAGTATCGGATTCTAAAATATGACAGCTACATCATATTGAATTACAATGAATCAGAAAGAAACACCATAGATGATAATGGCAGTCAAGCAATTCGGATAACCAAATGTAATCTAATACAGTATTTGTTATAATGATGTCCATATATCATATTTTGTCTTCTTAATAATTATAATGAGCTTTTTATATGATACTAGTATATGTATCCTCTCTCCTTTCTTCTCTTTCTATCCTCCCTCTTCTTTTCTTCTTTTTCTTCTCTATCTCTCTCTCTGCTCCTCCCTTTCTACCTCTTGCTTTCTCTCCTTTTTTGTGTCTTTTGTTCTCAGTTATCTCTCTCCTTCTCTTTCATTCTTCTTTCTCACTTTCTTCTCAAGTTGTTTTTTTTTTATCATTTGTCCTTGCCCTCACATACAACATGATCCAGCATCCTTTCTCCTCTCTGAACACAGGATCCTGTAGCCTCTCACCTTGTAATTCAGTACCCCTTCCCCTTCAACACAACACTGTCCAGTATCCCCCTGCACACAACACAATCTGACAGCCCCATACCTTCCCTGTACATAATACTATCCGGCAGTCGTTAACCTACATTTCACACTATATGGCAGCCTCTCTCCTCTCTAAACAAAAAAGGCTGACATGAGCAGCAACTTGTAAGGCTTTTATATTCAGTGGTCTCTGCATCTGCTAACTTGCCCCTCACAAAGTTTTAAAATAGAATAATAGGATATGATATCATATTCCAGGGCTTCACTTCAATAGGTCTCAAAGCAGCAGTGTGGAAGCTGTTACTGAAGTACGTGCTAGAAAAGCATAGACCTTGGTCCGTTCAACATCTCAGTGGGCAATCAGATCCACTGACCTCACATTAACAAGGCATTTATGCTCAAAACGCTAAATATCATTTAATTGTGATGTTGATATCTGCGCACATTATTCATCCGCATCATCACGTATTTATGACCTACCTTTTTCTTCTGCAGAGATTTCCGCAGTGAGTTGACCACATCATTTTCTTGAACTCCTCTGATTTTAAAGTCTTTGGACCACGAAACTAAGACCGCCTTAATCCACAGATAGAGGAGGGAAAAGTTTTGTATATTTACAAGTCTGGTAAAATAAAGCATTTTAAGCGGAAAGAAAGAATACACATATAGCGCTGAATAATTTGAGGATAAAGTGGAATGCTTATTTTTTTTGGATACATTTTTGTGGTGCTTGTGAAATAAAGTTGGGCATCTTGGACAAGCTTGAAAACGAACTTATAACAACTTAATTCATATTCAGAATAACCACAACTTAAACATGTATTATTGTAGTATTCGCTACAATGGGATTTACTTTTAACATAACTATTTAACACAAAACACGAGTACATGTTTCTGATCTACTCATCACAAAAATATAATATAGTATTTATTACTTTACCTCGTCAAGTTTGTTCTGCTTACAGGGAAATGAAAATGTGAATCCAAGAGGAAGTTTCTCAGTTATCTGTCTTTTCTTCATGAAATCACCCAGACAGTCGGTAACATAGTCGAAAAGCTGGATTAACGGGATATTGTACTTGTCAACAGCAGAAATAAGGAACAGTATTTTCATTCTCATAAAGCTAGCGGCCAAGAAATGTATGGTGGCCAGCATATTTCATATAAGTGCCGTTCATTGTAAATAACTTCAAACATAAAAGAAATACAAGCTTAAAGCAGATCTTTTGCAGATTGCTATTGGGGAAATGAATGACATGAACTGAATGAGATAATGCTGGCTGTGCCATAGGCTGGAGACTCAAGTTATTAGCAAGGTTGGCGGGTTAATATTCGGACATACTTCTGCCCCGTTTCCTGTTCTTATCTCGGTAGGCATTGGGTAGAATTGGCTGTCCATCTGCACCGTTTGCTGTCCATCTTCAGACACCTTCACCCTCAAAACTCTGAATTTGGAGCCCCCAAGGTCAAGAGCTAGGAAGTCTCCCTTTTCTGTTAAGACAAAAAGAGGTTTTGCTTTTTTACTGGTATATTTGATGTTTTGTTTTTATTTACTAAACTCAACTTTTATTTGAACTCTTTACTGCTTCTTTACCGCCAGCCCCTTTCTGAAGTGACACTCAGGGCCGGACTGGGACTGAAAAGCAGCCCTGGAAAACTTTGGGGACCAGCCCCATATAGTTTATCTCACGGTGAAGCTCTTATACCCACACGCACCCCTTAAACACACCCGAGTCACACTATGTGCCATTCTTTTTATCTCATTATTTGTATTAAAATGCCAGAAAGCAAAAGTGTTAAAAGGCTCTAATAAATGAAATACATTACACATAATGGGATCAAAACATTTACTACTGCGAACATTTTTAGATGAAAGAGTTCCATTTTATTCAGTGGAACAAAACACTGATCACATTATTCTTCACGATATTCTGGTAAGAAACTTTTATTTCTTTATTAATTCATGTAGACTATTTTTTTCCATATTTAATAAAAGCTATGATTGAGACATGTTTGGTTTTTATTTCCTTTCATTTGACAACCTACCCCCGAGTTATGCACCTCTGCCCCCAGGCTTGCCACTCTGCCCCCCTGATATGCCTTCTAACCCCCTATATGCCACTCTACCTCCAGAAAAGCCTTATACTCCCCTATATGCCACTCTGTCCCATGATATGCCTTCTAACCCCCTATATGCCACTCTGTCCCATGATATGCCTTCTAACCCCCTATATGCCACTCTGCCATATAGGAGGTTAAAAGGCATATCATGGGACATTTTTGTTTACTTTATATGGCAAGCCGATCCAGCTTGCCATATTAAATAAAAAATAATATATGCCACTCTGTCCCATGATATGCCTTCTAACCCCCTATATGCCACTCTGCCATATAGGGGGTTAAAAGGCATATCATGAGACAGAGTGGCATATAGGGGGTATAAGGCATTTCTGGAGGCAGAGTGGCATGAAGGGGGTTAAAAGGCATATCATGGGGCACTCTGCCTCCAGAAAAGCCTTATGCCCCCTATATGCCACTCTGCCTTCCCGATGTGCTTTATACCCTCCTATATGCTCCTCTGCCCCATGATATACCTTTTAACCCCCTTTATGCCACTCTGCCTCCAGATATGCCTTTTGACCCCCTATATGTCACTCTGCATCCAGAAATGCCTTATACCCCTATATGCAACTCTGGCATATAGGGGGTTAAAAGGCATATCATGGGACAGAGTGGCATATAGGGGGGTATAAGGCATTTCTGGAGGCAGAGTGGCATATAGGGGGACACACTTACATACACACACATGCCGATTTTTTTTGTTTTTAAAAAATACAAAAAACATTATACAGTACAAAAAATACATTATTTTACTCACCTTCTACTTCTCTTGACTTCCTGGTAGCTGCACACTGTTCTCCTCAATGCTGACAGGATGCCACTGACCTGACATCCGGTGCTGCAGCAGTCTGAGTGCGAGGGGGCGGAGCTTCCACCTCACGCTGCTCCCATCACTATGCAGCCATCAGACTGCTGGGAATGTAATCTAAACGGCCGATGCGGATGCCGCCGGCCGGAGCTACTTTAACACTTTTTTTTGAATTATATGGTAAGCTGGATCGGCTTGCCGTATAAAGAAAAAAAAAGTATTAAAGCAGAGGCGGCCGGCGGCATCAGCACGCACCGACCGTTTGGATTACATTCCCAGCAATCTGATGGCCGCATAGTGATGGAAACAGCGTGAGGGGTGAAAGGTCAGTGCGAGGGGGCGGAGCTTTCACCCCTCACACTGCTCCCATCACTAGACGGCCATCGCACACGGCCGCTTTGATTAGATTTCGGGCAGCCTGGGGGGCAATTGCCCCCCTGCCCAGCCCGCCCCTGGCACCGAGGGAGGCGTTCAATGCAATTTGCAGCCGCTCAGCAGCTGTCTTCATGGTTAGTCTGCCGGCGGCCCAGCCCACGGACCTTCCGGCCCACCGGGAAATTTCCCGGTATCCCGGTGGGCCAGTCCGGCCCTGCATCCATAGGTTCACCGTATGGGTAAATACACAAATGTTTGTAAATACATATGGGGGGTAAATGTTCCAACCCACACGAGCCAAAGCATATAATAAAGAAAGCAATTACTTTTACTATCTCCTATATAAAACATCTTTATAAATTGTTCTGTTTAATACAGGCAATGAATGCAAATCGTTACTTTGTTATTAGTTATTTATTTCATATACAACCAAAAAATGTTTGCTCTTCCAAGTCCAATTAGTCTGATTCTATTATTAAAACATTCAGAAAATATCCTGCTGGTCTCTAGTAACTAAGCCCTGCTCACAACACCAAGCTCCTACTATTATGTCATAGAATCTTTGTGATGTAATTGTTGATACCCATGTAAGCTCAAGTCAGACAAAGCTTTCCATCAGTAGAGCAGCAGGTGGTCAGGAGTGTTCTACAGATCTAGCTTTGGTACCATTGCTCTTAGCGTGTTCTTCAGGAGATTAACCATGGATGAGAGATACGATGAGGTATGAATGGTTTGGGCCAGATTTCATTTCTACACAAAGATTATTTCTATGAAGATATCAAAATGTGAAGAAACGGATGTTTTATGTTCTTTCTATTTGCAGGAAAACTATTTCACAACACCTCCACAGTTTGGTGTTAATGAGGAAGGCCTTTCTGTCCTTACCATCACTGAAGGTGGCATTTTCATCACCACCTATATGGACGATGGCCTTTCCATCATGAACATTTCGTACTACGGTGTTTTCATCCTTACCGTTAATGTCTACGGCATTTCCATCACAACCATTACCAGAGATGGCCTTTCCATCATTACCATCGCCGGTGATGAAGAGGAGGAGGAGGATGATACTGGATATTACCCCGAGCCTCCTCCCTTGGAAGAAATAGAGACTCCCTGGGCCCATACGGTCAGTTCTTAGGTTCTGTTTAAATAATTTACTAATCATTTAATTTTATAAATTTAATTCAATATTTTGAATTCATGATAATTTTAAGAAAAAGATGATTTACTTTCTTTCTATTCGCAGGCCAATAACCTCCCAACTCCTAACCCATTTGGCTTAAATGAGGAGGACTGTTACATCTTTATGCCAGATGAGGATGAGGAAGAGGATGAGGAGGAAGAATTGGTGGAGGACAATGACCTCCCGACTCCTAACCCATTTGGCTTTGAGGAGGAGGACTGTTACATCTTTATGCCAGATGACACAGAGGAGGAGGAGGACGACGAGGAGGAGGACGAGGAGGAGGACGAGGAGGAGGACGAGTCGGTGGAGGACAATAACCTCCCGACTCCTAACCGATTTGGCTTAAATGAGGAGGACTGTTACATCCTAATGCCAGATGAGGAAGAGGACGAGGAGGAAGACAGGGAGGAGGAAGAATTGGTGGAGGACAATGACCTCCCGACTCCTAACCCATTTGGCTTTGAGGAGGAGGACTGTTACATCTTTATGCCAGATGACACAGAGGAGGAGGACGAGGAGGAAGACGGGGAGGAGGAAGAATTGGTGGAGGACAATGACCTCCCGACTCCTAACCCATTTGGCTTTGAGGAGGAGGACTGTTACATCTTTATGCCAGATGACACAGATGAGGAGGACAAGGAGGAGGAAGAGTCGTTGGAGGACAATAACCTCCCTACTCCTTACCCATTTGACATTTTCATCTTAATGCCAGATGACGCAGAGGAGAAGGACAAGGAGGAGGACGACTCGGAGGAGAACAACAACCTCCCTACTCCTCACCCAAAATATGATGATATAATTATTTCTGATGATGATGCAGATGGGGAGGATAAGAAGAAAGAGGAGGATGAGGAGGAGGAAAAGGAGGAGAAGGAGGATGAGGAAGAGGAGGCTGGCAAACATGGGTGCTTTCCCTGCAAATGGAGACCCAAGATCAGATCAAGCCAAAAAACACCGGGCCTCCTGGGCAGACTCCTGTCATTGTGGAATAGGAGGATTATGAAGAAGGGCGTGCGTGTGGATGATTAAGTCATAGCATTTGTTGTTGCTTGTAGAATAAGTTAGAATAAGTTAGAATACGTTAGAATAAGTTAGTATGTTAAAAATAAAAATGTTGCGTTGCATTAAACACAGGATTATGTCTTATATTATCTGTGAAACTCAACAATAAATTCTCACCAGATCCTTCCATCACCAGGACCAACCCCACAGAACTCTCTGCCTGCTCCGTCCAACCATTTACTAAAAAACCCTACTTTACAGCAAACGTAAAAAACACGGAACCTGCCGGCAGATCACTCACTGTATTATCCTCTACAACTTCCGCTGGGAGGCTGTTCCACTCATCTACTACCCTGTCACTAAACTAAAATCTCTTTACTTTACATCTAAGCCTCTGGCCCTTTAGAATGACACTTTCTAATGACCTTAATACTCAGGGCTAACAGTTCTGGCAATTAATGGCCAAAAACAGGTTCTAACTAGATAGCCGAATGCTTAGTAGACAAACAGACTCTTGTTTTCGAAGAAAGGGGGTCTTCCAATAACGAGTGCAGACGGGGGGCATTGGGGTAATTACCGGATTGATGCAGCAACAAGGTGTTCTACTCCAGACGTAACCGATTGCTAGCTCTTTAGCTTTTATAGAACCTTAAAAGTCTCATCATTAGCCGAATGAAAGGCAGTAGGGAGCCCTGTTGTATACAGCACTGGGGGGGTTATTACTGTATACAGCACTGGGGGGTTATTACTGTATACAGCGCTAGGGGTTATTACTGTATGCAGCACTGGGGGGGTTATTACTGTATACAGCACTGGGGGGTTATTACTGTATACAGCGCTAGGGGTTATTGCTGTATGCAGCACTGGGGGGGTTATTACTGTTTACAGCACTGGGGGGGGTTATTACTGTATACAGCACTGGGGGGGTTATTACTGTATACAGCACTGGGGGATTATTTTAAGGGTATTTTAATTATCCAGGATGTGTGCTATTCATCAATTATTACAAAGTATATATATATATAAATAAATAAGATAAAGAACAATTGACCTGCTTTTGTCATTTATTAATTCACCGTATTTCCCATGTTCTGTATGGTTTTTTGGAAAAGACTACAGCTAAGAATATCTCAAGATTCCCAACCATCTAATCAATGAACCATCTTCATCACTAACAGAGCTTTCAATTATTATTATTATTATTATTATTATTATTATATATTATTTATGACTGGTATCAGATTAAAACAATGTTTTACCCAGTTGTGGTTTTCGTCCCATTATATATAATGTTCGCAGACAGCTGCATATTAACCATTTCCACTAAACAACCATAGCTGGGGGACACTGTAGGAACAATATATGGGGGGGGGGGCACATTAGATACCACAGTCAAAACTGAAGGGGGGATTAATAATTCCCACTATTAAATCATACCACTGAAAAAAACATAAATATACATACATATACAGTATATATATATATATTCCGGTCCCTCTGATGTAACAAAATGAGTGTCCACTTATCTATCGGATCACTCAGATTACCAGCCATGGCTAAAGGTTTGAATCTCACCTTCGCGGCAAACCAATCCTTGTCACTGGCATACCTCTACCCCTTCGGCAGTTCCATGTATCTACTACCATCCATAGGTTCACCGTATGGGTAAATATACAAATGTTTGTAAATATATATGGGGGGTAAATGTTCCAACCCACACCAGCCAAAGCATATAATAAAGAAAGCAATTACTTTTACTATCTCCTATATAAAACATCTTTATAAATTGTTCTGTTTAATACAGGCAATGAATGCAAATCGTTACTTTGTTATTAGTTATTTATTTCATATACAACCAAAAAAATGTTTGCTCTTCCAAGTCCAATTAGTCTGATTCTATTATTAAAACATTCAGAAAATATCCTGCTGGTATCTAGTAACTAAGCCCTGCTCACAACACCAAGCTCCTACTATTATGTCATAGAATCTTTGTGATGTCATTGTTGATACCCATGTAAGCCTAAGTCAGACAAAGCTTTCCATCAGTAGAGCAGCAGGTGGTCAGGAGTGTTCTACAGATCTAGCTTTGGTACCATTGCTCTTAGCGTGTTCTTCAGGAGATTAACCATGGATGAGAGATACGATGAGGTATGAATGGTTTGGGCCAGATTTCATTTCTACACAAAGATTATTTCTATGAAGATATCAAAATGTGAAGAAAAGGATGTTTTATGTTCTTTCTATTTGCAGGAAAACTATTTCACAACACCTCCACAGTTTGGTGTTAATGAGGAAGGCCTTTCTGTCCTTACCATCACTGAAGGTGGCATTTTCATCACCACCTATATGGACGATGGCCTTTCCATCATGAACATTTCGTACTACGGTGTTTTCATCCTTACCGTTAATGTCTACGGCATTTCCATCACAACCATTACCAGAGATGGCCTTTCCATCATTACCATCGCCGGTGATGAAGAGGAGGAGGAGGATGATACTGGATATTACCCCGAGCCTCCTCCCTTGGAAGAAATAGAGACTCCCTGGGCCCATACGGTCAGTTCTTAGGTTCTGTTTAAATAATTTACTAACGATTTAATTTTATAAATTTAATTCAATATTTTGAATTCATGATCATTTTAAGAAAAAGATGATTTACTTTCTTTCTATTCGCAGGCCAATAACCTCCCAACTCCTAACCCATTTGGCTTAAATGAGGAGGACTGTTACATCTTTATGCCAGATGAGGATGAGGAAGAGGATGAGGAGGAAGACAGAGAGGAGGAAGAATTGGTGGAGGACAATGACCTCCCGACTCCTAACCCATTTGGCTTTGAGGAGGAGGACTGTTACATCTTTATGCCAGATGACACAGAGGAGGAGGACGAGGAGGAGGAGGACAAGGAGGAGGACGAGGAGGAGGACGAGTCGGTGGAGGACAATAACCTCCCGACTCCTAACCGATTTGGCTTAAATGAGGAGGACTGTTACATCCTAATGCCAGATGAGGATGAGGAAGAGGACGAGGAGGAAGACAGGGAGGAGGAAGAATTGGTGGAGGACAATGACCTCCCGACTCCTAACCCATTTGGCTTTGAGGAGGAGGACTGTTACATCTTTATGCCAGATGACACAGAGGAGGAGGACGAGGAGGAAGACGGGGAGGAGGAAGAATTGGTGGAGGACAATGACCTCCCGACTCCTAACCCATTTGGCTTTGAGGAGGAGGACTGTTACATCTTTATGCCAGATGACACAGATGAGGAGGACGAGGAGGAGGAAGAGTCGTTGGAGGACAATAACCTCCCTACTCCTTACCCATTTGACATTTTCATCTTAATGCCAGATGACACAGAGGAGAAGGACAAGGAGGAGGACGACTCGGAGGAGAACAACAACCTCCCTACTCCTCACCCAAAATATGATGATATCATTATTTCTGATGATGATGCAGATGGGGAGGATAAGGAGAAAGAGGAGGATGAGGAGGAGGAAAAGGAGGAGAAGGAGGATGAGGAAGAGGAGGCTGGCAAACATGGGTGCTTTCCCTGCAAATGGAGATCCAAGATCAGATCAAGCCAAAAAACACCTGGCCTCCTGGGCAGACTCCTGTCATTGTGGAATAGGAGGATTATGAAGAAGGGCGTGCGTGTGGATGATTAAGTCATAGCATTTGTTGTTGCTTGTAGAATAAGTTAGAATAAGTTAGAATACGTTAGAATAAGTTAGTATGTTAAAAATAAAAATGTTGTGTTGCATTAAACACAGGATTATGTCTTATATTATCTGTGAAACTCAACAATAAATTCTCACCAGATCCTTCCATCACCAGGACCAACCCCACAGAACTCTCTGCCTGCTCCGTCCAACCATTTACTAAAAAACCCTACTTTACAGCAAACTTAAAAAACACGGAACCTGCCGGCAGATCACTCACTGTATTATCCTCTACAACTTCCGCTGGGAGGCTGTTCCACTCATCTACTACCCTGTCACTAAACTAAAATCTCTTTACTTTACATCTAAGCCTCTGGCCCTTTAGAATGACACTTTCTAATGACCTTAATACTCAGGGCTAACACGTCTGGCAATTAATGGCCAAAAACAGGTTCTAACTAGATAGCCGAATGCTTAGTAGGCAAACAGACTCTTGTTTTCGAAGAAAGGGGGTCTTCCAATAACGAGTGCAGACGGGGGCATTGGGGTAATTACCGGATTGATGCAGCAACAAGGTGTTCTACTCCAGACGTAACCGATTGCTAGCTCTTTAGCTTTTATAGAACCTTAACGACGACGACTAAGGAATAAATATAAAAATATTGAAGTTGAACTGAAGTGACATCTTGGAGTTGAACTGAAGCGACATCATATTTTTGGAGCATATTTTTCTTGCAGAAAACATACTTCTGACAACAGATGTGATGTAGGTCATGAGAAGACATAAGAGTTCTGGAATTTGTATTTTTCATTTGTTTTTTTTTTCAACTAGCGCTGCCAAATGTAAAAATCATGTATTTTTAACTCTGAAAACAAAATATTTGTTGCAGTTAACGGCTCGCTTGCAGAACACCGTGCTTTCAAGATCTTGGGGGGTCCTTATAAAAACTATGATTATATTTATTATAATATAATCATATTATAGTTTGTATATAAATGTATATATAATATATATATATATATAATTTATTTATTTTTATATATATATATATATATATATTTATATGCCACTCCTGAAGCAAGAATAACAAGAATCTTGTTTATCTTGTATAAAAACTATGATTATATTTATTATTATTATATTCAGGGCCGGACTGGGACTGAAAAGCAGCCCTGGAAACATTTGGAGAGCAGCCCCATATAGTTTATCTCGCGATTGAGCTCTTATACCCACACGCACCCCTAATACATACCCGAGTCACACTATTTGCCATACAAATAACTATAAAACATTCTTTTTATCATATTATTTGTATTAAAATACCAGAAATCAAAAGTGTTAAAAGGCCCTAATAAATGAAATATATTACACATAATGGAATCAAAACATTTACTACTGCAAACATTTTTAGATTGAGACATTTTTTGTTTTTGTTTACATTTCCTTTTATTTGCCAACCTGCCCCCCCAGTTATGCACATCTGCCCCAGACTTGCCACTTTGCCCGCTTTTAACCCCCTATATGCCCCTCTGCCTCCAGAAATGCCTTATAACCCCTATATGCCACTCTGCCATATAGGGGGTTAAAAGGCATATCACGCGAGTCGCTGTTGCCCAGAACCTGATGCAATCTTTCCCTTCCTCTAATAGGGTTACCAACAGCCCCTTCTACCCCCTTTTTATTTTCTTTTGCACAGAGCCCCATGTCAAGGAGCTTTCAATTACTTAAGTTAATAGAACCTGATTAAGTTAGTAGAATCTGATGTCTTTTCGTATTGCAGGGTACATCCAGAAAAAAAACACAGATCAATTCTGGTGGAGTGCCAGACATCTGCCCCAGGCTTGCCACTCTGCCCCCCTTTAACTCCCTATATGCCCCTCTGCCTCCAGAAATGCCTTATACCCCCTATACGCCACTCTGCCATATAGGGGGTTAAAAGGCATTTATAGAGGCAGAGTGGCATATAGGGGGTTAAAAGGCATTTCTGGAGACAGAGTGGCATAAAGGGGGTTAAAAGGCATACCATGGGGCACTCCAGAAAAGCCTTATGCCCCCCATATACCACTCTGCCTCCCTGATATGCCTTATACCCTCCTATATGCCCCTCTGCCCCATGATATGCATTTTAACCTCCTATATGCCACTTTGCCTCCAGAAATGCCTTGTAGCCCATATATGCCACTCTGGCATTTAGGGGGTTAAAAGGCATATCATGGAACAGAGTGGCATATAGGGGTATAAGGCATTTCTGGAAGGAGAGTGGCATATAAAGGGGCATAAGGCATATCAGGGAGGCAGAGTGGCATATGGGGGACATAAGGCTTTTATATATAAAAATATTATACAGTTTGTTAAAAAAATACATTTGTTTACTGACCTTCTACTTCTTCCACTTTGGGGCTTTTTTATCCTGGCCTCCGTCCTCTGGTAGCTGCAGGCCGCCGTTTTCTATGTAAACAGGATGTCAGTGACAGGACATCCGGTGCTCCAGCAGTCTGAGTGCGAGGGGGCGGAGCTTTCACCCCTCACGCTCCTCCCATCACTATGCGGCCAACAGATTAATGGAAATTTAATCGAAACGGCCGATGCGTTTTTGAATTGAATATGCCGGATCGGCTTGCCATATAAAGTAAAATAAAAAAAAAGTATTAAAGTAGCTCCGGCCGGCGGTGTCAGCACGCATCGGCCGTTTCGATTAAATTTACATTAATCTGATGGCCGCATAGTGATGGGAGCAGCGTGAGGGGTGAAAGGTCCTGCGAGGGGGCGGAGCTTTCACCCCTCACACTGCTCCCATCAGTAGGCGGCCATCGCACACGGCCGCTGAGTGCTGATGCCGCCGGCCGGCGCTGCTTTAATACTTTAATAAAAAAAAGAATTGAAGTAGTGCCGGCCGTTTAGATCAGATTTCGGGCAGCCGCCCGGCCTACGAATCTGCCAGCCCACCGGGAAATTTCCCGGTATCCCGGTGGGCCAGTCCGGCCCTGGTGACACTACCCATTTTGTATGGGCATGTGTTAATTTGAACACACAGGTTAATTGTCCATGTGCATCAGTGGAAATGTCATGTATTATAAGTTTGAATGTGTTGTCGTACTTCCTAAATGCCCTTTATAAAAGGGATCATTACTCATTAGGACTCAAAAATGTCTTCTCCTTCCTCCCCTATATTTCTTTTTTCCAGGACCTCAAAATGATTAGTGGGTATGAGTATATCACTGAGCTTTCTAGCTCTAAAAATCACAATAATGTGTATATAAATATAATATATATATATATATATATAAAGAATTATATATCATACATACATATATATTTCCAATGAATATTAAATTTCTGTTTCTACAAGCCAGGAAGTATATGAAGATTCCATAATGCCCCTTGTTGCATAGGTTTCTAAATGGGATATTTATTAATGATGGTCTACTAGGTTTGAAGGCCACCCACCAGAGCCGTCAGGAGTCGTCCTGACATGCGTTGGCAACATTTTGACAGATGCCGTTGGATTTGTGTCCCTCTTCAGGCCTTTTTCCATCTCTGCTTGGAAGCGAGTCATGATATCGAATAATGTTTCATCTGATAGGCGCATGTGATACAAAAACCGGTCAACCTTAAAATGGAAAGCAAAAAAATAATTATCTAACCCTTTCCTATCAAACATTGCTGAAATACTTTAGTTATCATTCCTCTCCTCCAGTTACTGAAACATGTTAGCCCTCCTGTTCACACTAGAAGAGAACTTGTAATTGGGCCATTAGGTTGCTCTTCACAGAGCTTGCTAGAAATGATTTAGAAGACATGTGAGGAATTGACCTAACAAATATCTGTATAACCAATTATGTGTCTTTAGCACGGTAAAGAATATCCGACAAATTTATTGTTGCATAATTGTCTGTTATAACTTTTGTGTTTTGTGTTGACATCTTTAGTTTATATTTTTAAGTTTAAATGTAATGATGTAAGTACCGTAGTTGTAGAGGGTACAGCTATTCCAAGGCAACCCCACAACACTACAGAAAAATTAAATAGGAGAACAGGAGATACATAGCTGGCTCTCTGAGCCCACGTTGCCTTCTACATTTCCCCCACATAGCTGGAACTCGAGAGGCCAAAGGTGTTGAAGCAGGTGTTGAATAGACATGGCCAAACACTGGTCCTGTGACTGCGGAACGAGGAAACTGACCCGGTGACCGAAGGCAGCAGAGCTTCAACCCGAGAGTTCCCAAGTATAGTTAACAAAGCTTCTAACTGCCAAAGTACATCATTCATCCTTAATGTGAGGAAGCAGGAGGTACTTGTTTCTTTGATGGTACATTTCATTACCTTCACTAATAATGGAGTAGAGCAGCCTGACTATGCAGGGACGAGAGATATGTGTAAATCAGAATGTAACGTGTAGAAGTGTCCTGAAATTCATTGAGCATTATCACCCCTGACATAAAAAAGCTTTTTTAAAGCGATTAAAAGTAAAGCAATAGAATTTTGTGATCAACAGAGTATTCATCTAACCACCTGAGTGATAAAAAGAAATTAACTTAAAAGTGTTGTTCTACATCCATACATTGCATGCTCTGGTATGATAAAACAAATAACCCTTATGTGACGGTTCCTAGAGTCACCCTACCCCTCAGTTAATGTTATCCAGTGACATGAAGCCTTTTTGTTAGTTATTAATAAAAATTTATTTTATTGCCTTGTTTACACAGCACACTAAGATCTGGGAGATAATCTAATCAAGACAATGTCTATTCCTTATTTTAGTGGCGTCTGTATCCTTTTGTATTGTTAATCCCTTTACTGCCCCTGTTGTCTCTGGGAGGCAGATTAAGTGTCTGTGTCTAAAATAAATCAGTTCTCCTCTTGGTTTACCTAAAGACTAGTCTTGCCTGGTTATTTGGGTACTGGATAGCGATATCCCTTTACTTTGCTTGGGGATATTGCCTACGGATTGCGGGGAATTATTGTCCTGAAGGGAGAAGTCGCTCTTGGCAGAGAGGGACAACCTGAGGTCCCTGGTCGGTCCGTCACACCTTAGCTGATCTTTCCTCTTACAACATTAACATTTAATGCTTTTTCTACAGTCTATGGCAACAACCTATCTGTGCCTTCTTTTGTCTCACATGCAGGAAGGGACAGGCAATAGGGGCAGGGGGAATTTCCACCAGGGCTGGTCTCACTTTCAAATTTTTGGTCACAACCTAAAGTGCTTTTACGTGGGTACCCATATTAAACAAGTGCTTTTTGCAGGATTTATATCCATATGGGACCCTTTCTGTACTTTTTAATTGTTTTCTATGCATTCCCTTGTTTGTTAATGTGTTTGGAGAGGGCTGGAAAGTGCATGTTAAATACGCTGTGTGTCAAATGTAAAAGTGCCACTTGGATGCAGTTGTGTCCCAGGCTAAAAAAATGCAAGTCCATCTCTGTATCCAGAAAATTCACTTTTTATTGAAAAAAGTGACATCAATCACAGTGACCGTGAAGGCTTTTATTTTTCTTTCTCATTCCTCATAAATGACCTCTCATCCAGAAGTTTGATTATTCTGATCAGACAATCCTTCCACACCCAAGGGATATAACATGGCTCTCTCACACACTAGACATACAGATCATAAGAATTATTACAACAGACTCTAGTGTCATAAAAACATAACTAGCGTACATTCCCAGATGACAATGGAACCGGTTAAGAGGAATTTTACAATTTATGTTTTGTTTATAGATCCCATCTCAGATTTCGTTGCAGTTCAAAGTCCAACCTTTATGAAAGTGTCCAAGGCTAGACTAAGGTGTAGATATATCCGGTGGCAAAACAAATTAGCAGAATGAGGCCTAAAGCAATAGAGTAATATGCACCCATGCACCATAATGCTTGTGGAGGCACTAAAGATCAGGCAAATTAGTTGTGAGTCTGACTTCAATTAATTCTTAAAGCAGACCTGACTTTCTAAATAAAATATTTTACACCTTAGTACATTCTTTAAAACTAAGTAATGGTTTACAGGTAAAATAAGCAATATACACATTATGACCACCTGCCTAATATTGTGTAGGTCCCCCTTTTGCCACCAAAACAGCCATGATCAGTCAAAGCATGGACTCCACTAAACCTCTGAAGGTGTGCTATTCCCGGGGAAGTTTCCGTCACTGTCCCTAAGGGTCTGTCGCTTTTTGGACCATAACATCTTCAGGCCCTGAGTTTTCCTTTGGTACCCCCGGATTGACGCTACACCCTTGGGCCACCCATGCGATGTTAGAGACTGATCATTCAGACCGTGAACACCCCACAAGAGCTGCAGTTATTGGGGATGCTCTGACCAAGTCGTCTAGCTATCACAATTTGTTTATATTATCATGTTTCAGACGTGGCTCTCCAGTATTAGAACTCTGATTTAAAGATGTACAGAGTTTGGTTTATCTTCTCAATTTACTAGGGATTCTCAAAAAGAACAAAAAAAATAGATCTTTTTGAGATCATTAGAACAATAATCTCAAGATTGTTCAATGTAACAGCAGCTTGCTAAGTGAGAGAAGCTCTCACACCATCTCCAATGAATGAATCAGACCCCTGGACTGCTATAACTGGAAGATTTGGGGTCACTGACTTTGGAATCCAGCATAATGCCACCCTGACTGGATCTATTATATGCTTTATGCGGTTTCTATGTAGTCCCTTTTGGTGATTGTGTGTAGTGCAAAAACCAAGCAAGCTTCAGTGCTTAACAAGTACATTTTTAATCCTACCTTAAGACCTTACTTAAGAGTCCTTACTACTAACAGTGAAAATGTTATGAAGTTCAAAAGTCTATCGTTCCCAATAATATTAAATAAATTCAGAGCTTCGAATTAAGCCACCAAACTTACCTTTTTGATCTGATCTTCTTTGAGCTTTGTGAAGAAAAACGAAATGAGGTGGACAGCCAACATTTCCAAAAAATATGTCTTTAGGGCTTTGAGTAGCTATGGATTGGGAAAGGGGGTATAGATCAAAAGAAATAAAATAAAAATAGTCAAAGTAATAGGTATTACTTTGAAGAAAAGTCAAGGTGATCCCAAGTCATTCCAGTGGAGAGAAGAACCTAAAGGTTATAATCCAGAGTAAAGACAAAGGCTGAAGTGATTCACTAGGCTTGTTCAATCATTAACACCCTCGCTGAAGTTTTATTGCTGGTATGCGAGTATTGACCAAGCAGTAGGCCATAAATCATTTGCTTCTGGAGATTTAAAAAAAAAAAACAAGTCCCCAATGATTAATCTTCGCTTTTCACAAAAAAAAAAAAAATTGAAAAGTTATACAAAGCGTACTTGAACGTTGTAGACCTCATAGCTAAAGGGTTCTGTCCGCTTATGATTTAGCTGGACTCTATTGAATTTACATAAAACTGAAAGTTCCTATGGAACCTGTAGGGAATTCTTGGGGGTATTTGCAGTTCTTACAGTTCAGTCAATATTGTTTTTGCCATGTTGTATGTGACAAGTGCAGATCACAGCGACTGTATTCTTGACAGCACTGTAACGTAGGTATAGAGTGCAGGCATAGTTATTTATATAGAACACAAATTATTGTTAGTGCTTACGCAAGAATGCAGAGGCATAAGGTAGAGAATGTAGAGTAGCACATATAGTCTAGATAAGATTTTGATTCTATCTGGCTAACTTGTGGAACAAAGTCCAAGGTAACTACTGAAAGTAATATATAGCACACAGTCCACTATAGCACAGTGTTGCTAGTTGCCGTCTAATCAATTATATATTTTTTATATTAAGTGCACTAATTAATTCAAAGCTAAGTATTGAGTACATTATGACACATTTTCCAACATAGCACAGATACAGTATAATATAGAGTTTGTAGGAGATAGAAATATAAACAACAATGTTAACAACTGATTAAATTAAAAAAAAAACGCATACCTGTCTTTTTATTTATTTTCTATTTGAAATGCTGTGTTCTAGGTGGCATATCACTTCAAAGAACTCTAATAAGTTGTAAAGTTGAGTGATGGCAGAAAAAGTAAAGCACAGAAAATCCAAGACATAATACAAAATAATAATAAAAATCACCACTACACTTTGTAGAAGTGTTTTTATTTTTTATTTTCGTTATTTAAAATGAAATATATTCAAGTCCATTATTTTTTCCCTTTAAAAGACTTTGTTTTTGTTTCACTGGTCTGGTTTCCATTTTGACGTTTTAACCATTCTTTTTCCAATTGTTCCAACATGTCTGAGGTTAGGAGTCCTTGTTCGACTAACTTAGAAGCCAGAGAGCCCTCAATTTTACGAGGAAACGGCTGAGACAGTTTGGCCTTTCTGACTTTCCTTTGTAGCTGAAACTTCCCAAGAAGAGCCATATCCGTTAGAGCTCCTTGTTTGGGATCCTGTAGCGCAGCATTATCTTTCATCGCGACAGAAGCGTTGGATTCCGATGCTCGGATAAGCTTGGTGATGTTGTATACTCCCATTCGGATAATGGAGTCCAGTTCTTTCTGTATCTGTCTCACCAGATTAGCATCAGGAAACATGTCCATAAAGCGGTAACTGAAATACAAATAAACATTTCAATCATCAAAGCTATACTGTAGGTTTCCAAGTTTAAGGCATATGTGCCTGCTACCTGTGTAAACGGCGCCAATAAAAAAAAACGACTTGCTCCAAAAAATGCACCAAAAACATCATCACTGGTTCATGATGGATTCTTCTTAGATCTCTGTATCAAATGACTGATCAAACATCAAAAATAACACTGAATGGCTCACCTTAGCCATAGATAAAGATCTAGGATATCGTGAACAGATTCCAGGTGCACTAAATCCTTGATGGTTTTGGGACACGTAACAGGCCAACTGATATGCCTACAAATCCAGTCAAATGTCAGAGGCTCATTCTTGCTGAACTGACGAGCAAACTAGAAGATAAAGAGAGGATTTTGATAAAAGAAGAGATACAATATGGACCAGTTGTTTTGACTTGATGGAATCTGATGGAAAATAGAAATTGAAACAACAGAACATCATAAGAATATAAAAGGCTTTCACAAGCTTTGTCAATGATTTGTCAACTGACATATAGTAAAGTAAAGCAAAGGCAAAAATACGCACCACAAAGACCAGGTTCAAATCAATGTCAATTCAATTCTTTTGTCTTAGACACGCATTTGACAGCAAATAATTCAGGGAAATGTAACAATTTCTGTTTCTTATGACTAAAGTAGCTTTTACGCGTTGATAAACTCAGGTTTGTCCAACACGGACGTATCATCAAAAACCAACATCACACGTTTCGCTCAACAAGTGAGGGGAAACAAAGTGAACACTCAGTCTGAAGTGCATTATGGTAGCTTATTTGAAGGGTCTGTATGTTTAATTGGTACTGCTCACCTTTAGAAGTGATGTACAGACAAACGGTTGTTTCCGGTTGATGGGTGCTGTACAGAAAACATACCGAGCTCGCAAGTTCAGTGGAATGTGCTGAATCATGTCAGCGACGAACTTGAAATCATCAACATTACACACAAAATAAAGCCCATCCACTTGAGAAAGGCTGACAAAGATGTCCTATAGAGAAAAAAAAAAAGAGAACAACAAGAGAATGAAATGCTGGATTTGATAACCAGAATGCTGCAAGCTTGTATGGGTCTTTACCGTGATGTTCTGTTGAAAAGCCAGGTAATTGTGAGGTTTCATACTGGCTTGCAGGGACATTTATTCATTCAGTGATGTTGGGGAGAGATCTCAATACTTATTCTAGCGAGACAAAGTGAAATTTCTCAAGGTCTGTCCCCAAGCTGGTATCTCACATCAGACTGATGCAAGCATGAGATGTGGTACCGGATCCGAGTGCTATCACAGAAATGGCGTGAAGGCAAAGAAACACAAGACAAAGTGGCAACACTAGGATAAACTAGTGTTCAGAGTTCTGTATACTTACTATGAGATTAGACAGAGTAGCCTCTGGCAGGTGATAAGCAAACATTTCTATCTGTTCGGCAGTAGGATGCAACCCTGCAGTCTGAAACAAAAATGGGACTAAATGGATGTCAAATGGAAACAAATGACATATTATATACATACACACTTGAAGAACTCTGTATGCCTTAATTCATTGTGGACAATAGGTAGCTTAAGTGCACAAGATGGTATACAACACAAGAAAAATATACCAATCAGAGGAAGAGCTGTCCTTAGTTTGCCATATTTTTATCCATCTATGACTGATTTTGCCTTCAGAAAGGACCCAGCGAGGTCTTCACACTAAAGGGAGTGTTTGTAGCCGAGCTAAACTGTTATCACAATGCATTATAAAGTGCAAACCTGTTCAATTCACCCATAAACTCTTTGGTGAACAGACCCCAAAGTTTGTTAAGTTGATAATAATAATGATTTGGTACACAAAGGGTTTTTAAATAGAGCTCTGATTTCCTCAAAGGTTCTAGAAAAAGGCACTAAGGTTCTAAGGCACAGGGATATGAAGTGACCGCCAGGCAGGTTAAGAAGCAGAGAGGGATAGCGAAACACAGACTGTTTCACGGATCCCTGTAAAATCACTGCCCCTTAAACGTTAACATGTTCTGTAAACCAGTTACCTCGATGTCAGGGACAGATTTCTTCATTATCTCCTTCAGCAGCGGCAGATCTTCTCGGAACATGGTGGTGACTTCTCCATCTTTAAATTGGGAGCTGAACCTGCCAGCCCGGCCTGCTATCTGTAAAGCCTGGGAAGTGGAAATAGTATCGATCTCTCGCTCCCCCTTTTCATTGAGGTTCGGTTTGACCAGGGAATTAAAGATTATTCTTTTTATGCTCCTAAAAAACATTGCCAAATAAGATACTGATATCAAGATCTTCTATAGAATAGAAAGTAAAATAAGTTCTGCCCATCTTGATGCAAACACCATGTTCACCATGTTCAGGTGTTCAGTCAATTTATTTCTCAAATGACAATTATCCGGGGAAGTCCGGCCCTTGATGATAAATATACCTTGGGTTCATTAGGAAAAGAATTAACAGTAAAAAGGGTTACAGGATAAAAGGCTTTTATTGTGAAATAAAATGGAGATCAAGGTATATGATTGTTGCAGTAGCCATATAGAGCAGAATATGTAATTTTTTATTTTGTTTTGCAAATAATACAAATAGTTACTAAGAGTGAAGGAGACTAGATGTATGCTTAATGTCTTTTGGTCATCAGTAACTGATTGTGAGCATTGGGTTTGCATCCGGTTAAACATTACCTAGCTATCCTATTCATATAAAGGCATTTTTTTTAACCTTTGTGCTTAAATGCAAGACTGAACTAACCTGTTTCAGTTTCCATTTATCCCACAGAATGACATCATGAACAATGCTCCGAGCCAATGAATTACTTCAAGTCATGTCAGGCAAAAACTACTCTTCTATCAGTGCTAATAAAAATAATTCCAGTAGTGTAGGGTCATAAAAATGGATACTGCCGTATTGCTCATAGAAAAGACAAAATCCCCACATATGCACAGAGATCTGAACAGACCCCTGCATTCACAGTCCACCCGAGCCACAGCCCGGTCTCACTGAAGGAGAGTATATAACCTGCAGGGAGATTTGTTGGTCCGAACACATATGCTGCATGGCATACAGCCAAGGGATGCGGAAGCGGGCAAATACATATGGGGGGATTCTGCAGACCCCCTACTTACATAGAGTGCATATGATGGCTTAATTTACTTTATTATATAAACCATATTTAAAAAAAGCAAACTCCAGACAATCTGACCAGACTGGAAGGCAAACACACTGTTACAATGCTTATGGTTTCCCAATTTTTATGGGATCGTCAAATGACACAGGACGGATCTCATATATATCTGAGAGTGCATCACCTTGATGATGGGATTATTCCTTCAGTTCATTAGTGAAGGAAGTGCATTAACAAAAATAAAAGGTTAGAACACATTAACGTCACAGTAGCAGCACAAAGCAGAAAATAGACTACAATTGGATTAACTATTCAAATAAGCTCGTATAGTGCTTCTGCAAAATCACAAAGGGTTATCAAACAGATAGCGATTTATAAAGACTACGAACAGTATATGGGTTAGAATGAAAAAGTGTAATAGGGATAAAAGTACAACTGGTCCTTGAATAATGTCATTTTGTTATACGGTGATACTCACACTCTGTGTCAATGTCTCTCTACCTTCTCCACTGACTGCTTCCTTGCCCATGTCTCCTTTGAGTTTGCATCTTCTTGACAGTCATCTTTCTTCTATCTTCGTCCGCTTCTCCTCGTGTCTTAATTGCTTGATCCGTGAATCAAGCCTCCAGGGGCACTTTTGTAAAAGGGTGGAGCCTCTGGGAACATCCTCTCCCCCGATTGGAGGAACAGAGGTGAGGATGTTCCTGGAAGCTCCACCCTTTTGCGGAAGTGCGCCAAGAGCCCTGATTCACAGACACATGGAGCAAGAAAGAAGATACTGGGAGAAGCGGATGAAGACAAAAGACTGAAGAACAAGAAGAAGCAAGATCAGAAGAGTAGCTGCGAGAAAGGCAGGGACATGGAAGCAGTCAACAGGCAGGGAGACTTTGGAATTTTGTTTTACTTCGAATCGCAGGTTTCACAAAGCTATAGGTGACGTTAAGTGAGGACTAGCTGTAAAATGGAGAACTGCTGCTGAAATCACATTAAATATCATTGCACTCACAAGTTAAGCCCCATTCCAATGGCATCTGTAGCAACCAAGATTTTGCAAGGATCCTCTGGATCATTGAACTTTTTTGCTTGTGCCAATTTAGTCCCTAAGGGAGAAAAATAAATAACTTGAATTTATCATTGTGCATATTACAAACTAGCAACTACTTTTATCTTGGGATATTAGCTAAACATCACAAGTTTCAAAAGAGCTGAAAACTATCTTTATGATTAAACCTGAGATGAAAATGACAAATTTTAATGAAAATTACATATTTTGCTATTTTCAGTATTGTGGGTGGGCTTACTGACATCTTTAAAAAAACAAAACTTTGCTCACCTAAATCTTTCAGCAAATACATGTTTTAAGGTGCAGACATAGGACTATTCATCTGCTCTGGCCTAACTATTCATACAAGGCATGGTCTATGGCGAAGGTATACTGGTTAAAATAAAAAGCACATAGTTCTACTAGACGTTAGCAGACATGTTTTGGAGAGCCATTATTACCTGGAGGCAGACTGCCATATATAACAGCGCATTCTAACCCTTGGGCTTCTATCCTCCGACTCACAGAGTAGATGTCATTCTTATTGAAACACACAATACAGTCCCCTGGCCTAAGGTTATCCAGGGATTCCATTGCTTGATCGAGAACTTTAAGAGGGGTCAGCCTGTCATATTTCCGTACCTAGAAAGCAAAATATAACCATAGATCTGCTGTAAACATGTGCAATCTGGCAACAAAGCCATCAATGCAAGGGTCTTAGAGTTTATTAATAAACCAGTGGCGGAACTACCGGGGTCGCGACTGAGACCGGGCCCTGGTGTTCTGCCAGTCAGGGGGGCCCAAGGGGTGCCGAGCGGTTGCTGAAAACGACCGCTCGGCAACTCTTGGGCCCCCCTGACTGACAGAAATCCAGGATGCCTCCGCTCCCGGCCGCTGCTGCCGCCGTCACCGCTGAGGCCGCCTGCCTCAGCGCTGCCCAGAGTGCAGTGTTGGGAGCGTGAGGCGTTTGTCTCGGGTGCCGGCGCTTCACGCTGAGTGCCGGCATATGACATCTTATGCCGGCGCTCACCAGTGAAGCGCCGGCACCCGAGACAAACGCCTCACGGGAGGCACAGGAGTTGACGGTAAGTGACCTACATAGGGGGGTAGGGAGTGGGTAGATCGTGAGAAGGGAGGGAGTGGGTAGATCGTGAGAAGGGGGAAGTGGGTAGATTGTGAGAAGGGGGGGTGGGTAGATCGTGAGAAGGGGGTGGGGAGGGAGAGGGTAGATCGTGAGAAGGGGGGTAGGGAGGGAGAGGGTAGATCGTGAGAAGGGGGGGTAGGGAGGGAGAGGGTAGATCGTGAGAAAGGGATAGATGGGTTGGGGGTGGGGGGGGCCCTTAACAGATTCTCGCACCGGGGCCCTGAGGTTTCTAGTTACGCCCCTGTAATAAACCATACCTCAACTTCCTCTCCGGTGGTAAACATCAGCTCGGTTACCAGGTTAATCGCAGCAGCTTCTCCACATATATGGATTTCCTCGGCACAAAGACCTAAAAAAAAAAATCCAATACATGACAGAATTAGGCAGAATCAGCTAAGAGGAAAATATCACTGGCAAAAACGAAATGAAATGTAGATGACTTTGGGTCAGTCTATATTTACACTATAGTAAATACATTTAAAACACGTTACCTAAAAGTGCTCTTGTCCAGGCCCAACCTCTAGAAAGATCTCTGATCATTTGGATTTCATCGATCACAGCCACCTCATCTAAAGAAAAATAAGAGAGAAAAAAATACAGCTAATCGCACCACCCAAACTATAATTACTAAATGCACCGCAATAAGGATTGACATGTCACTGGCTTCTGTATTAGATACAACCGAGTAAAAGCAATTTCAAATTAAGATTGGTATTTCAGTTAACGCAATACCATTACATACGTTATGGTGGGTAAATGTGATGGAAAACCCTTCCACTTTAAATTAAGGGGGTAGTCGAATTATTAAACACTCATCTACAGACACCTTGGTGCTGCCACAACCACAAGGGATTCTGGGTTGGCGCATGTAAACAAGGTCAACAAGTTAACGCAATGAAAGAGTGTGGAACGCACAGCGATTTACATTAGTAATAGCAAGGTCTAGGACCATGGGCTTTGCATCTTGTCTTCATTGAGTGGTTTGTACAGCACAATTGGGAAAGAAAAAAGATGCACCCAGTCTAACAGAATCAGAGAATTTCTAGTGTGCTACGTTATTATCATATTGTTTTCTATAGCGCCATCAGATTCCGCAGTGCTGTACAATTGGACATACATATAATAATGCATATAAACCAAAGCATGTAAAGAGGGCAGCAATAAGACACAGGGAAGACTGGCACACTGAACTCAAATTTGCTATATAAAAAAATTGTCACTGACCATAAAATGCACTAAAGGTCATAAACCAACACTGGTGCCATCATCAGCGATTGTTCATCTGAAAAGTGACTGTTCATTAAAAATACGTACAAGGCGTAGTCATGCTACACATCTCTATGGTGCATGCTGCATGTGCTGCTGGTTTGCCTTCCACATCTACGTACACCTGCTCTTCTCCAGTTATTAAATCACAAGGCACTCCCTGAAAATGCATAAACATGAGGGTCCAAGAGCAAGAAAGCAAGGTAGCAAAAGATCAGACAGAAAGGCGTTGAGTGAAATCTGTATAAAAGCAACAAACTAACAAGGTGTGTAAATCTGTATAAAATCATTTAATATACTGTAGTAAGTGGAGGTGCAAGAGGAATTATCTATGTACGTTTTACAGGTGAAACCAAGAGGTTATAAGTGGGAATAGACATAAATACAATATTAGAAGCAAAAATGTCTTCTTCCATATGTGGTACATGCGGTAGGATGGGAGTACGTAACTGTAAATCAGAGAATTACTATAACCTATAATTTGTTTAACATGAGCTGTGCATTAGGAAGTCCGGATATGGAAAAGAAGCACTGATGGTTTCTAGATTTTTATTGCCCATGCTCAAGTTTTGGGGAGTACTGTAGAGTTCACTACGGTCTCATCCTTACAAATGTTCCATTAGTTTCCAAAACGTAACTTTCCTGGAGAAATTCATCTAGACAGAAAGGTGTACGGAAAAGTAACAAAGATGGTGGAAAAGACGCCACTGCTTACCCAACATCCACAAAATTAAAGCCGGAGTGCAAATCTATTTTGAATTTGTCCGAGAGGGACACTTGGAAAGTACAGGATGAGATTATATATATACACATATAATCGCATTTATCATACAACTGAAAACATACTAACCGAATCGTTAGTCCTCTGGAAGATCTCATGAGCTAGCAGTTTCAACGGGCCACAATATACTCCAGACTTTGCAGACAAGTATCTCTGAATAGCGTGGTGAGTCTTACCACTATTTGTAGGTCCGGAATGGAAAATAATTTTGCGCTGAATGGCTCTGGCTTCAGGATACCTATAAAAAATGCAAAATAAAGAAGTGTCTTTACTAAATAATAATTTTAAATCAAGGCACTATGCAGCTTCCACTGACGGCATTGTGCAGCACAAGCATTGAAACAGAAACAAAAACATATAACCATATAACTCCGTGCCCGTTACTGCAATGCTTACCAATTAGGGGGTAACCTTAAATCACTGATTTTGCGAAGATCATCCATACAATCCAACATTGGGAAAATCTGTTTTGCATGTCTCATAAAAAATGGGAAGAGATCATCAACATGACCTACAAAAGTGAAATAAATGACAATTGAATTAGATGCACTTTCAATGTTTTACGTAAGCAAAATATTCTGAATACATCACGTCTCGTCAATGCTAAGCAATCTGGAAAGCTCCTCTATGCAGTATATCCCTAATATGGGTAATTTAGAAAATTTAAATATAGTTTTCCCATCTCTCAAAAAGTTCCCTATAACTTTTACCTTTCTGAATAATATTGGGAACAAATGAAAGTATGGTTTCAAGAAAACTCAAGGCAAAATATTGCATGAAATTAGTGGTCTGTGTATAATTTGATTGTTAGAATACTTCCACTTACCAACCCCAACACAAATGTCATTCAGAACGATGTGCAGATCCACTTGTAATGGGTCAGTCTCCAAGACATACTTTCGGAAGCTTATAAAAGCTTGGTGAAAGAGGCGAGCTGTGATGACAATAGAACCGGACAAATAGTCATTTGCTGACAAAAAACCTCCCAAATCGTGTTATTCTATAGAGCATATGGATAAAGGGAATTAAGGCTCTCTGTCTTACTAAGTATTGAACAGTGAGAGTCAGAGCGTGGTTTTTGGACACAGTCAGCTCCTGTAATGTCACAGGGAGTCTACAAACCTTGCTTTCAACTCCTTCATGCCCGAAGGTTTTCATAATGAAGGATCAAAATATTGTCATTTTTACTATATGTTTGGTAAACCACGATTCCCCTTTTCCATATTTGATGAACCGGCACAAATTACATATAATTTTGTTCAGGAAAGTGGTGTTTAAAAACATAGGCATACATAAAACATAATATCTATTAGTGATAATAGATTAAAAAAATAACCTATACAAAAATAGAGAAACAAATCACGAATTTGCTTACATTTTCTTCCATACTGTAGATGGCACAGCTGAACAATCACCCAATTTATCTTACTTCCTTCATGTTTATATTACATATATATATATATATATATATATATATATATATATATATATATATACACACACACACGCATTTATATATTTTTCTCCTCCTCCTGATCTGTTTGTGGTGATCAGCAAGCAGGGCTCCATAGCACTGCATTGCCCTATTGCAATAATCCCGATCAGCCAGCAGATGGGAGAACCAGTCAGCAGGAATTCTGTCAAAAAGGGAGATTCCCGGCTTTTGAAAAAAAGCCCGATGCCCAGTGTAGCGGCAGGAAGACGTATTATTCACTAAACTAGGTTACAACAGTCAACCACAGAGAGATAACCATATGTACCTTACGGAAAACATCTACTGAGGGCTGCATTGAAAATCACAAAAGCATTGCATATACATTTCCACAGATCAATGAGATATCTAGTCCTCCTGTAACTCAATCTACTTAAGATAGCAAACAATACAGGACACAGAGCATCCTGCCGACATGATTAAATTAGCAACATGTGTATATGGGACTTCATCTGACATCTACATGGTAAAATCTCAACGGACAGGATACATTAGGAACGCAGCAATGAGAAAAGTATGCTTATTAAACTAAAGAGATATGCATTACTTAAACATGCACATTAATACATAAAGCTCAACATTACTGCTTACCATCCAGTCCATTCTCTGATCCTAATCTCTGTATCTCTTTTCTTTTGTAAAACTTATTCAAAACCTTCAGCACCTCACCTATGAGAAAAATAATACTGTATTAGTGCATGATTATGACAGGAAACCATATCATCGCAAACACTGGCTGTATAATTTAATGACTGCTACAGTCATTGAAACCTAGGGCTTATGCATTGGAAAACGTACAGAATGATTTGATATGTTCGATGTTATGGAAATTACCCTTATTTAGAGGCTGTGTAAGTTCTGCCCCAATGTCAGTGTCCCCAGTTTCTGTAGGTTTGAGCTGCACTGGGAAAAACAGCGAGGTATCTGGTGATTTTCCACCTCCACCAGTCAAAGCTCTGCGCCCAGCATCTAGTCTTGTCCATCTTGGTACCGAACATAATGTTGGAACCCTGCGATCGCCCGAACGCTGTAAGCTGCGAGCTACTGGCTGTAGGCAGCACCTAGCAAACTGCGGAATGCGTTTCAGATACATGATAGATGCGCTCCGACCACCAAACGCTCTGCTAATAACTTCCGAGCAGTCATAACAAATGTCCCATTGCAATCACCACTACAGCTGCATGTCCCCGGCAAGAGCATGGAACAGCGGCGCATTCTGATTGCGTCAGCGAGAAGGACCCCAGACTTAGGTTGCCGCGTCTTTGCCTGCGTGACTTTGGCAGGTCGTACCATAAGCCTCATGTGTGACATTCAAGGAAGTGCTGCAAACAGTTGCCATATTTTGCCCACTTAAACACACGAAAATATCCTAATTGAGGGACTGTTACGTTTTTACAATACAACAATATATTGTTTTAATGTTATGTTACCCATATATTTACCCCATATATTACTATTGAAATGTTTCAGTGCAAATCCAAAGAAAATGGTTACTAGACGTGTGAACTTTCTATATAATTATTGGTGGTTATCATATAAAATCTTTAATAAGTTGTAGGCGTGTATTTCTTTTTATGTGCCCGAATTAATGAGTTGTTCCTAATATTTAAAAAAATGTATAGTTTTATTTATTTAAATGCATACCAAGTTAACGTTGGACTCTAGCCGCTATCATTGTGCATGTCTGAGTGACACCAAGGCCACCATCAAGTTATAAACACTATGTATATAGTGCTAGTCACTGTGTGTGAGTGTGTATATGTATGTGAATATATATAAATATAATACACACATTGATTCTAACATTACAATACAGTACGCATACTTTCTTGATTTCTGTATTTACTCAATGTATGCAGTGTTTATTGTTTGTGTGTTGTTCTCCCTCATGTCCTACCCTGTCTGTGTGCCACATGCCCTGCCCACGACTTTAATCCCTCGTAGCCCGGACACCACCAACCCACGGGTGGTTGGATACAGACAAGGGGTGGTTCGGACAGGGAGCCTCCTGTAGATTCCCGGTCGCTGGCACTGCCAGGAGAACGCAGAGAGACGCACTTTGAACTGTTGTAGCTCGGGGTCCCTTCAGCCGATCGCGTCACTTTTTGGACAGGATACACTCAGGACCCCAAGCTATCCCGTGACCGCCGCTGCTCCTTTGGGATCACCCCGAGAATGATGTTAAAGTTATACAGACATTGCGGGGCTCGGTGGTCTAAGTGTGGTGCCGGACTGTCTGGGCAGGGCGGGAAGATGTTGACATGATTTATAGTATTTTTCTGACCTAACCTGTATATAAGCCTGTGTGTTTCCCCAATAAAGTGTGTGTTCTTTCCCTGGACATTAGTCTCTTCTAACACGTCAGGGACTCGCTATATCACCCATTGTCGTGTCAGGACAATCACTGCGCTGCATTTGGCTACACCTCGGCGAGCTGCGGTGCTGTGACACTGAGGACGCCGGACCAGTTCCTGAGCCCTTCCCTGCTAGTGTCGTCTAGTAGGAAAGTGGTTAACTATTGGCATCCCAGAAGGAAGCAACCGAGAACCGACGGGTGCACCCAGCCGGCGTGCAGTCAGCCCGTCACAGGCGCCCACTTCAGTGTAGCCCAGAGGCTAAGTGGGAAGGTGCTCTCAGGGACGCTGGGCCCAGTATATCCACCCCAATGCAGCCCTGCCTGACATCACAATACCGCTTCAACTTCAGGTCTTCTTCCAACCACCCACAAGCTGCATTTGTTGTGATATACCATATAAAAGACACTTTCACTTTAACAGTACTTCCATGACCCTGAGTTGAAAAATTTTGAAAATGGTCCTGACCTCACTGCCTTACAACAATTTAAACAGGCACTAACTTCGGCCCTTATTCTGGCTGCTCCTAACCCCTCCAAACATATTTCTGTTCACATGGATGTCTCCATCTTCAGGTTGAAGCAGTTCACCAGGTGAGTGACAGAGGCCATGAGCACCCAGTAGCCCATATAAGCCAAAGGGCCATATTTATATGGACTCGCTTTCAATGTGTTCACGGGCCCCAACCCGTTAGTCTGGCTCAATAAGGTATCTGGAGACCATGAACGTTTTCTTGCGTTGGAGCCTCGCATTGCAGCCATACAATTTCACCATCCAGTACAGGCTGGAAAAACAGAATGGGAATAAAATCTACCCGGATTGCCTCAGATCGACCCGACAGGATCCAGCTGGGTCTGTCGGACTATGGGTCAGGGGGGAGCACTGTCACAGATATAGAGCTACAAAGACAATTTCGCTGCGGTTTCCTTTATTATTTTATATATTTATAGTGCTTTTTTATGTAATTTTATCAAGATAAGAGAGCATGATATGTCCCCTACATTCCTTGTTGTTTCCCTGCCCCGTTTCCCTGTTCTTCCTGCTCTTTCGCCTGGCCCTAGCTGCAATTTCCTGGAACTGTTTGGCGGCTGAGCCCCGCGGGAAGACCCGCTGAACTTTGAGCGCGGTCGCTACGGCAGCCTGTTGCTCTTTTGAGATGTTGGACTCGTGATAGGACACAGGTTGGGTTAGTACCAGAGAGGGAGCTTATGGTGCTTGGGGTAATGGGCAAAGAGCTCCAAAGTAGGTACCATACAAATTGTTATAAACTATTGATACATAAAATGGTGTCAATTGTAAATTCGTAGGCTACAACAGTGGTTTTGTTTTCACCTTAACATAAAAGGTTTTGTCCGTTTACAGTTATAATTGGAGATTTTTTTGTTTTGTAGTAAAATTACGTATAAACCAAGCCATTTTATTTTCACTTTGAAGTTGGAAAACACCCCCTTATGCATCTACACATTGTATTGATTTGCTACTATTTAATTCACCTATTTCATTTTTTACTGTTACTTTTGTAGCATAAAAGAGGGTAAAAATCTCACTTCTCTCTCATACACACACTATTGCAAAATTACATTTTTCATATGTAATTTTTCATATGTAAAATACAAAAAAAAACACTGTGGTGTTTGTAAGATTTTATTTTTCATCTGTATTTTGCCCCAAAACATTGATATAAAATACTTGTACAATATAATAAAGCAAATTTATATACACTTTGCATGAGATTTGTTTTTTTGATTTCATTACCATATATTAAAGGAAGGCAAAAATACTGTAATTAAGGGTACAGTAGAGTGATAAATATTAACCAATTCTAGTATTTTAGATATAACATTTTAAGATTAAACGAAAAAGTAAGAGATGCAATTTGTTAGGATGAAAAACAAAACAAAAAAAAAGGCTGATTATTTCACGAAGAACAAAAAATAAAGTTTCTACATACATTAATTGGGTAAGTAGTACAGAATAAAAGTGACGCATACTCAGGATGTCTTCAAAATGTTTAATAAAGCTTTTCCTTTTTGTCAAATAGAATTCTATGGATTTGGTGTAGATTCACACTAATGCTCTGCTTGTTCAAAACAAGTATAAATTGATTCCAGATAAACAATGCAATAAGTGTACATGAGAGACAGGGACAATAAGGCCATCTGTTCCTTTCTTTAATTATTTTTTTTTACCAGCCTACATGCATGACCGTAATACATGAAGCACTTGTTTTTAGCTTGCTGCATGTTCCAATGCAAAATCTCAAAATTAAAAATTAAATGAAATCTATAAAATGCTAGTCTGAGAAAGGTCCAGTGTTTTCCGGCAAAAGCACTTGCTATTTATATATGTACAAGTGGAATTACATACAGACCTGCAGAATGTTTAGTGTGGTACATTAAATGCAGCAGTGCTGGAATGAAGGAAGACGTTATGGCGGAAGGTTTTACTTCCTTGTATCCGTTGCAATCCTTCATTTCATGTGGAATAGAAAGTGTTATATCTCTGGCTCTTCAGCTGATGCTTGTTGATCTGATGGCTCATATCGTTGGTGAAAATTGGTTCTTTTCCTTATCTTCTCAGGTGCTTTTCTCCATAAAACGATCTCCTTTTGAAGAGAAAGTGAACATGTTAAACATAAAATAAATTACTATAACAAAGGCAGACCCACCATATATAGCAGTCTGGGACACCAATCTGGTAGGGGTGCTGCTGCAAGGTACTCTCCCCTCTCTCAGCCTCCTTTGAGCAGTGAGGGGCATCAGCTCTCCTTTGTTCTCCTGTATACAGCATGTGAAAAGTTTTTTTTAATGTAAAACTAAATTTTAGAACCATCACGTTTGGAAGGCACCGTATTTATTTGCCTAAACAGCAGCACCAGCTCTTGTGTCAGCAATGAATCCCATATGCTTGGACAGAAGGATAGGTGGGCACATAGTGCTTACTGGTTAGCAGTACTGCCTCCCTACCCTTTCCATGCATCACTAGTTGTACACAGCCAATGTAACACACTTATGGTAGGAAGCAAAGCTGGAAAAGGAGTGTTTTTTTTTTTTTTTTTTAATTCCCATTCCTGGGTAGCATCACATTAGGTACATGCAACCCAATCAATCTTTACCCAATATTATACATGGGGGGTACTCTGCATCCTACATAATGCATGGGGGGTACTCTGCATCCTACATAATGCATGGGGGGGGGTTCTCTGCATCCTACATAATGCATGGGGGGTTCTCTGCATCCTACATAATGCATGGGGGGGGTTCTCTGCATCTTACATAATGCATGGGGGGGTTCTCTGCATCCTACATAATGCATGGGGGATTCTCTGCATCCTACATAATGCATGGGGGGTTCTCTGCATCCTACATACTGCATGGGGGGTTCTCTGCATCCTACATACTGCATGTGGGGTTATCTGCATCCTACATAATGCATGGGGGGTTATCTGCATCCTACATAATGCATGGGGGGGGATCTCTGCATCCTACATAATGCATGGGGGGATCTCTGCATCCTACATAATGCATGATGGGGTTCTGCATCCTACATAATGCATGGGGGGGATCTCTGCATCCTACATAATGCATGATGGGGTTCTCGGCATCCTACATAATGCATGATGGGGTTCTGCATCCTACATAATGCATGGGGGGGTTCTGCATCCTACATAATGCATGGGGGGGGTCTGCATCCTACATAATGCATGGGGGGGGTTCGCATCCTACATAATGCATGGGGGGGTTCTGCATCCTACATTACATCCAGGTAAGAGTACAGTGTATCCCATATTATATATACAAAAAGTAGACTTAAGCTATATATAACCAACAAGACCTTATTTCACTGCACAGCGGAAAAGATCATTTGACTAATAAAGGTTGTCAACATGTTTTTTTTTCCAGGATACATATAAATTTTAAATGCTGATGACCAGCGCTACGATTAATCGATTAATGTTGTAATGGATAAAACTAAGCAAGTCAAATAGATGATTAAGTATTATGAACAGCTTTTCTATTACAGCTGAATGCTTTAATCCGTGTCCAGAGCAACCATGACAAATTCAACACCACTCACTTTTCCTGGGACAGACTAAATGTATCCCTTATATCATGAATGAACACTTTCTTAGCAAAAAACAAAAAGAAACCCCTTAAACATTTGTATTGTTTCTTTTGGTTTTAAGCGGTTTTAAGCAACAGCGGAACGCCACAATCTTTAGACAAAGCTGCACACGGTGTCTGCTTCCTGGCAAGCCACAGATATTATTGTAGCTGTAAATTCTAAATGAACACATCCTGGTTCCACTACTTTCACAAAGCCACAAAGCATTATACCTGCTGTTTGAAGTATCTTCTGTCTTCCTCATCAACAAGTACTAAGTTCAGGAAGTATCTCACTGAAAACTTTTTGTTTACATCCCTCATAGTGGGTGTAGGATCATACCCAGCGAGAAAGAGTCGAATAGGAATAGATTCCCCTGAAATGGGAAAACATTAGCAGTTAGCCCAGGAGAAACTGATGTGTATTAAATAGCATTTCAGCATTCGTGTATATACATTTTAAAAAAAAAATACAGAACAGTATGGATTTCTGCATACCAACTATATATATTATATATATATATATATATATTATTATTATTATTATTATTATTATACACATACTTCTTTCACATGTGAACAAGATTTCCCATTGCCATATACATGAACCAGTATTTTACCTTTGACTGGTGCTCCATCCATAATCTCATACTTTGCCACAGTTTCAGTCTCTGTTGTAGTACTAGGGCCTGTAAAACAATACATCTATTATTACACCGCTGAACATACCCAGACATATAAATATTGATTTGTTGCTATATGGAAAAAAGTGTTAGAACATCCTAATACATGTGACCCTCTGCCAGTCTGCGTCTCACAAAGCATCATGGGAGATGTAGTTAAGTTTAGCCACAAGATGTAATTATCCACATGTTGACTTTTTGTTTCATCAACTCATGGTAGATTATCAGAGTAATAATATTTTCATATTTACCTATTCCTGTGATTTCCTTCTTTATCAACTGCAATTCCATGTGCTGGATTTTTATTCTGACCAAAAGGAAGTAAATTTTCCCAACAATTACATCTTTTAAGTGGTACCTTGGACAGAAAAGTTTGTAAATCATGATCAGGATATACATACAGTAATTACTAAGAACAATTAACTTAGAGACAAAGCAACCCTTGTCATATCACAATATCCAATAAAAGTAATGTGTAACCAGTATACACCAAATGAATTAAACATAGTAGAATCAACTAGGTGAATTTAAATTAGATTCAGGTTTTCCTAGCTTTATCCAGAGTCTGTAAGTCATAATAATTATAATAAATAACAATATAAAATAAACAGCATCTAGTACAAAACACTCACTTGGATTTGTTGTATTCAAATTCTATATGCAAACAGTCTTCTATTCCCACTTCCATTTTGATGGAGTTGTTGACGTCTGGGTACGTTGCAAGCTGGTGAACAATTAGGTCATACTCCTTTACCAGGTCTGTAAGGCGTCTCACTATCGTCACTTTGAGAAAATACCTGACAGGCACACAGAAGGACCAACATAGAAAGAGAGGGGATATTAGCTGTGAGTTCTCATTTCTATCAGTTCTCGTTTGACATGACTGTACCAGCACACCAATAAGGCTGCAGCAACTATTCGATTCGATTAGCTAGTAGAGTGTTATTTACCAGTGGCAGATTGTAGCAAGGATACTGAACCATGCTACTATGGGAGATGCATTAGAAGCCCACTAAGGAAGCAGATGAACAACAAGTAACATTAGTAACAGACGTTCCTACTACGTGATGATGCCATCAGGGTCAGAAGTCTAATGATAGCCCCAAAACATTTAGCAAAGGACACTCTTCCTTTAAACACAAGAACTCCTACACCCATCATTTGCAGAAGTAAATTAGGATAATTATGAAATAAGTCACAATGCGGAGAAAAAAAACCCGTAACCAAATATAAAGCGGTCACGGAATACATAATTTTAAAAACTGCTGCATATGTAGGAAAAATGCATTTTACCCAACAAAAGCAAAATATTTACTTGTGTCAGTCTGGACATATAAACAACCTTGCCAAGGCATGTAAAGATACTTTTTTTCTGATTCCTTACCATGTTACATGGTTCCTTCATGGCATCATTTGCACCTATTTGCTACTTTGTTCATAGCTTTACACGTCACAAACATATTACATGTAGATAGGGCTGCAACTAACAATTATTTTCATAATCGATTAGTTGGCTGATTATTTTTTCGATTAATCAAAATTTATTTAAAATAACTGGATGTTAAAAGCAAACAGCAGAATAAAAAAACTGAGAAAAATGCATTTCTTGTTTTTATTTCCCAACCTGCCCCCCTAGTTATGCAAATCTGAGCCCAGGCTTGTCACACTGCCTCCCCAGATATGCCACATACCCCCACATATACCCCTCTGCCCCCTCAGATGTGCCTTATACCCCCTATATGCCATAGTGCCCTCTGCTATGCCTTATACCCCAGATTTGTCACTCTGCCCCCAAATGCCACTGTGCCCCCCTGATATGCCTTATAACCCCCTTTATGCCACTATGCCCCACCTGATATGCCACACATCAAGGATATGCCCCTCTACCCCCGTGCTCCATACTACTTGGTGTCTAGTAGGGGCAGCCAGTGAACGCCTGCGAGCTGTCGCAGGAGCTTCTATGACTGACCCCCGGAAGGTCATGTGACACCGGTGCGCCATCATAGAAGTCCCAGCAGTAGTGCAGGCGGTAGCAGAGATTGTCTGCGCACATCGCACAGACACCCACCGGCCGCCAGAGAGAACGATCCAGGTCCCCTGCAGCGCTGCAGGGGATCCTCCTCTCTGGCAGCCGGCAGACATTGTGTTATTATCCAACCTCTATTTGTAGTCGGATTAAAAGACGAGGGGTATCTGAAAAAAACCCTCATCTTATATTGGATAAAATAGATTCAACTAATCGATAATAAAATTAGTTGGCAACAATTTTCATTATGGATTATTATTATTATTTTAGAAAAAAAAGCCTGAATATAGAATAAGACTACCCTATAAGAAAAGTTTTATTAGTAAATATTATTATTTTTTTTTTTTTAATTTCCTTTTGCCAATCTGCCCCCCAGTCATGCACATCTGCCCCCCCATATGCCAATCTGCCTGCCTGATATGCCTTATACCCCTTATTTGCCACTCTGCCTCCCTGATATCCCTTACACCCCCCATTGCGGGGGATCTGGATCGTAGTCTTGTAGTCAGACCTCTATTTGAGGTCTGATTATAAGATGATCTTGAATATAAGACCAGGGGTATTTTTCAGAGCATTTGCTCTGGAAAAAACCTTGTCTTGTAATCAAGCAAATACGGTATTTATTTGCCTACACATTATAAAGAGCCGTTCCTGGTGTGTTTCTCCTGCATAATATACAGTGAACGTGGAGACATTATACAGAGCCAGCTCAATCTCTTCTTGCAGGAGAATAATAATCAGGATTACCGCCGTATAATGCAAAATGAAGTCAGCAGAGAAAGTGCAATCCTCCTGCAAACCTCCCGATATCAAGGACATATCTTATATGAAAACAAAAATGAAAAACAACTCATACCTTAACCTAACATTTGCACCAATGTAGGATTCATAAGGCTTCTCGACTTGCATGAACTCAAAATCATAACTTCTGCTCTGTGTCAGTTCTCCCGGTAGGGCCAATTCTTTAACCAAGTTCACAAATTCATGTGTGTTGCTTTTGTCATTGAAAAGTTCTGGGTAGAAAAAACAAATAAAAAGGACAATCTAAATCTTTGCATACACAAATCCAGCATGTGCCAGTAAGAAACTATGTGATGATAGTTGGTTTTCATCTTGGTGATAAAGGTATAAATAGTTTTAGACAGACAGGACATATTGGGGAAAAAATGCACCAGAGTAGTAATGCACGGTGCAAAAAGGGCATACAAGATACATGAAACAAATGGTCTTCTGCTACAGATAGTCAAGTCCATAGGTTATACAAAGCCATTCTGAGCAAACGTCTGGTGAAACAGGGAAGTCATTTATAATAAGTAAGACAAAACTGTCAATTCGTAAAGGCTGGGTAACCGGATCTCACAAAACATTGGTCCATATCGTGAAATGAGGGTCTTATTCATATTATCCAAATACACTTAGCCATGAATGCTGTATTTAATGAATTCATACTCCAAAACTCTCCATTATAAATGTGTCACTGCTGTAAAACATGAAACTTCCACCAATTACTATCAATGGAATTTAGTATTGAGGATCAGCCAATGTCAGGGCTCACCAATTTGTCCAACAAACTCAATTCGAACTCCTTGATGTTCTAGTCTTTTACCAGGCTGCTTGAAGACAACGTTTACCTACAGACAAAAACACAAACATGTCACAAAAGGTAAGCAAATGGGACAATTATTGGGGAAGCAGAAAGTATATATTAAAACTGTCTGAGACACTTAGGTTTACACTAATAATGGTTCTCTGAACAATACCGTACATTTATGTATACATTTTGACTTTGTAGCCACAAATACATATATTTTCCAGGACTACGATGTCATATTTAATGATTTAATGGAAAAAATAGACACAGGTTCCAGTGTGAAGTCACATCCAGTTGACGATCTGAACAGATCTTTCCCATACACAATCTCTCACAGTAACAATGCAAGTGATTGCTTAGCAATAGAGGATACTATAGTTGTGGTAATTAACAACATTTATACCGCCATATCAATTAAATCATTCAGTGCTGCAGGATGGAATACAATAAAATAGTAACATACAGTATTCACCGCTAACGCACAAGCCTTCTGATAGCTGATGTATTTACTAGTTTTGAGAGCCACTGAATGGGTGAAAGGGTAGAAAATGTGAGTTAAAAATGAGCATTAAAGGATCTGTAAGGTATTTGTCTTTAAAATCAAAGTACCATATCAGAGACACTAACCCGTGGTCTGTCAGATTAAGTGACCTCCAGACGAATCCCCACACAGTCCCTTCCGAGAAACATACTTTGCATTCTTCAGATACTAATAACTGCGGCCATAGTGAAGGCTTATCCGAAGGCTACCTCCATGATGGCAGCCCAGTAATACACTGTAAGAGCCGCATGCTATACAGCACACAAACTAGTGATCTCACATACAGAATTAACAGTTCCTTGTTGGTCTTGCCCTGACTTGTTTCTCCTTGTTTGAATAACCTCTGCCAGAGTAATCATCTTCTGGCTGGCTCTGCCTTTCCTTTGGTTGCTTCCTCAAATTCAAACTAAATTTCTAATGCGTAGTAAAGGGTCTCACCTTTGTAGATGTTGGTACAACATATGGCAACGTACTCCCACCATGCCCACCGTGCCCCCTTCAAAATGCAGCAAGGGAAGGGAAGCCTGTACCACTTCCTGCATCTTACCGTAAAACAATTACAGACATTCACCTTCCATCATCTCCTGCTAATTGCCCAAAGCATGCATCCCGGTGACTTTATTGTCTGTCTACTAACATTGGTCAGGTAGCAGTACTGGGTATTGTGTCTTCTCAAGCTCCCAGTGCATTTATGCTTGAGGCTGGGCTCAGCAACAAAGCCAGCAATGCTTGGTCGGTGCCACTGGTGCCAGCAAACAGTAACAAGAGAAAGTGGAGTATTTCTGTAAGAAACACTGGTTCTGCTGCAGAAAGAGTTGAAACGTTTATAAACACAGTATTGTGCGTTTGAAGTCTATGTTTACAGTGACTGTGTATGTTACTAGACCGCAGAGACATATAGTTGCTGTTACGACTAGTATTCCAGAGGGATTGCCTGGTTTTGAACTGCTCCTTGTACATACTAACTAGAGACTGATACCAAGCATCACAGAACCATAGAATATTGCACCAGATAAGGACCATTTGGCCTATCTCGTCTGCCCGCAAGGTCTCGGAAACTAATTTTAGGTACCACAAAAGACCCAAGAAAAAAAAGAAAAAACATTGTGCCCTTTTCTTCTACTTAATCATGAATATATTTTTTAATATTTTTGGAATGCAAGATTTACCTTTCCAGCCACAGATTCCCCATCGTAGAACAAGAAGTGTTTTTCTATCTTGCCATCTTCGGTTTTGATCTCCGATAGCTTCCTGGTTTCTGCATCGTTCAAAACAACTTCAATCTCACAAATTGGACCAAACAAACCGCTTAGAAAACTCTGCAAAGAAATGAGCGGTGGTACAAAAAAATAAGTCTTTATAAGTAAGCCTTGTCTTGCAAATATACTACCCTTAGAGGGAAGCTGCTCTCCCCCTCCATGTTCCGGTGGTTCATGCCACTGACCTAACACACCGCTGTGTTCTGCAGAATCCCCAACCCATTTGTAAGGAGGACACAACTTAGATTAAAGGGACCTCAGCTACCATTCACATTAACAGTACGGCTGCTATCCCTTTAAGCAAAAAAGGAGAATGCAATTCTGTTATTGCTTCATTAAGTTTAGAGCCCGACAAACTTTTGGCAACATTCCAAATTACCCTCAGTTTCAACACCCATACAGATAACATATTAATCATGTTGGGTTCTTCCATTCTCATGTCATTTTCAGTAGCGCTGTATGTATGTATTTGAATAAAATGCAACCGCTGCACACAATCTAATGTACACAGATTGCCAAGATGTCCAAGTAGAAGGCTACAGATTTCTCAACCGGTTGATAATAGGATTCCACTGTGATAAAGGAGTATTTTGGACAAAATATTAATAAATAACTTAAAAATGTCAAATTACATAA
The DNA here is from genome assembly GCF_027358695.1 of Spea bombifrons. NCBI lineage: Eukaryota > Metazoa > Chordata > Amphibia > Anura > Pelobatidae > Spea > Spea bombifrons. The sequence goes on along the minus strand of NC_071097.1, from coordinate 18,262,333 downwards.
AAAGGATCGCTTTCATTCTAGTTTTAGTTATGGTTTAGAGATGTACATAACCGCTACACAAGACCACTCGAGAAAGGGATTCCAGAATGTCTGTTTTAGCTTCATAACAGAAAATGATACAGTCATCATCATCATGCTCCTGGAGTGTGTAGGTTTATGTAGTTCATGTGTTATTATACGTAAAGGAAACAAAAATGTCCTAACACATCCCGAAAATCATTGCAAGTGACAGCACCATGTCTTCTGCATCTAGCATACAATTCTTGCAGATGATATAAGATGATGAAAAGCATGCATTACTAAAGAAACAGAACCTGGCCAACAGCATCTTAAGGTTTGCGTGTTCATATCATTCCTACTGTAAACCAAACAAAGAGCCCCTATAATCACCAAACTAAGCTACAAAAAAAAGCCGAGGTTCATTTCGCCAAGGCTCAGCTCGGCTTCATCAGTGGTTGTTAAACCCGCGTCGGCTTTTTATTTTTATTTATCTATACGTTTCGTTTTGTGATTATAGCGATTCTATTTTCCGTCAGACCGTAGCTTCACAAGAAGGAGTTAGTGATTAGAAGCAAGGTTAGTCCCTACTAGACTGGCAGCTGAAGCAGGTCATCGGCTGGAAGAAAGGGGGTTTTGCCCAGCATAAAATATACCATTAGCTATCCAGTCGATCGACAAACAGGATTAACGACCGAGTCTTCACGTCAGGAAAAAAATTGGCAGACTAGATGTACTAAATGCATCTAATCAGCTGTCAAATTTACTTTCTATGTTTCAACAGCCCAAGAACATCAGTAGCATATTGTATTACAGTAACGATAATGGCAACGTGGGGCTAAAAGAATTCCCACTTTGCAACAAATACAACATTAGTTGCTATTTTATTTAGTAGGAAAGTTGGCTTGGATTTATATAGAAGCTCATTATAATTACATGTGTGTTACTAATAAATCAGTGATACAGGTGCATGCCCAAAAGTTAGAATTAGCAAAAGTTAAAATGAATACTGGGGTAATCACTGGTGGGACAAAACATGGTAAACAGACAGTTAGCGTCTCATTATTTTTAATAACTTAGAGCTGCTATCATTGATAAATTGAGCTGAAATTATGTAACATGTCTGCAACAAATAAAGATTTTAACGCTTTGAATGATAAATCACACCGCATGCGGTCTACAGGAGTCCGGTGCAATTGCCATATATCACGATCACTATATTGCGACGCAGTCATGCTTAACCCGTTCCAACCACAAGCGAACTCGTAGGTTTTAGGCTGCGGTAACCGAAGAGGGGCACTCGCAGTGTCGGTATGCAGGCGGAATGCTGCAGCGGAGCACTAAAGGAGAAAAACAGTCTGCAAGAGCAGTGACACTTCAGGCCAGTTGTTCCGCCCCGAACTAGGCCCTGACAGTTCCCCGGCCTAACCGCTTGCAGCCTGGCCTGTCACTGCCACCGCCACAGAGGAGGCCTTAGCCGCAGCTCCATTCCGCCAGTGGTCTAGGACTTACCATGTTGTCACACCGGGCCGAACCCTCAGCACCGACGAGGAACTCCACCCGCCACCGTCACGTGACTACAGGGGAGGGGCGGAGTGGCGTCACGTTGAGAGAAGCCGTGTGACCGGTCAGCTGATCTGGGCCCACGTCAGGGCTGGGTTTAGGAGGCAGGTCGAGGTGTGCGCTTTCCTGCTGGCTGTAACTCCTGCAATGTCAGGGGGCTTGTGACTCAGAGACCTATATCATCAAAATGTGCAGATTGTCACCAGGGTGCTACTACTGTGACACGTGACTGCTAACACTGATCTGTATAGAAGTCACTCACCAACATGTGAGTGAAATATGCAGGACATATGTGTGTATGTTCACTGCAAATATAATATGTTTAAAATATCTGGAAAAATACACTGAGGTGTGCTGCAGCCCTTCTGTCAGCCGGAACACTACGCTGGGGAGCGTTCCAGCTGTTTTGGCATCTGGAACACTATTCTGGAGCGTCCTCTGTACATTCCACCAGCCAGAACACTATGCTGGAGGGTACTCTAGCTGATCCCATAGGAAGAACAGGGGCTTCCACTGGGCATTCCAGTAGCCAGAACGGTATGCCGTTTTGTGGCTGATCCAGCAGCGGCAGGAATACTATGGTGGAAGCTGCTTTGGCCATTTCAGGAGCCGGAATACCAAGGTGGGGAGCGTTCCAGTGGTTTCAGCAGCAGGAACACTATTCTAGAGAATCCCAGAATACTATTCAGGGAGTGCTTAAGTGGAAACAGGACACTGTTTCCGGGGGGGCTGATTGCCCATGACAGGGAGTGCTCCGGTCATTCCAGCAGACAAAACAGTCAGAAACGCATCCAGCATGAAATTCTGGTCATAGTATTCCTGCAATCAGAAACAGACTCTGACAGCAAATATGAGCAATTCACAATATATACTCACTGGCCCCTTTATTAGGTACACCTTTTCAATTGCTTGTTAACACAAGTAGCTAATTGGCCAATCACATGGCAGAAGCTGGCATTTAGGCATGTGGACGTGCTGAAGTTCAAACCGTGCATCAGAATAGGAAAGAAAGTTGTTTTAAGTGAATGTGGCACGGTTGTTGGTGCCATACGGGCTGGTGAGAGTATTTCAAAAACTGCTGATCTACTGGGATTTTCACGCACAACCATCTCTAGGTTTTACAGAGAAAAAGAGAAAATATCCAGTGAGCGGCGGTTGTGTGGATGAAAATGCCTTCTTGATGTCAGAGGAGAATGGGCAGACTGGTTCGAGATGAGAAAGGTAACAGTAACTCAAATAACCACTCGTTACAACCAAGGAATGCAGAATACCATCTCTGAACGCATAACACGTCGAACCTTGAAGCAGATGGGCTACAGCGGCAGAAGACCACACCGGGTGCCACTCCTGTCAGCTAAGAACAGGAAACTGAGGCTACAATTCGCACAGGCTCACCTAAATTGGACAATGGAAGAACGTTGCCTGATCTGATGAGTCTCGATTCCAGCTGCAACATTCAGATGGCAGGGTCAGACTTTGATGTAAAAAACATGAAAGCATGGATCCATCCTGCCTTGTATCAATGGTTCAGGCTGGTGGTGGTATAGTGGTGTGGGGGACATTTTCTTGGCACACTTTCGGCCCCTTAGTACCAAATTGAGCATTGTTTAAACGCAACAGCCTACCTGAGTATTGTTGCTGAAGATGTCCATCCCTTTATGACCACAGTGTACCTATCTTCTGATGGTTACTTCTAGCTGAATAATGCGCAATGTCACAAAGCTCATCATCTCAAACTGGGTTCCTGAACATTACAATGAGGTCACTGTACTCCAATGGCCGCCACAGTCACCAGATCTCAATCCAATAGAGCACTTTTGGAATGTGGTGGAACGGGAGATTCGCATCATGGATGTGCAGCCGACAAATCTGCAGCAACTGCGTGATGCCATCATGTCCATATGGACTCTGAGGAATGTTTCCGGCATCTTGTAGAAAGTATACCATGAAAAATGAAGGCAGAAGGGGGTCCAACCAGGCAAGGTGTACCTAATAAAGTGGCCAGTGAGTGTATGTTCTTACTGATGAAATGGAACACACCCCAGCATGTGTCAGCATGAATGTGTAATTGTGTGTGTGAGCATGGATGTGTAATTTTGTGTGTGTGTGTGTGTGTGTGAGACCATGGATGTGTCATTTTGTGTGTGTGTGTGAGACCATGGATGTGAAAGGGGTGAAATGGAGTGTGTGTTAGAATGAATGTGTATGTGTGTTAGTGAGTATGAGTAAATGTGTTTATATATGCAGGGCAGGCCCAAGGCAAAACGCCGCCAGGGGCGAATTTTAAAATGCCGCCCCCCCATGATCTACCCTTCCTCTCCATGCCCCCCCCATTATCTACCCCCCCCCTTGAGGGCTTACACACTCTAACCCACTAACATTCATTGGTTATCACCTTAACCACATCTTGACTGGTTCTTGGTGGGATACAAAGGCTCACAGGACCCGGAAAGAGGGATAGTCAGCACCGATGGCCAAGGTTGAAGCCCTGGTTCCCATCACAATGCAAATCGGAAAAATATCAAAAAGTCTGTTAATTAATTTGTCCTTATTTGGAAACCACCCTACATGACTTGAATTTATTTTAGGTTTTCTAGTTTTTTTGTTTTGTTTTTAACTATAAACCTAACCTTTGTGATGTACCTGGTACATAATCAGTCACAAAGGGGTTAAACACTAAGGCATACCATCCTAGTAAAATTCTGACATCTAATGACTAAGTCTGCCCCCCCCCAATAGAGCTCCCAGGAAACCTGCCCCCAAAGCAACCTGTCTTTACTGGAGTATTTTTGTCTTGTTCTGTAGCTTACATTCTCCAGTAGGTGGCGCTGTTTCCCACATCATTCTGCAACTTGTTCTGGAAAGGTTCTTCTGCCTGTTACCTATTTATTACCTAATTATTAACTATTATTACCTATTAGCTTCTGTGCCTACCGTTTATGGGATAAATAGTTGCCAAAGTGAGCCACTTTTCTGTGGATTGTCTGCGTGCGTACATTTGCTGTTCCCTTAAAAATAACCATTAATGTCTAAACCTTGGGGGACAGCAAATGTACACTGTTATACAGGCTGTACACTCACTACTTTAAATTATAGTAGAGTGTAATTTCTTTAGTGTTGTCACATGAACAATTCTAATAAAATATTTACAAAAATGTGAGGGGTGTACTCACTTTTGTGAGATACTGTATATATGCTTTTATATAAAATGCCTTTATCATATGCCTTTATCATTTCTTGTCTCCAGCATCCCTACCTACAAACAAAAGCTATTATCAAGGAACAAGGTAAAACAAGGGACAGACAATGCATATGAGTAAACAGAATTCTTAAGAATGAGCTGTGCAATCTGACTTCCTGAATGTCACCATGGTTCCTCTTTTTGATAACTGTAGTTTGCGTAATTTTTATAAAAACCTAAACTGAGGTCACATTACATCTACAAAAATGCATTGAATCAAGATGACAAAACCTTTTCATGTAATCACTTGAGTTCCAGACTGGTCCTTCGCCCTTAGGAAATGTATAGGTTAGTATACTGCACTTATACACACATTTTTGTGTATTCAAACCATACTTACCAACACCAAACAACTATTTAGCTCTCAACCCCAAATTCTGTTTCATAGAAACAACCATACCAGTTTCCAACACCAGGTCCCACCAAAATATGTGAATGTGTGTGGATAGTAGGGACACTGGGTGGGACAGTCAGCAGTTGGGCTATAAGTCTGATTTGGCAGGAATGGACAGAACAGCCCTAAGAATGGCCATTTAGTAAAGTTGTTTTTTTTAAAAAAATAAACTTGATTTAAAGTTTTCTCTTAATCACAACTATAAATGGTAAAAGTAAGGTCATATCATCAGTTGTAGCCACTAAAAGAAGTGCTTGGTTATGGAATATCAATTGCTGACAGATGACCACAGAGCCATCAGACCAGTTTGTATAGTGCAAACTCCCCAGGGTCGTTGCCTTGAGTCCTACCTTTTAATGTTTTCATGGGAGATACTGGAGACAAATGTATGTTGCTTCACCAATTAGTGCAGATTTTTTTTTTATTCTAGGTTATTACCTGACCTTCCAAAGACTGGCCTTTAAAACAAAATCTTGGTATAGTTTAGTAAACCTGCCAAATACACCTTTTTAGGAGGAAAGTCTATCTTTGAGAGCTGTGCACCTCTCTCCCACGTTCATCTCCATAATGTTCCTGCAGGAGATCATAATTTTTTAGGTGAGTTTCATAACCTTCAATTGCCTTGAAAGTCAGAACATTGTGTATTACAACAAGCCTCTGTGCCCTGGACTACTTCTCCCTGATACAGAGTGCCACGTTTCCCCAATTGCCAGAGACTCTAAAGACTGTGGTGTTCAGACACAGATTCGGGGCACCTGCATTTTGGGAGGGGGTTTATGTGAGGTGTTTTACTCACCATCAGGTCAGGACTTACAGGGCAGAGACCTCTATGGCCAGTATTTGCACCAAGATCTGATATCCAGCAGGTTTCAGATAGAAATCAGGGAATCGCCGGTGTTTACTACCTTCCCCACAGACTACAATGGTGACCCCCTACTAGGCTGAGGTGGGCCGAGTGCAAAGGGGGGCCTGATGGAGAACTATGTGTGGTTTGCTGAGACTATTGTGGTGTGTTTTCAATTCAGTCAGTCCTGTTTTCAGCTCAACATTGGTTCTGTCTAATGCTTGGGGTGGACTGCTGTAATAACTCATTGTCCTTTTCAGGAGAGTACATGCGCTGAATATGTTAAGTTACGGCTAGCCATAGCACCAACGCAGCTCCGGTGCAGCGGCATTCCCTCTTCTCTCTATAACGCTGGCTCTGGCTGGCGCTGAAGGGGTTAATCTTCCCAGTACCCAGTCGCGGTACAGGGTGTCCCATCACACATCAGCATTCTTCTTCTGAACGCATTACTCCTTCTGTGCCAGTAAAGGGAGGGTAAAATTGTAGATATATGACACAGTAGTCATGCAGGCATTTTGAATTTTTTCATAATTTTGATTAATATCTATCATTTCTATAGTATATAACAATTTTAAATATCTCTTCTTATGGCTAACAAAAAATATGACTTAAGAGAAAAGAATATAAGACAATAATTGGGGAAACAATAAAAAGGATAACAAACAGAAAAAGCCTAATATTTATATGAAAACCTAGATGCCCCTATTGCTATTAATAAAATGATAACAAACAATGATTTTATCAATATGTAACACCCAATAATAAATTATCCTAGAGGCAGGTGCCAGAACCGGAATTGTTTCTTCCTTTAGGTTACTGTGTCGTAAAGCGAATCCCACCACTTTATTGGTATTGGGTATTGGAATAATTAAGTTGATTATCCTAGATTAGTATACCCACCACTAAACAGACGATGCATTGCACAACCAATTCATATATGCAACTTATTCCAGTATTAACATTTGCAAGCACATAAACCCGTTTCTGTCCAAATAAAAACTGGGTTTTATTTCATAAGCAGTGTAAATTTTTATACATAAAATTTTCTGGCACCCTAGGTCAAGGTGTGATAAGAAGGGAGGATAAAATCAGGAAATTGATATGCTAGTTTTGCCACCTTTGGCCACAGACCTCAGCTTCCGTATAGAAATATAGAATTTTTTTTTAATTATGTTTTTACGTGATGACTGATGTTAAGAATCTGTTATAACTGAATGTTCTTTTTCTGCTATATTTACAAAATCAATGTTACTACAACGATAATAAGAAGAATTATGAATGTCTGGAGATATGTGCCATTGGGTTTGTAACGGGTCTGACCTTTACTGTTTGAGATGAATGAGCTAAATCATCCAAATCCTTAGATGTTGCTGTTTCAGCCACCCTGATATTGTGATGTTATTTATTTCTTGTTATGTTTCCTCATTTTTTCCAATGAGAAAACAGGAAGAAGGCTGGCCATGTTCTTTCTTTCCTAATAGCCCACATTTTGAAAGTCACATGGTTATTCTTGATTACAAATATTATAAACTGTCCTAGACATGTCACATATACCAACATACCTGTGAGCGCATGTACACACACAAATAACCCTATTATAATAAAGCATACACGTAGAGTACTAAGATATAACTAAAAATAAAATAATACCAGATTCCAAGTTGTAAGAGTTAATGAGCAATTGAATTATTTTATATTTTTTCTTGTACATTTGTATTCAGATATTTGTGCAGCTGCTCTAACATCACAGCCCATAGAGTGCCAGTAATCCCATGGATCTTTTTATACCGAGCCTTGGGCTACTGACATTATTTGCCTCGGGTGTGATGATTACTCTTTATACAGGGTGATAAGACATCTCGTTTTTAGGGAACAGTCTTCTGACTGAGACCGCTTTACACAATAATTATTTGTACCTCAAATGACTCTGGAAGGCTGGCACCCTCTGTACTAAGGGCAAGGTAAAGCGGAGCACCCCTCCTCGGTAAGAACATACGTACTGGCGCACACACATTTACACACTCATTCAAACATACGCATATACTGTCACACAATGTGAGCTGACACTCTATTTCCGCAGAGTCGTGTAACATCATGTTACATGACCCTGCCACATTCTCGCCTCCACAATTGGCCCAATAAAACTCAGACCACCTTCTTTGAAGAAGTTTGGACTGGCCCTGGGGGCAATTGCTAGACAATCCCTTTCTGAAGTCTCAATGTTGCACACTGTTCTCAGTGTGTGAGCAGAAATGAGAAAGAGTTGAGGTCAGGGTGATACAGGTGAGGTGTGTTTGATTGTGAGTGACGTGATTATTTTTTTAGTGTAAATGTAGTGTGTATGTGTTAATGTCAGTGTATGTGAGAGTGAGTGTGTTTGTTAGCGTGTATGCGTTAAAGTGAGTTTGTGTGTAGGTATGTTACTGGATTTGGGGAGGGCACTCAGCTATACCTGTAAGGTGCCAGTCCTCCCCTGGACATTTCTTATACAATTGAATAAAAATGTTCCTGATCTTACATTAAGGCTCAGCGTATATAGCTCTGTAATGGTTGCTGATTGTAGTAGGACTTAAAGGTACACTCCAGCACTTTCAGCAGCAGCTGTAGCTCCCTGCCTCCTCCATGGTCTGATGACTCATCCCACTGATTGGCTGCTCGAAGCAGCTTGAAATAAATGGGTGCCCCTAGCTGTCCCCTCTGCAGTTGCCTGAATGGATAAAACGTTGCCTTGTTTCTTAAAGGTGCACAGTGTCCATAATGCTGTCTATACAGTAGAAGCTGTGCTGAGTCTCCATAGTGTAAGTAGGATGGTTGGGAAGATCAAAGATCTCCCCTGTAACTGGCCCTTTGTGCAGCGGGATATCAGAGGGCTGATCTGTCCTTTGGTTTTGTAGCATGGGGACTTGGCGGAGATATGAGGGACACTTGGGAGGCATGTGATACATAAAATAAGTTTTGTCTTGTGTTTACAAGGTTCTGCCCACACTCAGCCATACAATGCTGTTCGTTTTAGTGGTTCCATTCATTTATCCTTTGGCAATTTGGGAAATTTGTAGATACACGTGACTCAATTAATTACTGTTGTGTGTTTATAAAGAACCAACTTGTATATCCACTGTATGGCTCTGAAGAATAAGAATAAAGACATTGATAACTGAATAAATGATGATGAAAATCTACAGCCCTGTAGGACAAATTATCACACAGCTAATTTGGTTCGTTTCTAATAAAATAAAGTCTACCTAGGGATGTCCCTAAGTTCTCTGGCACTTCTCCCCTCCCAGGTTTACTAATTATGTGTCTTTTGTGTGACCAACCAATGCACGTTAAAAATAAGATGTTTTGAAGATTTCTCAGTGATTTAATGATACATTATACAGGATAAGCCAAGCTCTCCCTGCAGCAAAGGATCACATTCACTACATTGGCATAATGTACAGTGAAGTTAGATGGTTGAAGCAGCAAATCTCCCTTTAGGGAAAAGGCCCCGTTATATGTTACAGCTGTTGAACTCCACAAAGCTTCTAATACAAGGTCTGAACCCATATAACATAGAGCTAAATCTATGAGAGCTTTAAGGAACCTCTCACATTACCTATGCATTATACAGGGCCAACTCAGGCCTTCTGTCAGGAGAAGCTTGCTGAGGTTTGTCCTTGATAATGCATACCAATATTAGGACATTGAGCTAGACTCCTTTAAGGTGGAGATATATTAAATATAATATGATATAATATATAATATATGTAATAGAGAATTACAGTTACAAATGATGTCACTTTTCTTGGCTGGAAATCATTGCCTTGCTGATGCCAGAGTGAGATGAAGAAGGGAAGATCATCTCACCTGCTTCACATGCCATCTGGCAAGAAGACATAAGCTCTGATACTCATAGATATATATAATATTACATAGTTTATATTAGATATAGTCAACGATAGGACAAGTACCGGTATATAAAAAATAATTAAAACCTTTCAAGCTTCTAAATGTAGGCCATTTTTATGTAGTTCTCATATTCTGTTATTTTCTATTAAGATTTTGCTGTTTATTTTTTTTGCAGACAACACCTGTTTGAAGCAATTATTTCCATCATGCATCTTGAAGAGGAAAAAGAGATGGATAAATAGTAAAAGATCAGTCAGTAAATAAATCAGCCATGTCCTTTAATTTCATAACACAGAATATATTTGTACAAAGCAACAAACATTGATGCACAGAAACAAAAATGCATTTCCAGAATGTGTAATCCATTAAGTCGTTATATGAGCGGTTGTAACATATTAATTGCTTTACAGAATCAAGTTTTCCTCAAACAAATTATCATTAAATTTCTTATTCCAATCACCCATTTTTGAAACATCAGTGTAATCTACAACATAATCTTTTTCAGACACAGGAACTTCAAGTGACAAATCGTATTCTGAACCAAGCTCCTCAGCTGAAGATCTTTCATTACCAGATCCAGGTTCTTCAGCTGGGAAGCCATCACTCCCTGACCCAGGCTCTTCTCCAGAAAGCAAAGCCGTGTTTGAGAACGGTGATGTTCTCTTCTTTCTAAATACATGCAAATAAAGCAATATTAAGTGTTATATTTGTGGTTATTACCCGGACAGCATCCATATAAACCCATACAACTTAAAGGCAATTAAATATAAACCCACAAGAGAATGTTTCACAGGTAATATATCTTCAAGCTACAAATACATTTCTTGATTGTGGAATGAAGAGATTACATGACTAGACAGACAGATAGATAGATAGATAGACAGACAGATAGATAGATAGATAGATAGATAGATAGATAGATAGATAGATAGATAGATAGATAATAGATAGATATTCCGATAGATTAATAGATTAGATAGTAACAATACATTGTCAATCACAATCATATAAATAAATTTAGATACTTCCCTAATATATTGAAACCAACTCTTTAGTACTCCTCAGGTACTCACAATAATCAAACCCACCAAAAAGGAGCATATATATATATAAAAGAGAAAACAAAAAAATAGATATATAGGATAATTCGATAAAATTACAACAAAAGAAATGTAATATCCATGAATGTGCAGTCACAAACAACTGCTAATCAAGGCTAATCAAATACATCCATTTCTTTCTTGGCTCTGGAAGATAGTAAGTAAAAGACACCAATGGTGCAGAACAGCTTTGAAATAGAAAGATAATAGAACGTATTGAACACACGCTGGTGGCATAACATATATATATATATATATATATATATATATATATATATGGCATACTGTGCAAATAGTGCTTCAATTAGTGCTTCAATTAAAAAGTCCACCAACTCTTTTTAAGGGAGATTTTATTGCGTTGGCTTTTTTTACTTTTTCCTCCTGAGGAACCCAGGAACAACTGGTGAAACGCATTGACTTTTACTGTACAGTTAGTGGACTTTTTAACTAAAGCACTATATGCACAATACATTATATGTTGTGCCACCAGTGAGTATGGTTAAATATCTTTATATTTTAAAGCTATACTGCGCCATTGGTGTCTTTTTATTACAATTTTCCAGAGCCAAGAAATAAATAGATATATTTGATAAGCCTTCTCCTTGCAGATGTTTGCACACTCACAGGTATTACAATTCTCTTGGTGGGTTCCATAATTTACTTATCAAGAAAACCTATGCAATGCTGTGTGAAGGCCCACAACTTGGCAACTTGGTACAATCTTCAGTTTAAAAATCATCTTGGCTTATAACATTTACATTTTTCTTACATTGTTGGAAAATTTATTGCATTTTCCTCTTCAGCTTCTTTGTAAAAAGACCCCTTTTCAACACAGTTTACTGAATTATCATCTGGATGGCATCTGACAACCTGTATCGGTAAACCTATAACATAAAATGAAAAAAAAAATGTTAGTACTTTTTGCTTGATCCTGCAGAATTCAGGCGGTTGAGTGAAGAAATTGTTTATATAAAACATTATTGAAAATATAAAATTGTGTTCTTTAGAAGTCAAAAGTGAAAGAATTTTTTTTTCTCTTTTGCTAAATACCACCATGGGACATGATTTAAGGGAACTACTTTTTGTCAGGAGGTAAAGATATTTTACATTAAGTCACCAATGTTAAATCATGGGGTTGGTTACTCTCAAAGTGTTATATCAGAGAACGATGAGACCAAGCCAATACTAGAATGGTATAAAAACTCTGAGCTTTTGGGTCCACTCCATGATAATTCTCAGGTATAGAAGTTAACTAGAACATGTAACAATTGCAACACCTTGTGATCAAGTCCATAACTAGAACAGGACCTATGTCTCTTCCAGTTACACATTAGGGCAAGACAGAATAATTTCCCATATGGCGCACATCATTACGTAAAACTGTACAGTGCCCTTAAATGCTGTCTGTGTTGTAAGAGACATCCTGTTATGTCATATAACTGTTAGGCACTATCTTATTCCCCATGTATAGCACCCTGTGTCATTATCAGATGGCAGGCCTAGATTATCATGTTGCGCAGATGGCGCTTCATCTGTTTTCTCTGAGCGCTCAAAGGTAGCGGCTTGAAGAAATCAGCTCTAAGGGGATATGAAGCTGATAATCGTGTGCCGTTGAATGCGAGTAATGATAATAAGAATGATATCATTGTGGGCCGTGATATGGTAGGACATAAACGAAATAATCTGAAATGTACAACTTGAATGAACCTACTGGTGATAATATGGGGGCCCCGAGAATAGTGCATCCTCAATCTGCACCATTTTTCCAGTAGACCTCAGCTTTGTGTAGCATCAACTTTTCTGTTTTTAGAGGTCAACTTTTCTTTAAGACACCCTGTTTCACTCTGATCTTAAGTTGGATCCTCTTGATAAAAAAATAATAATAAAAAAAATGCTGAGCTTTATCTTTCACTCAAGGTTCTGATATGGAGTTATCGAGTTAGGAGATCAGTTGATAAATATCTTTGTAGTTGACCTAGCCTAGGAAAAGTATCTTCTTTTACTAAGAATGGAGTAAAATGCTGATCACATCTAAAGAGTGACGCTAATTTTGAAAATCAGTTTTACCAATAAAATGATTCAACCAGCATTGAAATTAAATTAGTTGCTATGGAGATAAGAACACTTCTGAACTGTTTTTGATACTTAACCCTCAGTGTTTCACAAGTAAAGAAAAAAATAGGCAGAGAACCAGTGACATTAAGGATGATATTGAATAAAATAGAATGATTTTGGGGGATTTTAATAACAGAATTTATTGTGTTAGATGTACTGCATGCAATTTAAATAGTATAAATACAAATGGAAAGATACATTTATAATATAATTTCATTCTAGTGTTAAAAAGGGTTAAATGGGCAAAAAAAAAATTCAATCAGTGATGGTCACAAGAAAAAGCATCTAAATAATTGACGCTTCACACCTTTCTATGGAATTTCTACTCTTGGATCGTAGGAGAAATTCAAGATACTAGAAATATAATAACGTAAGATGAATCTACATAAATTTTTGTTGATCTTTTCCAGCGGTGCTGCCCAATAAGCCGTTAACACTGTTTATAAGAGCAGCCTTTTGTGCTCCTATCCCACCAGAACCCACCGATACCACCTTCTACCAGGCAGACCCAATAATTAGAATTACCCCAGAGTTATGTTACTAATATTTTTGGTAATATGTTTGATATAATTCAATATTTTTGGTAATATACTACATCTCGATTTCCAAATAAAGGTTACATTTGTGAGAAAATATCATGAGAACTTGATAAGGAAAAAGTATAGTTATAACATAACTTAATTGTGAGAATTTTTTTCCCCTAACTGCGTCATGAAATGAGTCAGCTTCCCTTTCCCCAAAACACTTACATTCGGTGTTTAGAAAGAAATTGTAGAACAAAGCTATATGTATAGTTTAGATTTTAATTACAAGCTATTTAGAATGTTTGAATGATCACTTAAAATACGCTTTCTATAACCCTTACAAAATTATTACATTTTTAATCAACTGAACTGAATTCAAATGGGTGTATTTTCCAGTATTTATTCTGGCAAACGATCAATACAATAGATAATATTAAAATAAAAACTTTACAAAAAAAATTAGTTATAGGATACAGCATCATCATGATTTACAGTAGATAGAGATGTATAACAAGATAATTTAGAAGTTCTTAAGATTGTACCTATAACATTATTCTACAATATTATTTTAATGTCTTTCCAGCTAATCAAAAATAAGCATTGTATTAAAGTTTTGTAGCGAGATGTTGCCACAGTTTAGGTAAGATTTCCCAATTCCAGTAATAATTGAAAAAAATATGAATGTCAAATAAAGTGCGGAATGTTTTTACCTTGTGTAAGGTTTTCAGCAAAAAGCATGACACAGAACATCAGAAAAATGTTCTTTGAAATGAAATGAAGTTCCATAATTTGCTTGAGTAGTTCTCTGCGTCCTCAAAATGAAATGTGTACTAATGAGTGCAACAAGTTCCCCAACAAGCAAAGATTTCCGACTGAAACCACTATGACCAACCCACAGTTTCTCAAAACTTCCTGCACACGAAAAGGTGCGAATTGCGGAAATAGCTTTGGCGAACAGCAAGAAGATTCTTATTTAGAACTGTGACAAGAAATTGCATCGCTAAGTAATACATTTAAAAGGGGAGAAATTACATGTGGGTCATCGGAATCAAGATCTATCTGTTTTTAACGTGATTGTTATGTACGGTGTAAAAGGTTTCCTTACTGCACATTTGCATTTATCACCATAAGAAAGGAGACCTCTAAAAAATAGACCTCTGAGGTCCTGAAGGTTATGTGACTTTCCATTATATTCTAACTTGGCCTAATAAAAGATACGAGCTTCAACAAAAGTCCTATCACCGTAGCAAACACTGAAATGTTTCTTCTATTTCATTCCGTTTCTTGCTGCGGTGATGGCACCATTTTTCCACTTGTGCACCAGAAGCACATTTTCGACATGATCCCCTATAAGGTCCAGAGCATGATGCCACGATGCAACAGTCCATGCTAAAGTGGGATTCAGGATCGGCATTGGGTGGCCACATACAATAAAGGTTGAACCAGGCTGTCAAGGAGATGGCAGGCACGTCTACAATCGGTTGCCCTTCCTTATAGAATAACATGAAGAAAGTAAGTGTTTCTTCTGCTAGTCGCCCTTCCCCCAGGTGAGGTGAGCCAAAGCCTCATTGACCAAAGGGGGAAAATAATCAGCTTATTATGATGTTATCACTCCATCTGTATATTGCGTTATTTGCTCTGAAGCCTAAATTAAGTGATCTATTCTTTGATCACCTTGCTATTGTGCTGGTGTTTATAGAAGACCCATTTTTTTGTCCCTAATAATAGAGTGCTTAGTTGGCTACACCCAGTACAAGTGGTTGTCTACTTTATTAGGTAGAGAAACTGAAAAGTCCCTGCAAACGAGCTATATTGCTTTCTATTCCTGAAAATTGAGGACAACAACACTATGGCCAGGGATTCAGGCAAAAGAGCCCTGGTTCCTGTGACACATTCACACAAACAAAATAGAATGTCCAAAGAATATTCAACATTATCATGATTGTAACAACATATGGGTCTTTATTCAAAGGGGATACCTTTTATTGGCGAACATAGAAAAAATTAACAGTAACCATTTGGGGTCAATGGTTAGATAGAAAATACGTCTGAGGTCCTGAAAGCTTTTGTGATTCTACATCTGTCACCTTTGACTAAATTCTTCTTCTTCTCATGAACCAAGATGGCAATATCCATTTTTCTTCTTCATGGTCATAAAGCAAGTTACAAGATGCAATTATCAGGTACTCTCTTGGTACAAAACGAAGACCCCTATTCCAGAACAATTCCACGTACAACCATTTGCAAACCTATATTCCCTGATCCGGTATTGCATTCCTGTCTGTATCCAGCGGGTTACCGTGCTACAGGTTTCCCTGTCTAGGCTAGACGTCCTGCATCGTAGGACCAAGAATGTTACACAGGCCTCTGAAGCCTCAACATGCCACTGCCAACTGTTGTTTAAACTAGCTTTGGTTATTGACTACTAATTTTTCTTATTAAATTACACTATAACATTTGTAAAGAATAAATCGATTAATTAAATCACTAGGAATATTAAACTAAGAGGAAGTCAGTATGATACACGGAGTTTCCCTGCACTAATATTTTTTTATCATTTGGTTTATTTAAAGAGTTTGAGTTCCTCTGACACACAAACTCGAATTTGTGTGTTTTTGCAACAGACGGAAAGATGACTTCAAGCCAAGAAAAACCACAAATAACGTTAACCTTTATCTGGACTGATAACACTAACTGACATACAGGAAGGCTACAAAGGAAAATATTACAAGAGACTTCGTCTACGTCTTGACAAATGTTCTTCAGGCAGAAGAATGGAGGCATAAACCCATAGAGAACAGAAAAAAAAACTAGAAAGTAAACATATTAAATGTGATGTGAAGACACGCTTTTTGTTGAGGTTAGCTGGGGGGGGGCAAGCATTAAATGTATATTTTCCATTAGGGAAAGTTTGCTTTAATTATCTATTTACTCCGGCCACCGGCTACCTTCACTTACTTGCTAGTAAGTGTGTGCAAGCGGATGATTTGTAGCAGCCTGTATAGTTTGACCTAGCTGCTAGTATTTTTCTTTTTTTAGGGGTATTAATTGTTCATATACCCATTTGGGCACTTTAGGGCCAAAGATTGAATAATAAGAGTTACGTTTTATTGGGATACACATATTCCTGAGTTTATGTATCATTATTCTGGGTTAAACCCTAGTGTGCTCTTTTAGGCAATTTGTTTGGGTAATTGTGATATGTTTCTAGATGACACTTTATATGGTTACCAACATACTGTTGGCTTAAAAAAAAAATAAGTGAAAAAGAAAACAAAAAAGACCAGCTTATTAAAGCAATATAAATAAAGAAAATAGTTGAAGGTGATCACAATGGCAATTTCCCATGTATCTGATCAAAATCAATACGGGTGAACAGTTGGTGGGGCTGAATGAATGGATAACCTAATTCATATGAGGTGTAATGTGTGCATGGCACAGTATCTTCACCTATAGCTTATATATTCAGAGCAGATATGGTACAAATGCAGTGATCAGCAGCAAGATTCGTTGGTTATTAAGGTGATTGTTTCCACTTGACAGCAGAAGTGCTCTTCATACATAGATACATACATAACCCTACGATATCTCAGATCATATCCTTATATTCTTAATGCCGACACCAAGTATCCCACACAGTGCTGATGTGCTTCTTATTTGCCAGTTTAAATATTTGCATACAAAAAGCACACGCACGCAACAAGATTTAGAGAAGAAGCTAACGCCGCTGAAGAAACTGAAGCTTAGCTCACTGCGTTGTTGCTTCATGTATGTAACATTTTAATATTTTTATTTGACTGTTATACAAATATTAAGTAGCCTATGCAAAAGGAAAAAGAGAAATAGTCCAAAACATTTGATGATAAAAAAAAAAAGAAAAAAGGAGTCATTTATGTCCATGGAGACTGGGCAACACAAAAAACGTAGCAAGGGGAGAATGTAACTTCTAGATCAGGGGAAGAGGGTTCATGTAAATTATAATAGGTTTCAATCCAAGGACAGTAGTATAAATGATGGTTATATGTGACTTGGCTCCAGTAAAGCTTGTAAAATGTTCTTGCTAATTTCCCTAGCAATAAATCCACTTTTCCTAGGAAAACATAAATCTCTTTCAGGTTTCGGTGGCAGAAAGAAGGCAAAATAAGGTCTTCATAATAGTTGCTACAGTTACTTACTGTTTTATATAGCGCGCTGTACAATGGGTAGACAGGACATAACAAGTAGTATGTAACATAACAATATGACTTACAGAGACAACAGGTGAGGAGGGCCCTGCTCAAACAAGCTTACAGTCTAGAGGGATTTGGGGTGTATTACACAATAGGTAAAAGGTAAAAGTGCCACTGCTAGGGATGGAACAGCCACGCTAGTAAAAGTGTTGCAGGAGAGGGACTAGGAAGGGAGGGCTAAAGGAATATGGGAGAGTGTTAGTGTCCTATGTTAAACCATGATATGTTTTTCAATAGAGTCCTGAGAGTGATATGTTTATAACCACGTTTTATCAGGCACCCTGGCACCTCGCAATGGTAAATTTGGCCCTGCTAATATCTTTCTGGACCACATGTTGTCTTGTGATGTCCGCTCCCTCTTTCTAAGGCTGAGGTCAGGAAGCCAGAATTGAGAATAGTCATGGTTTAGCGGGTCTAACACAGGAGCAGAATAGCAATATTGTACACTGAGACAGGATACGCTATGCTAAACACGGGTGCAACATGGAAAGGAGCCAAATCCGAACGTGTTGCGAAAAATTCAGAGTTATGTCACCGGGGACATGTCTTCTACCAGCAGCCATCTTGTGCATGGCACGGTTGCGTGCAAGACAGCAACCGGTCACTGTAGAGGGAAGGCACTGGAGGAACCACCGTTCGTAGCGTGAAACAGCACAAAGCCCTACCCTGATGGCACAGCGGGGGTCCCTGCATCGTGGAGCCAGTTGGGAACCTTCTCCGTCCGCTCCATGGAGGAACCCACCCTCCACAATGCAGGTAGGTAACAGTCACCTTTTGTCTCTCAGTTGTGTTATGCTATGCAGTACATTGTATGTCCCGTTTACCTACTAGACAGTGCTGCAGAATGTGATGTATAAATCAATAATAAAATGAAAGTAAAGTTTTCCAGTCAGTATTTTACCCTTAACATGCAGCAGGAACAACCAGTTTTTTGTTGAGATGCCCAAAGTGTAAAAGAATGGAGTAGACTACAGCATCGAGAAGACAAGAGCTAAAATGTCTGATTCAATGCCTTTCCCAGCTGTCTCTGATAACAGGCACCCTTTGAAATCACAGGGTGTTACAGTAACTGATGTTTATATACCATGCATGCAATTGGCTGCTACTACATCCACTGGAGTCAACGGGACCTCAGGCCCCACGGACTTCAATCCGGCTTATACGGTACTTCCGGGCTGTAGGAAGTCATCCAGGTAATGTGTTACATGAAACAGAAGTCTCATTTTCCAACTCGTTACTAGAAAGAGCAAGCATCAGATTGCATGCAGAAAACCATCCACTGGATTTCATACGAAATCAACTCCCAATCGGTGTATAAAAATACTACTAAATGGCACTTATCCAAAACGTGCATTGTGTGTGCACCATTACATGTTAAGATTGTGAGTTCCTGCCTTTCCAGGACAGGTCTACACACCAAAAACAAAGTTAAAGGTGAGATTGCAACACACGCATCAGGGTGCATTAAATACATTATTATCCTGTTTCTATACATCTATAAATTGCAGTGACTACTTGGTCCATTTCTTTTGCGTTTTGACTTAATATTTTGTACAAAGTAAATAAAAAACTGAAATATAACAATCGGAAACTTTAAGAGGTTTATTAAAATATTAAGCAGCTACATTGACACATCACATTGAAATTCATTATGTTTCTCTGCAAAAATAACACATGATAAGTCTAATGCTCCATTATTTGTCCCCACATGCAAGACATGATTTAACTTAGGTAATGCAAATATGTTCTGTGCCTAAAGTGAACACTATGCATCTTTAAAAGAGGCAAGAAGAATGCAGAAGCATGCAGTATAGCCACAAGAAACCAGAGTATGCATGACATATAGAGCTGGCACAGGTCTTAAAATATTGCTGGGACAAAGACTGTGTGTGAGAATATTATATTATATATTTTATTTTTCTTCTCTACACACACACACAGCTCTGACACTGCCAACACAAGCCCATGGTTATATTTTTTTTGTCATAGACCAAAATTGATTATGGCTTTAGTTTTACAGCAGCCACATTATTACATGAAATTCTTTACAATCATTGCTGCTTTCATCCTTTCCCATTCTAGTATATGATGTGTGTGATATTTTAACTAGGGTATTGAGAGGATTAATAAATATGTCAGGAAATATTTTAATTCACCACCCAAATGCATTGCATTAGGAGGATAATTGCAGTCTTAACCTTTCCATTCTTGTAGGAAGAAGAGCCACCATTTCCTTACTAAGTTCCAGTTCTGTTTCAACAGATTTGATGGCTTCTTCGTATTTTTTGCAATAATCTACCAGAAACGAATAATAATTTAGAGACTTCTGAATATTTTCTAGCTGCTTCTTTGGATCGGTTGAAATATGCTTTCCATAAAGGCGTGCAATGTGAAATTTGGCCACCATGGCAGGACGAAGAACATCATCATCAAGTTTCTCTGGGAACTTCTTGTCTGGGTTTCTTAAGGAGTCCAAAAACATTTCATAATAATTAATTGCTGACTGGGCTAAAGTATTGATTTTTTTGATTGTGTGCATGTCCATCTCATCCAGTTTATTACCGATGGCAACTTTTAAATCCATCATCTCATAATACGTATCAGCCAACTCAAACTGGATCTGCCTGCAGACCAGGAGATAGTACTGCGGATTCAGCTCTTTACATAAAGGTTCTAACATATCTACCCTGCGTTTGTGCATTTTACAGCGCCTTTCATAATCCTCCTCAAAAAAGGCTAGAACCTTAAACAAAGCACTATGATCCTGTACAATTTCAATGTGATCAGTGACATGTCCGTCCAACTGGAAGAACTCCTTTGCTTCATTGATATAGTTTTGCCCAACGAGGAAAATCTCTCTTGCTTCTTTAAAATCCAGAGGGTATGAGCAATCAACCTTTTCTTCTACTGCCAAGATGGAATCATAGACATCACTTGATCCGAACAGAACTGCCTTCTTCCGACCTTTTTCTTTCTCATCAATTTCTTTTTTCCTTTGAGCTTTAAGTTCATCTTGAATATCCACATCAAGTTCGCCAATATTATCCTAGGATGAAATTAAGACGTATTTATTTGTAGCACGGCAAAAAGTACATTTTCTGTATTTAACACAACAGAAAATTGACAGCTACAGGCCACTTCTATACAATAACAGCTACTGTAATTTCAATGTCACGAAACACCTTGCTTAAGGAGCCAACAGATTGGCAAGAAACTGATAGGGGGGGTTTGGTATTTTATTTATTTATACATCAATCTTCAGTCTCTGCTGCCATCTATTGACTCTTTAATATTTTGTTATATGCCACATGTCTGTTAGTGTTTTTACCCCTAGTAGGAGCCATAAACATTCAATATTTGAAAGAAAAATGCAGTTTTACCTCAAGCTTTTTCCGTGCATCCTGCAATAAGTTCAGACAGTACTTGACCCAACATCTTGCTATTTCGGCTTTCTTTTGTCTAACAAGATCAAGACGTTCCTGTTCAGTCTCATCTAATAAAGGAAGGACATGGAGCGGTGTTCAAGCTCTTTGAGTCAGCTCAACACAACATACAGCAAAACTGTCAGTCACAGAACATTCAGCCTGAAATACTGAAATTCTCCTTGTATTAAACATTTAATTACAAACAATATTTTCTTACATACTAGCAGTAGACCTGCATCCCAATGAAGATATAACAGCGGATGAGAATGATCTGGCTTAGTGTTTGAATTGCCTTCCAATGCCAAGTGTACATCTTAGACAAAAAATACCTAAGGATTTTAATGCAGCCTCGACAGCATATCTGGCATCATTTGAAGATACCCTGCTTTATGTTTCATGATACTTTGCGACCAGATTTCTAGATACTTACAGAAGGATAAGGCCTATGAAAGTTGGACTTTCTGGGTCTACACACAATCTGACCCTTTCTATAGCCTAAATATAAGCATTTAAACTATACACTTCTTGTCTGGAACTTGTGCAACCTTTGTTTAAAAAAATACTTCCCTATCGAGCTAAAGTATATACACACATCGAGCTAAAGTATATACACATCGGGTAAAACATACTTTCTTTTGCAGACTCGGGAGAAGGGACGTGTTCAGCTTTGCTAAAGATGACATTCGCTGCGGCCAGGCAGTGTCTGGATTCCATGAAGCATTGCTGTGGGGCAGGAAAAAAAATATATAAAAATCAAGACGGTTAATAAAAAGGTTTCTAATAACAAATCTCAATTCCTCCTGAACTGACACGCATAACACTAAAACACTTCTCAGACCAGAAGAAATAAGGATGCTACTGATAGGACTCCAAAACTACAGAGATCCACAGGACCAAATTTAAAAACCAAGATAGATTTAGATGAAGATGTCTGTGCATCACTTATGATGACCAGATGTAAAATGTGCTACAATTTTCACCTAAGTTGAGCAATTTGCAGACCTTAATATATTATAATCAGTCACCATTGATACATGGATAAAAAAAAACCAAAAGCAAATGATATAAAATAGTTATTATGGCAACATTAATTATTTTTATTCTTCACAATTGAAACTCCCATGCCCCTTGTATTGTGTCCCATAAGGATTCAGTTCCGTAGTGTATTCCCCGTTGCTTAGTAACAAGAGCTGATGAAAGGTGGTTGTTTACTTTTTAACTTAAATCGTTTTTGCTTTATAACGTATGGGTTTCCCATTATAAGGCAAAAGCTTAGTATAGCCAAAATAGAATGAGTCTCCCAAAGTTATTTTGTTTTATCTAAAAATAACCCCTAGTAAGGATGAGAACAACGATGGGTAGACTTACCTTTCCCAGATAGTACTGGGACAGCGTGGCTGCGTTGATTGCCCACTCCATTGGATTGTAGCCATCGTATTCCAGTTGTCTCTGCAGTGTTGTGTGACAGTACTGCGCAGCCTTCTCATCCTGTTTCAGGTGTTTGTAGACTTGGGCTAGGTAGTACAACGTATGGGTGTACACCCTCTCAAACCTGAATTGACATGTCAAGTAGTCAATAGAAAAGATTAGAGTGTGAATGCAACTATTTCTATAGATATTTAAAGCACAAAGCTAAACACATACACACACACACAAGATTTTAAGCACGGGTGTATTTAGAAGTGATGCTTGACACACATCGGTCTTCATGCATGGTGCAGCACTGAGGAAATACTTACCTTTTTGACCGCTCTTGTTCGGTAATCTTTTTTTCTTCAGGTGAGAAATGTTCATCTGGTTCCATAGGGGGTTTGCCGATCTACGAGAGATAGTCAGATAGGGCAGGCCGTTAGCATGAACAGTGTCAAGCTTTGAGAACCATGCCTAACGGCCCCTTTAATTTACCAAGCCTTGGCTTTCATCAATATTTTTACGTCAAAAAGCTTAATAAACAATGTTTGGTATAAAAAGTCTGTTAAGGAGCACCGGCCTCATGTTCCCCCTTACATTCTACACCAGGGGTGCCCAACCTGCGGCCCTCCAGCTGCTGCAGGACTACATCTCCCTCAATGCTCTTTCAGCTAAGGGGCTGGCTGAGGAGCATGGGAGATGTAATCCTGCAGCAGCTGGAGGGCCGCAGGTTGGACACCCCTGTTCTACACTATTTTTGAACTTTGGGGGCAAGAAAGGTTTTTCTTTTAGTGTATATTTTCTAGCAGGAGGGTCATGAGGTTTATTTATTTATTTTTATTATTATTTAGTATGTTTTCCCCTTCCGACTCACCTCTTTCATATACTGATAATACAAGGACTCGGCAGATTCCAAGTAAGCCTGCGCCACTATTATCTCTCCTCGGTCGGCCCAGAGAATTCCAAGATTATTCTGAGAACAAACATGTTTTTGTTATTACACATTTTCTACCTTATTGTGCAGTTACCGCATACTTACAAATACGGCATTTATTAAATCTGAAAACGGCACAATCTGGTTAGAACAGATCCGGAGCTACGGTCTAAGCATAACTTGCACACTCTGGTCTCAATTAATTGAGCCACAAAACCACGCAAACTGTAGAAAAAACCCAGATTATGAGATCATCTAACTTTGTAACCGATTGCTACAAAGCGGGGGGGGGGGGGTGTTACATGTTATCAATGAATGTTTATTATAATCAATATTTTGTTACTTGAACAAAAATAAATCACGGAAAAACAAATATTAAAGTGAGACAAACACGTTTATAAAAATAACAGATTTATATGCACTGAGCGGTTTCATGCATTACTAGATTATGTACGATGCTGCGTCTCCATGGTAACCCTGCGCCCAATGCTGCAGAATAAAATACTGCATAATTTTATCAGCGCAATGAAAACGGGTTCCCCACACATACACATATATATACACACATATACATATACATATATATATATACACACACACACTCACCAGGATGCATATTAGATACACACACACACATTATACATCTATAAACACACATTGGGCCGGGATGCATGCATACATACACATATATATATATATAACACAAACAAACAGACAGACAGACAGACAGACAGAGGGCCGGGATGAGCGCACACCCCGCACTCTCGCAGTAGACGAATACCCACCTGCGCCTGGATGTAGACGGACACGCACTCCTCCGTCAGACGGTACGGCTCTAGGATCTTTCCGGTCCTCACCAGATGTTCCTCCCCCGCAGACATCTCCTCCGTCTCTGTATGATTTACCCCGAGACGGAACTCGATTACCGCCAGGCGAGCCGCCATGAGTCGCTCCTCATCCCCCGCCGCTCCCTCCAGCCGCTCCTCTGCCTGCTGCCGCTGCCCGCCGTCATCCTCCTCTTCCCGGGGTCGCAGTAAGGCCCGCGCCTCCTCCAGCAGCTCTCGAGCCCGGTACTTGGAGCGATAGGGCTCATTCTCGGGATCGTTTCGGGACTCCACATCAGACGCAGTAACAGCCCGCTGATACGTCTCACACAGCAGCTGCCATCGGCCCGCCATCTTCCTACTCTGCTGTCAAATCAATGGCTCACGACAGGGAACGGAGCAGCCTGCTCACACACGACACAGCGCTTTACGGCAGCAGCCAGAGCTTCAGACAACGTAACAGCGGTTAGGGCAGGGCGCCTGCGGTACTGCAGATGGACGATTACAACTATGTATCCCCTGTCTTTATATCCGCCATAAATACGATGACCATTAGTTCTGACAAGCAATGTCTAGCCATTAATATTACTAAAACGGTAGGCCCTAGACCAAATCGCACCCCGGGGAGGAATAGTCACATTATACGGTTAATGTATAATACTGTGTTAACTTAGTATTATTACGACTTTTGGGGCTGAAAAACACTAAAACATTCTGAGATCTTAGCAAATATGGTGAAGAAAGGACCCAGTGGAGCCAGGAGTGTGACTAGGAACCACAGGGCCCCAGATTGCATCAGGGACCCCCAACTTCACCGAGCAACATGTCCCACAGTGCCACCTTTGCCCCAAGCAGCTTATTGGTGCCACCAAACAACCTGCCTGTGCCATCTTTGCTCCAGCTTGTCTGTGCCATCCTCCAACATACACTTTGGCACCTATACATACCAGGTGAAGCACCATTTCTCTGGGTCAAGACCCAAATCCTCCTTGACACGCCCCACTCCCTGCCCATTTTCCTTTTAAATGGGGGTGTTTCCGGCTGCCGTCATCGGGAACTCCCACTGACATCAGTTGGAACTCCCACTGACATCAGTTGGAACTCCCACTGACATCACTTGGAATCAACATCACGGGACCGCCCCCTGACGTCAGTGTGCAGTCCTGGCCGCTTCCTGCAAGGAAAGGCTCCGGAAAGCCGGAGCCCAGAAGTTCTCAGGTATGCACATATATACCCACACAAACTTAAAAATGCAAACACATACACACACACTAATTCATAGACATTCATGATCGCATACACTTATCCATACACATTCATGCTTATGTATACGCATAGAGACATCCTTGGTCATATGCGTACCTCCTCACCTCTCCTGCAAATGTCTGTCTGCTGCTCGCACAGCCTCGCTTTCACTGTGGGGTCACATGACACAACCTGCCAGTTAAAAATTGTTTAGAAAGGGCCCTTGTGACCTGAAAGAGCATGGTCCAAGTCAGAAGGGTCCTTTCTGAACAATGCCCTTGGCCTCCTGGAGAGTAGTGATGTCTGGATCATGAACGAATCGTTCATTTGATCCGGTTCTTTTTAGTGATCTGGATGAATCGGTTCACTAGACTGAACGATTCATTTGTAGCGGTTCAGTCTGTGAATCATGCAGCTGTAACCTGATCCTAGAGCTGTGAGTCATCTGCAGAGCACTCAGACACAGACTCTGGGGTCAGGTTACAGCTCATTAATTCACACAGGAACGATGACTCATAGAGTCAGAGAGTCGTTCAAAGAGTCGAATGATCCGAAGAGTCGAATGAACCGAAGAGTCGAATGAACCGAAGAGTCGAATGATTCGAATCTTACAGGGATCCGGATCTTACAGAGATTCGAATCATTCAGAGAATATTACTGATACCATACTTTTATAAATAAATACATTAATAATGTTCACACTGCCCCCAGGATTTAGATTCCCCTGAGTTTGCCCCCCTTTACCTATAACTGCACCTACAGTTAACTTTATTAAATTAATTAACTTAACCCTCAGTCATCAGCATAAAATTAACCCTTATACCCCATCAACCATAACTGCCCCTGAAATTAACCGTAAAGATCCCATTAACCATAACGGCCCCTGAAATTAACCCTAAAGACCCCATTAACCATAACGGCCCCTGAAATTAACCCTAAATACTCCATTAACCATAACTGCCCCTAAATTAATTGCATGTACTCCAGATAAATTGCCTAATAAATTGGTATGGTTGATGGGGTCTTTAGTGTTAATTTAGGGGCAGTTATGCTTAATGGGGTGTTTAGGGATAATTTAGGGGCAGTTATGCTTAATGGGGTCTTTAGTGTTAATTTAGGGGCAGTTATGCTTAATGAGGTGTTTAGGGTTAATTTGGGGGTGGTTATGCTTAATGAGGTCTTTAGTGTTAATTTAGGGGCAGTTATGCTTAATGAGGTGTTTAGGGTTAATTTGGGGGCAGTTATGCTTAATGGGGTCTTTAGTGTTAATTTGGGGGCAGTTATGCTTAATGGGGTGTTTAGGGTTAATTTGGGGGCAGTTATGCTTAATGGGGTGTTTAGGGTTAATTTGGGGGCAGTTATGCTTAATGAGGTGTTTAGGGTTAATTTAGGGGCAGTTATGCTTAATGGGGTGTTTAGGGTTAATTTGGGGGCAGTTATGGTTAATGGGGTGTTAAGGGTTAATTTTAGGGGCAGTCATGGTTGATAGGGTGTTAAGGGTTAATTTTAGGGGCAGTCATGGTTGATGGGGTTTTTAGGGTTAATTTAATGGTGAGGGTTAATTTAATTAATTTAATAAAGTTAGCTTAAGGTGCAGTTACAGGTAAAGGGGAATGTAAATCCTGGGGGCAGTGATTATTAATGTATTATTTATAACAGTATGGTGATATTCTCTGAATGATTAGAATGCCAATGAAGGCAGAGAGTCGTTCAAAGATCCGGATCTTACAATGATCCGGATCTTACAGTGATCCGGATCACTGTAAGATTCGGATCCCTGTAAGATCCGAATCTTTGAACGACTCTCTGCCTTCATTGACATCACTGGAGGCAGGGGGGAGGATTCATAATGAAAGGGGCGGGGCCAATCGTTAGTGTGCCTGCACGGAGTTACTGGAAAACAGTAACTCCGTGCAGGCACACTGAGTGATCCGAAGATCCGGATCATGAATCGGATCATTTCAGTGAACGAATCGAAATGATCCAATTCACTTTAATGATCCGAACTTCCCATCACTACTGGAGAGGTGGACCCTGTTGCAGTTGCAACCCCTGTAGCTATACCACTGAGTGGAGCTCAATGATTCCAATGACCAGCCCTGTTACCAAAAAGACATGTACAACCGCTGGTCGTTTTTAAAAGTTTATTTTCCACTTTTCTAAATCTGGCACTTCTGTAACTAAATGCAGCATTCCAAACATGATCCTAGCAGCAGTGACTTGTTCATTATTCACACTAAGCATGTGCCTAGGGGGACCTGGGGGATCCTGAACTCTAGGGGCCCGCATATGCACCCCTGGCTGTACTATGCAGGCTACCATAGCCAGGAGACAGGCACCATTAAGGGGTGGGGCTGGCTGTGTATGTGGGGTTGTGAGGGAAAGTGGCCAGAAGCAGCAAACCCAGAGCTCACCCAGTGACATCACACATGAACATTCTGTGCACATACATTCCTAGGGGCCCCAAAGGGGCCTAATATGACGTAGATTTCTATTAGTGTTAAATGCCCAAACCCTTTTTGCTGCTTTCTACACTGTGGACCACCCTCTTCTCCTTCAAACTTCATGCTTTTGGCCTCTGTGACACTGCTCTCTCCTGGTTCACTTCCCACCTCTCTGATCTTCAGCGTCTGTCTCCAGTAACACTTCTTCTCCCCCTCTCAGTGGGGGTACCCCAAGGATAAGTTCTAGGACGCCTTCTGTTCGCGCTCTACACTTCCTCACTTGGCAAACTAATCTCAACCTTTGGCTTTCAATACCACCTCTATGCTGATGACACCCAGATCTACCTATCCTCCCCTGATCTCTCTCTCCCTCCGTCTTTGATTGTGTAACCGTCTCGCCGCTGTGGATGTCTGCACGTTTTCCTGAAACTCGATCTCTCCAAAACCGAACTGGTGATCTTCCTTCCCTCCAATGCTAAGATTCCCCCGACTCCGACCTTTCGTTCACCCCCCCACATTGTCTGTCTCCAAACACTGCCATCACCATCTTAAAAACATTGCCCGCATCCATCTCTTCCTGACACAGCATGCCACTAAGGCTCTTGTCCATGTCCTCATCTCCTGCCTCGATTATTGTAACTCTGTCTTAGCTGGTCTTCCACTTAACCGTCTCACCTCTCTACAATCCACCATGAACGCTGCTGCCAGACTCATCTTCCTCTCCCCTCTGTCAGTCTCTTCACTGGCTGCCTGCATGCTTCAGGATTAATTTCAAAATCCTGACTTTCAAAGCCCTTCATAGCGGTTCCCCTCCCTACATCTCTAAATACACTCCTAACCGGTCTCTCCGCTCATTCGACGATCTCCTTCTATCCTCTCCTGATTTCTAGCTCTCATACGCACTTACTAGACTTCTCAAGGGCTGCCCCTATTCTCTGGAATGCTCTTGATGACATCACTGGCATATATATCCTTAGCCCTTCCACTATAAATAATAAAAACCTGCTATATGGGACTGTGAGAACTCAAAAGGTATTTCCCATGTCCTTGGATAAAAGGATTACAGAACTTAGTGTTTAAGGGACATTTTTCCCCTTTCAGAACAGGACCAGAATGGGGATTTGAATTATCAGAGGTAAATAAAATGATCTATAGTTGGCCACACACGCACTACTTTTGCAGCACGCAGCCATGTGTGTATCAATCGCACATTAGTTGACATTGCAATACCATACATGTAAAGTACAGTTTGCACCAATGCTTTGCATTTCCAATATAATTTTAATTAGCAAAAAGTTTTTTTAGTTTTTTTTTTTTATTGAGGGCTTGGTACACAGCTTGAAGCATACAAACACTGTGGTGATGTACAATCCAAGTGTCAGAAACTGCATAAAAATATATATATGAAATACTTTAATAACAGTCAGAGGTTGCAATATAACTCAGGGATCCTGAAAATGTCAATATAGAAAAGTTGTTTGTGGAGTTTTTTCTTTTTTTTTCTTTTCCTTTATCTACCCCTTCTAAATCCTCCACCAGAACTTCTTCCGCGGCCTCGGTCTCTGCCTCTCCCAGATGAGTTTCTTCTGTCATTTTGTCTTCCTCCCCTGCCTCCTCGACCGCCGAAGCTTCTATTTCTTGGTCCGCTCATATCTGCCCTTGACGGCTGTAATGCAGGCAGTTCTGTTGCAACTGAAAACTGCCACCGTCTGGAGTCTTGCCACTTTTCCTGGGGTGGGAATATTCATCAATGTTCAACACAAAAATAATCCTTTACATATATAAACACATACGTGTATTATATTAATCCGTGTATAAAAAAAAAAAAACCAAAAAAAACCATACATATAATTTTCCGATGTAGAGACCTACCTGCATTTCTTTAAGGGTATCGGCTCGGACATCAAAACACACGCCCTGAAAGAGCAAAAAACAATTCAAGCATGAAAACACTTAGCGAAACATAAATATTAACATATTTTAATGTTTATTTGTTATTTTTCTATGTACTTTGTTTTGAAGCAGCATAGTCTAAATGCTCTCATCAATATGTTATCCAGTATAAAGAAAAAAAGCGACATGTAACAACCTGCATCAGAATCATTATCGAATTACTATGTTTTTGTAGACTAGAAAATCATAACATGGCTGCCACACGGTTCCCTTAAATAATGGGTTATACTCCTTACCATAGAATCTTTCATCATGCACATTCTATGAATTTTAGAATCAATTTCTTCTCCCATTTGTTCTTTAATACATCTCCAGGCGTAGCTCACAGTATGAATGGCTACGGAGCTCTGTAATATCACCGTTATAAAGCCCTAAAACACAAGTTACATTTGGTTAGAGAAACCCCATCAACAACAATTTAAACAACCTGCTAAACCACTGTGTTCTACATAAACAGAACACACCAAAAGCACAAAGGCCTTTAATATCTTGTCTTTACCAGTAGCAGGAAATGATCTGCTGCTCGTGGTTATTCACTCATCCTCACGTTACTACAACTGACCTCACACAATATATAGCTTACTTCCAAATACCAGGAATAGCAGCTACATTTATGATTAAAGAAAGTGAGGATCAAAACACTGCTTTTGGATACAAAATAGGCACAAGATCCATCTTTATTTTATTATAGGTATTTCCCTCGACAATAAAGCAGGTTGCAGGTTTATTGAGGATGCGCTGTATCTGGTTCACAGACATTCAGTTCATATTCTTTAATCTTCATTTCCAGGGATACTTTCTACACTAAGGACTGCCGTTTTTAAGCAAGTATAAACATTTGTTCAACCATGCTTCGTCTTTTGTTTAATAAGAAAATAAGTAAAAATTAACCCCTTAATGACAAAGCCCGTACATGTACCA
Organism: Spea bombifrons; assembly: GCF_027358695.1. Taxonomy (NCBI): domain Eukaryota; kingdom Metazoa; phylum Chordata; class Amphibia; order Anura; family Pelobatidae; genus Spea; species Spea bombifrons. The sequence goes on along the minus strand of NC_071097.1, from coordinate 18,231,282 downwards.
CTTACACCATTGGAAGGCTGTTACATTATTCGACAGCATTGAGCCAGCCATGTTGTAACGTGGTTAAATCTTTAACTGGAGAAGTTACTATAAACACATGTGCAGCAACAGGAATGTAAACATTACACAGCCAGTAACGGGAGTGATCCCATCTCACCGGTTCCATGTTGAGAAGAGACCGCTGTGTGATAGATGATGCTCCTGATATATGAGCCAGTGCTGCCGCCAGAGCATTCAGAGCTCCTTTCTTCTCAATCAACTCCTCGGCATATCCTTTAAAGTGCTCAATTACATCTGCTGGAACAGATTCCAAGGATCTAGAGAAGGCAATCAATGTTAACATAACAGTTTTGCATGAATATAGTGTTCAGGTTGTTTGCTTACAAAGGTTTATTTGGAAAGTTAAAAACAATGATTTATCTGAAATTAGAAAGTGACAGAGCAGCAGATGGGTTTTTCAGAATCTGTTGTGATGGTAACAAATTGGGTAAAGCAATTTAGTCTGATGCAAAATCTACTGGCGCTCACATCCAGTGCCAAACAAATCAATCATTATTTCTCACTAATCAGAAACGGGTGCCTTTTCATGAAAAGCACTTCAAAACAGAATTTAATAAGCCACTGTACAGCGCAGCAGAATGGGGTTGTGCTATACAAATATTACTAAAAATGTATTATACAGGAGAAAAGACTTGTTATGCAACTAAAATCATTTAACAATTAAATTGTACAATAGTTACCTTATTGCATCTTCACTTGATGACTTTGCAACATTTAGTAAGGAAGGAATGCCTACATGTTTAAATTTAATTCCCTAGAGAAGACAAAGGCATAACACGTTATTATACGCTTAGAAGCACAGGCGTACATATAAATATTCAAAATGTGCATTTAACGTTTATCTGCAAATGAAACTCTCCTCCAGATTCACGTGTATTTAAATGTATCTGCACTTATGGAGGATGTTTAGGGAGGTCAGAATAACACGGATTTCCATGTTCCTGACCTCGCACTGACCGTTATGAAAATCTAGAGCAATAGTTAAAGCTATCTTGTGTTTAGTTTAATGTCTATCAATAAGCAAAATAAAAGTATTCTTTTACGGAATATTATACCCAGATAATATAGCTCTACACTCCCAATGACTACAGCAAATGATCCATACCGTACTCCTCTCCACATTGCGCAGACAATAGTTTTCTCTGGGTTCGTAAAGGGATATACAGATTCCTGTGCGGCCAGCCCTTCCAGTTCTTCCTGAACGATGAACATAAGCATCTGCTTCCTGTGGACAAACATGAAAAAAAATTCAACTTTGATGAAAAAACAACAAAAAGCATGGTCTCTATCTTCAAGCAGTATTAATGCAATTGGTTCAGATTTTTCAGCAGTATGGCTTAGCCTTTCATAATGTATATTAAATTTAAAAAAATTATACACCATACTGTGATATTCAGATTACTCAGTAAAACTATAAAAACGTTAAAGAAAAAAGAAAGAAAAGATCCTTCAGGAGAAGTGGTATAAAAGGTGCTACATCATTAAAACCTTCGGAGTTTCACTTTCAATAAGAGAGAGAAAAAAAAAGAAAAAACATTTCTGAAACCAAGAAGCACAAACTTTCACCCTATTACCAATACTTCAATACAAAGTGGCAAGAATGGCCATTAACTGAAAAACACAAAAAATAAAGCCTCACCTTTGGTGCGGAATACAGGATTACTAAATCAACCTCTGGAATGTCCAAGCCTCGAGCAGCCACGTTGGTAGCTATAAGGACCTGAAAGGATCCCTGTCTAAAGCCTTTCAAGACAACTTCGCGTTCTTTCTGCTGGAGGTCCCCATGCAAAGGTTTGGAATTCTGAAATTCGCAAGGTGAAAACAAATCATTCATTAAATATGTATTTTTGACATGTACAGCTAAAATGGAATGCACCTTTGAGAGTTAATAAAATATGCAAACCTGCTTTAATGAGCTGCAGTTTGTTGACAACTCCTGAGCCTCTATCTTAGAATCACAAAACACAATGGTTTTCCCTTGGTTTCCACTGTAGACTTGAATGATATCGCCTAGAATGTGCGCCTTTTGGGATCTTGTACATTCAATAGCCAAATGCTGTAAAACATGTAATCCAATATTAATATACATAAGAAACCAGGTGCTTATGAGAATACAGCAATGTTTACAAAAGATTTAGTCACAAGTTTTTCAGAGCGCCGTCATATTCCGCAGCGCTGTACAATGGCTGTAAAAACAATCTGGATTTACATCAAAGCCTTACTTATTTAGCGTGCAAGTCATGCATAAAGCACAAATTAGCCAATACACAGACCACTAATAGGTGATGAAATACAACAGCATAATGCATAAACACTGCTGGTGGAATTGCGGATATGTGCAGTTCTCCTATGTTCTCTTTGCGTTTGGTGCCGTTAGGCATGATGCCTTGGGGCAAACTACTGCAACTGAAACAGAATGGACTTCAAAGGCAATGCTAGGTTCCCACATAACATCTGGAACCATTCTATAGCGTCTATGGATTTAACTGCAAAACCACTAAATATATTTGCCAGTAAAGAGTGGAATTTTGTCACAACTATAAAAATTTCAATTCTTTAGTTCTTCTCAGCAACATGTATAATTAAAGAAGCTCTTGGGCGACACACACACACACACACACACACACACTAACCTCAACAGTGATGGCAGCCTTTTGACTCCTGTGTCCAATGAGGTCAATCTTTTCATATTCCTTTTGCATATATTTTTTGGCTACGTTGTACATCCAGTCAGGACAAGTAGCTGAGAAGAGCAGGGTCTGAGGATTTTCGGCGGGATCTATGAAATACAATGGGACAAATTAAATATTTTATCCTTTCCATTGGCATATTCTTGAACTATTTAAACAGATTTAAGGAACCAGTGTTTTTCATGTAAAAATCATAATCAGCAACATGGATAATAATTGATGTGTCTTGTTTTGTTTAACAAGTATTTAAAAACTGTTCACTACATAAGCTTTAGAGCTGGTCATCTGTGTTCCTTGTATAAAGCAGTTTTCTTTGACTCTGACATCTTAAACAGCATCACTATAGCTGTGCCAATGAAAGTGAATCGAATGAAGGAAAACAAATCAAATTAAGAACACCAATATAGTTGTAAATATAATCTTAAAAGTTAGTCAGTTACATATATATTTGGTTAAGGGCAATAAATTATCTAGTATAATAACCATTACTTGAACAAACATACCTTTTGTGTATCTTGCGGACAATATTTCCTCTACTTGTTCAGAAAATCCCATGTCAAACATCATGTCGACTTCGTCTAGCACCACATGCTTTAGAGCGGTTAGGTCCAGTCGATAGTTCTGGATAAGATCTCGTACGCGCCCAGGTGTACCAACCAAGATATCAATTCCATCTTTAATTGCAAATACTGAAAAAGAAGCAATGAAGGCATGAGAGTTAGGAGGAGAGCAAGGAGCTACAAACCAAGCACAACATTAAAAGAAGTATCTAGCCTAGAATACTTTAATAGAATGGCGGGATGAAGAAAATTAATGGGGAGAAGCGAACGAAGACAGAAGGCTGAAGAACAAGCGGAACTGTGGGAAAGGAGAGAGCACAGGGAAGCGGTCGGTGGAGAAAGTAGGGAGACTTTACTTTAAGTCACAGGTTCCACAGTCCTGTTAATCGAGGACTGGCTGTACATAGGTAGGGTGAGCTGCTGCAAAATTGTAATTGCGTATTATAAAAGGAAGAAATTTAGGGTACAGCAGCTAGACTTATAAAAGTCACACTTATCATTAAACTATGAGTGCTGTGGGAGAGAACCTGGTTTGATGGCCATGCCGCACAGTTGCAATGTATGTGGTGCTTTGGTATATGGACCATTCACTGGATGGAAATACAGACACAGATAGCTCTCTGGCACGCTCACCTTGTTGTTGATAAGGTGTTCCTCCGTAGAAACAGCAGACCTTCAACTTTTTAGTGATGCAGTGGATTTCATTTGTGATCTGGATGGCTAGCTCCCTGGTGGGAGTGAGGATAATTACCTAGATAAGAAGACCAGTATATTACTAGTGACACATTTGTTGATAGCAATAGGTTATCGATATGAGTTTTTTTAACCCAACCACACAGAGAAAATAGTTTCATGGTATTCTAAGGACTGCACAATTACTTTTTGGGTATCAGTACCTTAGGTGTTCTTCCTCTGACCAGCGGTTCCTTGCTCTTTAACTTTTCAACTAATGGAATTCCAAAACAAAATGTTTTTCCGGTACCGGTGCGGGCCTGGACGACCACATCTTTGCCACTGTAAACAGTGTGGAATGTCTTGGCTTGAATAGGGAACAAGTATGTGACTCCTTTAGCTGTAGGAGAGAGAAACAAAATTGTCTGGAATGTTTTTACACGGCACAAAGAACGCTATGATTACCTAAACTGTAAAACTGTTTGTTATGGTAAAAAAAAAAATCCAGCTATTTCCAACAGCAGCAGAAAAACCAAAATGCACGCAGTGTTACCAAAAGATTTTACCTTTCAAATTCGCAATGGTGTCCTCGCCAATGGGGAAGTTAGAGAATGCACCTTGCATCTTCTCCAGGTTAGTTTCCTATATGACAGGGGGGGGGGACACAAAAAACATTTATCAGGAACACAGATACAGAAAGCATGGCCCAATACGTTTAACCCCTTTAAGCCCTGTAGGCATACAGGACATACCTGTACATTTTTACTTTATTGAAGGGACTTCTCCCTGCCCCTTCACAGGAAATAAGGCTGTCTAAAGACTGCCCAGACTCTCCCATGCCGGCAGAAGATAGCATTGATGTAGAGCGATATGCAATATTAAATATAAAAACTTTATAAAGAACATGGCGATGTCACCATTACATTTTTATTATACATATATTTTTATTATAGACAGGGTAGTATGTGAAGGATGGATGTGGCACTTAAACAAAAAAAAAACAGCTATGCATGTTGAGTATTTCTGTAATAAGGGGATGTTGCCAAATATAAATTGGGTCACTATTAAGCAGTGGCAGCACACCATACTGTGTAGAAGTATTCCTAGGTGGAATACTAGTTTTTTAAAAATAACTAAATTATGTATATGTCTATGATTTTAAAATATGCCCCTACTTATGAACAAAACAATGTATAATTTGTGTGGATAAATCAAATATGGAAAAGGGGAATCATGGTTTAATCAAATTAAGGTATGTAAAACACTACGTGATGGAAGAGTTGAACTGTTACGGAACGTACATTCTAATTATACCACTTTCATCTACAAAGCACATCATGACCTAAAATCTTCCTCCAATACCTCATCATCTGATTTAGGTTCTTGGTCAGGCTCGTTTCCGTTGCACTCAGGGGTTGTAGGAACCAATTCTGTCTTCCTTTTCTTGGATGATGGCTCCTTACTATCAGCAGGCTCCGCAACATCATCTTTGTCAGTGTTAGCCATTTTCTTCTTTTTAGCCTTAGGTTTCTTGTTACTCTAAAAAGCAAGTGTAGTGTCATATAAAGCTTGTTTCAGAACGGAGCAGTCTCACCCATAAAATACATGAAGGATAGAGGACTGCAGTAATCGCTTTACTGAGAGTCTCTGATATTTACCGTCTCGACATCTATTTCCAACTCAGGGGTGTTTGCTTCCGGCTGTGTTGTAGATTCTGCTTTGCCCTCTTTTTGCTTTTTCTTTTTAACCTTCTTTGGTGTCAGAGCATCAAGATCTTCCTGCTCCGTATGACATACTTCTGCGGTTTCAGAAGGGCTTTCTTTTTCAACAAGCTTCTTTTTCTTCTTCTGTTTTGGTGTCTGTGATATATTAACAATACAGCAATTATACAGTCAGACCTTTGAATCTGGCACAGCATGCAACGTACCTACCTAAATGCGAATTCAGTCACACTTCCTAACAAGTCACGAATTGTCACAAAAAGGCAAAATATGTATCTATTTCTGACAATACTTTGGCTTCATGTATGGCGATTCTGAAACCTGCTAGCAACATCTCTTAGCGTCCAAGACACAACCATGCAAAAGATGCTTCAAGTAACCAAACCTACATAGAGCAAATGGTTTTGTATCCTACTTGTAACAAGAATATTACCAAAACCTGGGGAATTCAAACATTCTTCTGACTACTTAAACATATGCAGCAGTTAAGACTCCAAAGCATTACATGAGTAACATTTATGAAATGTTCTTTCCCATCCAGTGTCATATTTCTCAAGCATGTTTATAAATACAATACCTCCGAATAGTTATTCTCTTAAATGTTTATGAAAATAAAGATACATCCAATCAAGACAGATCTAACAAAATGAACACACTAACACTCATCTGCATCGAACCGGCATACCTGATTGTTATTAATCTCGCCATTTTCCAGCAATTCAGCTTCTTGCTCCAAATCAAGCCCTTCTGTTTCCCCATTCTGCATCTTTCTCTTTTGTTTCTTGGATATGGTGGTTTCAGAGACTTTCTGGATAAACAATTCAAGCATTTATATAGATTGTGAATTAAGAGACAGCTTTATAAACCTATTTTAAAATTAACTGGCATTGATCAATCTGGTAATCGGACTATACATTTCAGTATACAAATAAAATGCGCTTTATTCGGGTTTACATTTAAACAATGGCGCTACAGGTAAAGTAACACGGCGCATATGTGATTCCGACCATACGTGAAGTCTGGTACTAGACGGACGTGCTGCAAAATTCCACGCACATAATTTAAAAAAGTCGATCCCAGTGGTAATAAATACCTTTAAATCTATTTGTAAACAAATAACCCACGCCACGAGTTATTTACACCGGCGTAAATAGGACTAACAACCGCTTGCTTCTATACGGCCCCGGAGGGCGCTACCGCCGGGATTACACTCTCACCTTCTTCTTGCCTACTTCACTGTCCATTGCTTCGGTTTTGAGTTTCCCAGGCATCGGTAATAAGCTCTCAAATGTCTCGTACCCAAGAGAGGGGAATCCGCAGCACACCACGCTACTGGAGGCAGCGTGAAAGGAAAGAGGAAGCAGACGTCACTTCCATCGCCCACTTCTTGGCGTGACGCACATCGGATGCGACCAGCTGGGAGCTGTTCCGGTTTTCGCGCTTGCAGTGTCGTAGAACTTGTCCGCTGCCGCGTGATGTGTAGCGACTCTTAGGACCGTAGCGAGCACGGTTTTATTCTATAAGGATTGACTAGCTTCTTAATTAAGCTTTTATTTTCATGCCCTCCACCATTCAATACGCATAATTCCCCAGCGTGCTTAACAGTGGGCTAAATATGCACGGTATATAAATTAGGACAAGTAGGGCCTTTAGAAACCAAAAATATCGGCACGGATATGTAAAAAGGTCTATTTAACTAGAAAAATGAGATTACAATCCATAAAAACAGCAGTAGTGTTTTTATGTAGTCGAGGACTATGTTCCTTACATTAACTGTTTGAGAAGAAAGAACACCATGTAATTAAAACTTAACATTAACCCCTTAAGGACTAGGTATTTTCCAGGATCAATGACCGGAGAGATTTTTTTCATTTTTGATATGTGGCTGTTTGAGAACAGTGATGCCACTCATGCATGGGTTTGTCGGTTTGTTTGGGTGTAATAGACCACATTTGGGGCTCACTGGATGTTTCTCAAAGTCACTTAACCCCTTCGTGACATAGGCTGATTTTACTTTTTGTACCCTTTGTGACAATGGTCGTTTTAACATTTCTGCGCTGCTCGTGTTTAGCTGTAATTTTCTTCTTTCCCGTTTACTGAACCCACACACATTAGATATTGTTTTTTTTTTTTCAGGACAAGAAGGGCTTTCTTTAAATGACATTGTTTTGATTGTATCATATTATTTACTATTAAAAAAAGTATAAAATATGGTGAAAAATTTAGAAAAAAATGACTGTTTCTAACTTTTAGTTGAAAAATATTTTGCTCATCTATAAAAGGTAATGAAAAAACCTGCTAAATAGATTCTACTATTTGTCCTGAGTTTAGAAATACCCAATGTTTTTATGTTTTTTGCTTTTTTCTACACATTATGGGGCAATAAGTACAGGTACCGTTTTGCTTTTTCAAAGCCATTTTTTCCAAATCTGGTAATTCTTCCCCCCATGTGCCATTTCGGGTATATTTGAAGCCGGCCAATGCGATTTACCCCATCAAGTCATATATTTTTGAAAACTAGACAGCCCAGGGTATTCCAAATGCTAGTATTTGAACCCTTTCCAAGCACTAATTCTACCATCAGCCTTTGTCAAACTTCATGGTAGTATTTTTTTTTTTTGCATTTGTTTTTTCACACACATTTTACTTCGGGTATGAATAAACAGGTTCTGGTATATGTTACTATCATAAAACACCCCAATATGTGCACAGCGATACCTCACATGAATGATTTTGCCTGGCTGTTTGGGGGCAAAAGGGCCACATTTGGGGCATGCGCATTTTTCAATGTTGAACTTTGGCATTTGGGGATCCACTGTCCATGCCCTATTTGGTACATCTTTGAGCCGGGCCATTTCAGTGTGCCCAACAAAACCATATATTTTTGAAAACTAGGCACCCCAGGGTATTTTAAATGCTGGTATTTTAACTCTTTGCATGCACACATTTTACCACCAGAATTTTTTCAAAGTTTGCTGTAGTATTTTGTGTGTATTTTCCCCCCACACACCTATGTTATGTATGAATTTACAGCTCCTGGTATATGCCGCTGTCACACGACACCCCAATATGTGTTCAGCAACATCTCCTGAGTACAACGATACCCCACATGCATGGGTTTGTCATTTTTTTGAGGAACTAAAAGGCCACATTTGGTACGTGTGCATTTTTCTAATTGGAAATTAGATGTGTGGCCATCCTTCCCCCCGTGTTAATTGGGACATTGTTGAACCCGGCCAATTCAATTTACCCCATCAAATCATACATTTTTTAAAAGTAGACACCCCATGGGCATTTAATATGCCAGTATTTTAACTCTTTCCGTGCGACAATTGTTTTAAGCTAATATGCTAATTTTAGAACTTGCTCACAAAAATATATTTTTTATATATATATATATATATATATTTTTTTTTTTTTTGCCTTCTTTTTAAAAAAAATTTAACATTTTTTTTCAACTTGAAGGTTCCCCTGATAGTGACATCAGTGGGAAATTATTTTTACATTTTACCTTTTTTTTTAATATTTTTTTCTAATTACTATTAATTTAATTAAATTTTTTAATTTATTTTTACTAATCACACTGTGATTAGAAAGCTGGGCTCCATTGACTTGCATGGTTGAATGCAGTACCTGTATTCAACCTGCAAGTGGAGCCAGAGTTCTCTAGAGGGTGTCGAGACCATCTAGCGAACTTTTTCATCTTTATTGTTTTTTCTCTCCGGAGCGGTCACAGTCCATCCTGGGGTAAGTGTTTGGTGTCGCTGGATGCCTCCTGATTGAGGCATTCCAGCAACACCATTTAAGTTTAGGAGGTGACCGTTGATCCCTTCCTAAGCGCTTTTAAAACGGGCCCCGGGGAGGGGCCAGAGATGGCCCCTAGTGCCGATCGTGGCGTTGCTGAATGCCTCGAGGTCGAGGCATTACTGCAACGCCGTTTGGGTGCAGAAAGCGAAAGTAGATCGCTTTCTGCACCCGTTTAAAGACGTGCCGGTCCTGGCACGTCAATTGTCGTAAACGACATGTTTTTCCGTGACGTGCCCGGACCGGCAATTGTCATCAAGGGGTTAAATCCCATTTCTTTCCTATTCTGATTATCTGTTTTAACTGAAGCTAGTTGTCTTGACCGCGTCTAAATGCGTAACCCCTTCAGTCCCCTATGGACGTACTGGTACATCCAAAAAACGCATCCCAAGAATCCCCTATGGACGTACCGGTACGTCCTGCCCTTCTTGCAGCGGCAGGGACACATCGCTGCAGCTGCACGGGAGATCAGGCTGTCGTCTGCTTCTATGGATGCTGCAAAAACACAGCGATTGCGGAGATGCAGCTGTTTAACAGGCTTTATCATTAAGGGGTTAAATGCACTGAGTTGCTGCCATGTGATTGGCTGATTAGCTATTTGTGTTGACAAGCAATAACCCATTGTTACATCCAAGGTATTCAGAATAGCATCTCTGAACACACAACACGTTGAACCTTGAAGCAGATGGGCTACAGCAGCAGACCACGTTACCTCATCCATCGTTCTGGCTCTTTCGCTGGCAGGGGAGCTGAGACGCAGCCCGCGCTTTCAGCCCCCTGCTCGTTCCGTCGGTGTGAGCCGCTGTAGGGTCCGTCCTGCTGCTAGATGCGCGTCCCCGCAAAGATCGAGGGATCTTGACGGGGCGTACGTCTCAATGTCATGAGAGCTGTTCGCGCAATACTCATGAATATTCATGTCGCTTCTTTTTTCCTCCACCCCCTAATTAGGTGGGTAGGAGGATCTAATAGTGCGGAGGGATATTTAAGCTCTCAGTTGGCATTACACCTTTGCCTGTGATAGCGCCTTATTGCCTACACTAGCGTTTTGACCTGCTTGTATCTATTGGTTCTTTGACTTCAGCTTGTTCCTGACCATCATTGTTTGCCGTTTGCCCTGACCTTTGCTTGTGACCCCAACCACTCTTTTGCCTGATGCTTGGAATTTATTATTATTTGAACCATTTTATGTTACAGATTCCGCTGTCTTTCTGCTAAACGTCTCCATTGCACCGGTAGCTGAGCTCTCCATATCCGCTAGGGGCGCCTTTTCCAATTTCTGCAGAAAGGATCCACGGCCAGTACTGCCACAGTGACAACGGAAGACCGTTGTCTAGTCTGATGAGTCTTGATTCCTGCTGCAACATTCAGATGGCAGGGTCAAACTTTGGCGCAAACAACATAAAAGCATGGATCCATCCTGCCTTGTATCAACGATTCAGGCAGGTGGTGGTGTAATAGTGTGGGGGTGTTTTCTTGGCACACTTTGGGCCCCAATTGAGCTAACCATGTCCATCCCTATGACCACAGTCTACCCATCTTGTGATGGCTACTTCCAGCAGGATAATGCACCATGTCACAAAGCTCACATCATCTCAAACTGGTTTCTTGAACATGACTCCAATGGTGTCCACAGTCACCAGATCTCAATCCAATAGAGCACCTTTGGGACGAGTGGAACAGGAGGATTCGCTTTATGGATTTAAAGCCGACAAATTTGCAGCAACTGCGTGATGACATCATGTCCATATGGACCAAAATCAATGAGGAGTGTTTCCAGCACCTTGTAGAGAGTATGCCACGAAGAATGAAGGCTGTTCTGAAGACAAAAGGGTTCCAACCTGGTATAAGCAAGGTTTCCTAATAAAGTGACCAGTGAGTGTACATAAACACTAATATTTTAGTTGGTCCCCCCTTTACAGCTTTTTTCTGGGGATACTTTCCACAAGATTTTGGAGTGTTTCTGTGGGACTTTTTGTCCATTTGTCTAATAAAGATTTATTTATTTTTTACTTTAGGCACCGATCACTGATATCTTGTGCCACGCATATATTGAACACTTTTTTGTTTTGTGTTTGCAATTGTTTGATATGCATGAGCGCATATTTGAGGGAAAGCTCAAAAGGTTAAACAAGACAATTTTTCACAGCCTTCTTTGCTCATATTTACCGAGGGTGTCAATATTAGTGGAGAGCATTGTATATCAGATGCTTCTGATTATTTGACAAAAAGTCTTATTGGGAGAGGTTCTGTCCTAGAATAAGGTTATGAAAGCCAGGGGTATTGTACATTAGTTAAATAGAAAGAACCTGCTGAGCACCTATCTTGGGTAAAAAGATCACCCATCCCACAGATACAAAAAAAAAAAAATTGTAACCAGCTATAGTTTGGTTTTAATAATATTACAAATAGCATCAAATTCCAGTCTCACTATTATGGCTACAGCTAATTGAAAATGGATGAAATTAATGAATATTGATATAATGACATACAATAATTATGCTGCTTTGATAAATCAAGATATGTGTGTCCACTAATCTTGGGTAACAATGTTAAGGTGTATGCATACATTTATCACAGCTGTTACCCATTGTGAAGGAGATGGTTGATTTTGGTCTTCTAATTCTGTACCAAGATACAAAGGGGAACAGAAGTAACCTAGTGAGAATCTACTACCCATGGACAACCTCACCTGGCATAGTACTTTGCTCTTAAAAGAGTTAGTGTAAACTCTACAGCATTTTATATAGTGGTATTTTTTATACTGGAGTTAGATGGAGTATTGTTAGATATTTGTTTGCCTTCTTAAATATTTTTTTTTTTGTTGAACAAAGTAGTATACATAAAGTACTGATGTTATGGTCTGGCTGCTTTCCTGCTCACAGCCAGGGCTACACTGCTAATGCTAATTACAGCCTGTCTGGGTTGCCATGGCTACACATGGCCACTTTTGCCGCAGCTCCAATTTTGGCACACCCGAAACCCGACCTCCCATTCATACTTGAGGTCGATGCGTCTGAGTCAGTAGTAGCGCCCTCCTGTCTTAACGTCCTACTCCTGAGTGCCAGTTACACCCATGTAGGTACTTCTCCTAGAAGTCCTGGGGAATGCAACTATGAAATTGGCCACAGTGAGTTGCTGGCGATAATACTCGCTGTCAAAGAATGGAGGCATTTTCTTGAGGGAACCGCTGTACCAATCCTGATCCTCACAGATCATAAAAATCTCACTTACCTGTCCGAGGCTAAACGCTTAACTCCAAGGCAGACCCGTTGGGCGCTATTTTTATTCTGCTTTAATTATGTGGTCTAGTACCTGCCGGGGACCTAGAATGTCCAGGCTGATGCACTGACAATTCTCGAATGCTAAAGAAGAGTATCCTCCTAGTCCAATTATTCCCTCACACCGAGTACTGGCTACCATACGTACCAGCATAACTTCTCCCCTCGGGAACAGAATACAGGCGGCTCAAGTGGATGCATCTGTTGAAACTCCCTCTGGGCAATGTTTCGTACCTGTGAACCTTCATACCAAATTACTTTCCGCCTCTCATAATACTAAGTCAGCAGGTCATCCCGGGAGGAACCAACTTCTCCAGTCGGTTTCCTGTGTCTTCTGGTGGCCATGAATTAACAAAGATATTGTCTTCGTAGCAGCCTGTCCAGACTGCGTGTAGACTAAATCACCCTGTCACCTTTCAGTGGGCCTTCTCCAACCTATATCCAATGGTGAGAGGCCATGGTCACACCTCGCCATGGATTTCATATACGACCTTCCACTGTCGAGCGGTAACACAGTTATCCTCGTGGTTGTCGACCGTTTTTCTAAGATGATACACTGCATACCATTCAAAAAGCTCCCATCCGCTAAGGAGTTGACTACAGTCTTTATCAAGGAAGTCTATCGGCTACACGGGGTTCCCAAAGTCATAATTTCTCACTGGGGTAGCCAGTTTGTTTTGAGATTTTGGAAGGCCTTCTGTGCTCAACTGGGTATCCAATTCTACTTCTCTTTGGCCTACCACCCACAATCAAACGGTGCTGCGGAGAGGGCTAATAAATTGGAGCAATTCCTGCGGTGCTACATCTCGGACCATCAGAGCAACGTGTCAGATCTGCTACCCTGGGCGGAATTTGCTCATAATAGTGCAGTCTCAGCCTCCACCCGATTATCCCCTTTCATGGTAAATTATGGGTATCAGCCCTCCGTGATTCCCGATAATTTCACTTCCCAGGGGATTCTGGCACTGGAGGATCACCTCTGACAGACCCCTTCCACATGGGTGCAGGTCCAGGAGGCACTACAACGCTCACAACTGTGTCAGGAGCTCCAGGCTAATCGTAAATGTTTACCCGCACATTCAGGTAGGGGAGAGGGTCTGGTTGTCCTCCAGAAATCGGGTGCCCTCCCAGAAACTGGCTCCCCGTTATATGGGGCCTTTCCGTATCCTATGATGGATGAACCCTGTGGCTTATGCCCTGGACCTTCCTTCCAATATGCGGATCCACAATGTGTTCCATGTCTCGCTGTTGAAACCTCTGGTTCTCGCTCCTCGTCTCCCTTTCGGTGTCTGTTGACAACCATAAGGAGTTCAAGCTCCGTTCCATAGTCAACTCTTGTTGGTTCCGTGGGAAGCTGCAATATTTGGTCCATTGGAAGAGGTACGGTCCCGAGGAGAGATCTTGGGTTTCAGCCCCAGATGACCATGCTCCCGCTCTCCTTCGTTTTCCCCTCAAACCCAAGCCCTGCCCCACAGGGAGGGGGTTGTTGAGGAGGGGATACTGTTATGGTCTGGCTGCTTTCCTGCTCACAGCCAGGGCTACACTTCTAATGCAAATTACAGCCTGTCTGGGTTGCCATGGCTACACTCCTGTGATTCAGCCCATTGCCCAACCCACAGCTTGAATAAAAATTAATTCACATTAAAAAGTGGCATAAAACATCCTGTAACTTCCGCTTGGTGTTGTGGTAGCTTTGCTACACTCCTATTGCATATAGTTCGTATGGACTTCCCTCCTGTTTTCATCAACACGCACGAGGCGTTTCACTCCAATAGCTTCTTCTGGTATCCGCCTTACATCTTTGATATAAGTTTATTTGCTTATTTTTTTTTATTCTTTTCCCCACAACTTTATTTTTTTGTAGCGCTGTCACTAATTACCTTTGTTATTTCACGTTACTTTTGGGGTAACTGGCGTTTTACCCTCAGTGATTCAGCAGCACTTATTACGTTTGTTCAGCGCTTCACCTAAAGTCACTTATTTGTAGTTTTTGAATCAATGTTCAATCCAGTTTGAACTTAATCCTCAAATGTTGTCTTCCAGGAGGGCTAAAGTTGGGTACCTCATCTCCCTTTTAATCGGCAAAGACTTTGTATATAATGCTTTCTTCATGGCGGCTTTCCATAAAACGTTTAATGTACCCTGTAAAGCCACCAAAGCCTCAAGATCAGTGGCTGTGTAAGCTATTGAGTTTAAGACTGTTGCTGCTGAGTTAACCTGGTCTAGTGAGGCTCGCATTGCAGCGTTTTATGACAGCCTGTCTGAACGCATCAACTCTACTCTGGTCGGAAAGGTCATTATTGCAGGTCATCAGAATCAGGAATCTGCACACACACCACAGGAACTCAGGTGCTTAGCTGTGCCAGGAAGGGCCAGCTCCCCAGTAAATCAAAATAGAAAAAGGCTCCAGGCACTCAAGGGTTCCACTCAGGCAGGTTTATTGAAGGAGAAGGACAACAACGTTTCGAGTTTCGACCTCACGATGAGGTCTTTATCAAGTTGGTCTTGATAAAGACCTCATCGTGAGGTCAAAACGTGGAACCCTTGAGTGCCTGGAGCCTTTTTCTATTTCCATTATTGCAGGTCATGTCCTAATAAGGTGGAAAAGGGAGCCTTGCCTGACTAAGCTTATGGCTGCTCCCCCTACTGGAAGAGATTGTTTCCAAGTTCCTGACTCTTATAGAATGGAACAATATCAAAGTCTCTACATCTGCCAAGCTTGACTCAGTAGACGTAGGCTCCTTCTTATTCTGATGGACACCCATGCATCCTGCTACCATTACCCAGCAAATCTCTTTTTTACTCATCTGTGTGAGATTGCTACATCAGGAATTTCATATAATGTTGTTGCATTGGTTTGGACCTCCTGTGGCTGCAGGTGTACAATCCCTCCATCAATTGGCAGACTAGTTAAATTTCTGTGCTTCACAATGCCAACAGAAAGTCTTTTAAAGTCTATGTCTATTTTCATGTCACCAAAATCAGGAATCTGCACACACTCCCCACAGGAACTCAGGTGCTTAGCTGTGCCAGGAAGGGCCAGCTCCCCAGTAAATCAAAATAGAAAAAGGCTCCAGGCACTCAAGGGTTCCATCAGGCAGATTTATTGAAGGAGAAAGACAACAACGTTTCAACCTCACGATACTTGATAAAGACCTCATCGTGAGGTCGAAACGTTGTTGTCTTTCTCCTTCAATAAATCTGCCTGATGGAACCCTTGAGTGCCTGGAGCCTTTTTCTATTATGTCTATTTTCATGTCAATAAAAAAAAAAATAAGCCAAGGGACTTCCACCCCATCGCCTCTATGCTTGCCTGATTGAGCTGCTCCCTGGTACCACTGTTGTTGCCCTAGTCTCTCGCTCTAGAAGAAAATATTAAAAATAACCTTGAGAGGTTTCATTTGTAACTGAACTTCTCCTGCAGGTGCCGGTTTCTTTTTCATTTCCAAAAAAGATGGGGGATTGAGACCATGCATCGATTACCGTGAGCTTGACCCTCATACAGAGCTGTTTAACCAACTTCATGACTCCATTTTCACTAAGCTACATCTCAGGGAGGCATATAACCTAATTCATATAAAGAAAGGTGATGAATGAAAGACTGCCTTTAATACTCACATTGGACACTGCTAGTACACGGTGATGCCCTTTAGTAATTGCAACGTGCCTGCCATGTTCCAAGAATTTATAAATTAAATATATTGTGACATTACCCTAAGGTTTCTAATTCATGACAAATTTTAGAATGGCCTCAACCTTAGGTCCTCTAACTGTTTCTAGGATTTGTTAATTATCCAAAAATAATTAGGAGCTTTTCTGAGACCAAGACCCCCACTCACTCCCATGACTAAGAAGGGTGCAGATTGTAAACATTAGTCTGAGAAAGCAAGCGTCTGCTCAAATGATCCTTTGCCACCACACCAGTCTTAACCTATCCTGATGTTTCCAAGCTCTTTGTGGCAAACTGTGCATGTTTCTCTAAGCAATTCTCGTCTATGGTCTGCGCTATTGAATCATATGTTGAAGTTCCAGTCTAAAGTCCTAGTCCATAGATAATGGCCTACCGGCACTATGTTTGTTCTGGAACCAGAAAGGTCCAATATGTTAGTATGTTCCCATTCATCTTGCACCGCGGGACATCCTTGTGTTCAATGCAACATCATCGCTACACATTTTTGGCAATCCCACTGTAGAGGATCTCTGGAAGCTTGTGTTCCCTGTGCCACGGATAAAACCTCTCTTGCCAGACCTACTGTACTTCTTGAGCCTCAGATGTCAGACTAATCGTTGTCATAGACTTGCTCCTTCATATACAAGGGGCAATACAGCATGGCTCTCAACCAAGAACAGCCATTGCAAAGGTGCAGAGAGGCGTGAACTTACCTCAACCCCTTGTTAGGCATTTCAGGGCTGAAGAACTGAGTGCTTGTTGGTGACAGCAGTCGTGACTGCAGTAATCACATGCACAGAAATGCAGTTGATCTGCTATAGGCTGACTGCTCTGGTTATGGAGTGGTCAGCTAGAGTGCTAACTTAGCTATCGCAGCAACATGGGACCATTTTTATAGTCCCGAGGGGCATCTGTTCATGATGTGTCTGGCACATCAGTGCTTGGGAAGGGGTTATGCTCGAATATCTCAGTATATCTGTATATCTCAGCCCCAAGTCTCTAAAGATGCCCGGCGCTTCCTTCTTGAGACAACATTTTTTAATTTACCATTGGTTATTCTGCAGCACTGGCTCATTGCTCTTGCCTCCCCCATTTTAGTTGGTGCTTAGTAGCGTGAATAGTTCACATGACCACCGGGGTTGCAGAACTCAAATTCATGTGGCCAATAAGCCAGATATGGAGTCCAAGTAAAAGACAGCTTAAAAAAAAGAGCTGTGAAGATTCTTAAGCTAACTGAAAGCTGATTGAAGGAGGTGCTGAAAGTCCTTTAAACCGTTTCATTTAACTTGGGAGTTTAACATGAATAGTCGCCTGCCCGCGATCTTCTGGTACTTTTCAGCAACTTGCCGCCTTGCGATCTGGAATCCTCCTGGAGCTGCAATGAGGACGTCACACGCAGCATATTGCCCAACATCATTGTGTAAGGACAAAGGCTGCTAATGGTACTTTGTGCCCCATATGGAAGCTGCGCATTGCTTTAAAGGCTGCTGGCTTTTTTGGCAATAGGCGGCTTCACACTTGGACCTTCCAGCCTAGGCCAGAATATGTCACCCGAGATCCCGCCACCAAATAAATAAAACAGTAGGAGTTTCCCTTTAGCAATTGGGCAAGAGCCTCAGATGTTTTTGGAATCTAGCATCCTTCCTGCCAGTGATAGAATCATTGCGCCTTCCCCAGCATCATCAGCTTACGCTTTAGTCCAGCACACCCTCAGCGTACACCCTCGGCGTACACCCTCGGTGTACACCCTCAGCACACCCTCGCTCTAGCAAACAAAATACCTACCCTGAATACACTGGGTAAACATATCATAATACTAGTAAAGTACGCCGTGCAGGTAGTTAGTACTAGCGCACCGCATAGAGTATGAATGCGCTCTGCTAACCGGGTATCTGTACATCATTATTTTAGTAATTGTTTAGTAATGTTTTTATTGCCCGGATTTGCAGCTTGGATCAGAGTTTTTGGCCCCATTGTGCCTGCATTCAGTCCAACTCCAGCACCATCTGCTCCAGCACACTTTTCCCTTAGAAATCATATTACACTCTCACAAGCAGCCCCCCTGCCCGGGTCGCGTTTCACTCCCCCTCCCGCCCGCCACACACCTCATGCCTCCTTACAGTACTCCACTGACCAAGGTGTTTAGAAAGGCCCCGCCCCCTACCCAACCACTATCCCATTGGCTGCTCTGGGAATGATTGACACGCGAGGAGTCTTCCCCGCTGCTCGAGCTGTTCCCCTGGCACTTGTGTAATTGATACGCGTAAGGTTTCCCCAGGCGAGGGCTCCGGTTGCAGCAGTTTTCAGTATCCCATGCGCGGATCGGCAGAGCTATAGATCCAGCATGTCCCGGGATAGGGTGGTGGAGTTGGCCCCCAGCTCCCTGGCCTTAGTGCTGAGCAGGGTGGACGTTACCGGGGAGGAAAGGGGCAGCCAGATCTTCCAGGACTTCCAGGCTGCTAACGCGAGGTGCTTCTGGAACAGGAGGCTGGTCCGGGCCATGTCGGAGGTATCGTTCCAGGGCTGGTTGGAGAGCTGGGTGCTGCTGGTCCAGGGGCACAGCTCAAACCTGGAGGTGCTGAGGGATGCCTGGGTCAGGAGAGCTCTAAGACCCCCGCGGGGTTTCCGTATCGTAGCTCTGGGTGAGTACACAGTAGGGTAAAGTGTTCTGTCTATGGAGCTGACCCCATAGAAACCAGGGGGTTATTTATTTATTTATTTGTTTTGCCTTCTGAGTTCTGCACCTTTACTCGCTAACACGGGACCATTCCAAGTTTACTCCTATCCCATGTTGACTTTATTATTATTATTATTATTATTATTATTATTATTATTATTATAAATCTTTCTTTTTATTAGCCTTCTTGATCATTGTCCATAGTTTAGCTCTTCTCTCCTAATCATTCTTCTTTCTCTACATGTTTCGTCTTGCTTTTCTTCCAGTTTCTTGAATATTTATCACTACAGCTGTATTTGTTGTTTTGGAAAACTTCTTTTCATGATGAATCCTGGTTACAATTTATTGCTGATGCCTCAATGAGCTCAATGTTACTTTTATTATACAATTGTTACATTTCAGTCCTAGAGCCAGTAGATTCCTAGCTTGGGAATAAGTCCAAGTCCAACAATAATGTCATTAACAATAACATGAACATTAACAATATTAGCAGCAGCATACAGAAGGCCCTTCTGCTCTTGAAAATGACAATGTGAATATCGATGCGAATGTTGATGTGGATGTTGATGTGGATTGAGACAGAATGGGGGTGACTGCTTGTACAAGGAGACATGGATTGCAGGGAAAGTCACATTCAGATGGTTGTAGCATAAGGAAACAGATGGTTTCTAGTGACAGTGGGGTAGCTTTTAGGGGAGGGAGAAGCAAACATAAACAGAGATTTAAAGCATATAATAAGGACCGACACCACATGGACCAAACATGCAGTGTGGATGAACCTGGATGAGAGGGAGACATAGTGGGGCTAATGCTAGATCTTTATATCCATTAGATTGAAGCATAATGACCTGGCATGGATGTGTACATAGTCCAGTATTAACTGCGGAAGTTCACTTTTCATGGGTGAACATTAGCTACATTGTTGTACCCTGATTTTTATACATTTGTGCCTTTGCATCCCTATTTCTTTTTACTACTACTCTTTGCTTTATATCTGGCTGCATTGCTCGCTGATTCCCTTACCTGTGCGCTCAAATCTTTAGTCTTGCTTCCATAAAATGCCTTTTTTATAGATCCTTGGTGACTATATTTTACTTTGGAGTCTATGCACTATAGCAGGGATTGTCAGCTGAGTTAACTCCTTGACTTCACTTTATATTATGAATGTCCAACCCCAGTTAACCTCTCCTCCAAGAAGAGTTTGAGTGGCCCTGTATAATGTGTAAATAAATTATCCAGATATTTTAAAGTTTCCTCACCCAATGAACAATGCGTTATATAGGGCAGCTCAGCCCTATATGTTGGCCCATCATAATGAATAGTGAAGGAGTGGAAACCACAACTCCTGCATACTCTCCCTTTTGTGAATAAACTTCTTTGTTGAATTCCCTGATCGTAGCCACTGGGTATATATGCTTGCCAGTTACTACATTTATTATTTAGGAATGCTATTGCCCAGCAGCTACTATTTTTGCAGTCCCTTGCCTTATCTCATACTGAAACCATACCATACTGTTACCAGCCATTTTGGTACATTGCCCTTACTGCTGGTTACATTTTTTTATTTACCAACATAGGCACACATTTTAAATACAATTTTTAATAATATCAGTGATAAGAATTATACTATAAGTAAGTAACTGTGCAATGCCATCTCAAACTTATTTGTCTGTAATTGGATTTTGGGTACTTGTAGTGAGCATTCCTTACATTATCAAGGGTAATGGCCTCTTGGTACTGTTCTTGTTTCATTATGATATTATTTTGAAAGTTTTTCCCCTGCATGTAATAATCTGTTAAAGGGACACTCTGGCCATCGTATGCACTTTAATGCTTGTAATAACTGAGTGGTCCATTTACATTTTCCTATCCTTAGCGCTATGGCTTATAGGATATGTGGGAACACATCGCCAGCCATGCTTCAGCACTGGTTCCACCAGGATTCCAAGGAGGTCTGATAAGACCCCCTGTGTGCATGCCATTGAGGGCTGCTCTAAAACCATTGTTTATACAAATCAAAGGAATGTGTATTATATGCATCTTTCATTTACACATAATTGTATATTTGAAATTGTGTGGTTTCTTTTCTTTAGCTAAAATGTTGTTGATATTGAGCTCTCAGACATTGCATTTATCTCCCCAGCCTACCACAGTTATCACTTCTTGCTTTCTTTTCACCTTCCACAGATAAAAGATAAATTATTTTGTTTTGCTGGGGATCACATGACAGATATTGTGGACTAAGGTCTTAAATTAGAGTAGACTGCCCATCAAAGGGAAGACAATCATGTTCAGATGTGTACAGTACTCAGCACCGTCTTGTATTTTGAACAGTTTACAAAACAGATCTTCAGAGATGTGGATGTTGATACATTTCATTACAGGGTTTTGTCATGTTAATCCTGTGGGTGATGCTATCATGTTACAAGCAGACACATGGCAAGCACACCCAGAGACATAAATCCACTATCAGGGCTGGCAGCATGCATTTGTTTAGTCGTTAAACTATACCTTCCAACCTGTAGCATACACTGAGAATTTGTCATTCAGTTGACCCATGGTTCTGTTTCACGATTAACATTCTATGACATTATGGCAGTGTTGTCCAACTTTTCAATACCAAGTAGAGTAAAAGACTTGTCTTATTAAATTATACAATAAATTTGTACCTTTGGGTTTTTTGGCCAGATGGGCTTTGAACGATAAACCTTGAGGTCTTCAAGTAGACAGATGGGCATCTCTACAGAAGAGAGTAAGGGTTGGTTGGCAATGTTTTAAAGTTCACACAGTTTATTACACCTACGTGTCTGGTAGCTAGTTTAATAAACATAGTTTACTATGCCTTCAACTTGTCTTTAAATCTAAGGGAAGACCAACGTAGAGAAACGTCACTTTCTTTAAGGCCTGGGATGAAAGGCGTTGGTTTTGTTTGTTTATTGAGGCTAAATTTATAACAGGTTAATATAAATGTAATTGAAGCCGCAGTGCTGATCTCAGCTTTGTTCTTGTGTATTCAGCTGAGGAGCTGTGAAAAGCTCCAATATACCTTTGCAATATGCATTCTGATAAATAAGGAAATTGCCCGGCACTTTGCACAAATACTTCATGTGTGCAGACTGTACAAAAGTGGGGGAATTAAATGAAGTTCTTACAGGGATCTGTGTTGCACCGATGACTGAAATAACACTACGATGTGGGGGTTGGGGGAATAGGGCTGAGATGAGATCACTGCGAGTAGCTCACTAAAAAGAACAGTAACACCGAATCTGTTCTACTATTGTGAAATACTTTTTTGTTCTAGGTTCTCATTGTATTAAAATATTCTGTTATTCGATATGTGATGTCTTTAAACATACAGAACCAATGATTCTACAAGAGCCATTGTTATTACAGGACAAAAATATAGCGAACAAACCCCTTGTACCCACAGACCTCTTCCAAGGGTCAACATATGTATATGGACTATTGCTTGTCTCTCACCGATATCTCTGCAATGGGATTAGAGATCCCCCAAAAATCTGGGGGAGAAAGAAAATCCGTACTCCCAGTCCCATGTCTTCATATACCCATGTTTAGAACAAATTGGCATCAAACCAAGTCATTCCTCATGTGAACGCCATGACCAAGATTCATACATTACGTATTTTCCAAGACCTTCCTTTTCTACACAACACACCAAGAAATGTCTAAACCAAGCACAAGTATTAACTACTGTAGCTAGTAACATGGCTTCCCATCTCAGGATTATGTCCACATAAATCCATCTTGTGACCATACTTAGTGTCCTCACTTCGTAATTATCTACCACCACCTGTTTATGCTGAACCTTGCATTTGCTTCCCATATGTTCTATAATTACATTCCTAGAGCAAACATGTGGATGCCCTCTAATGTTAAAACAGATGTCACTAAAACTTGACATTAATCGTAAGTGCATACAAAAATCATTGTATGTCACATGTATGGTAAGCATTTAGAAACGTCTAAATGGATTCAGCCAAGATATTTTGTTAATGCTTTGGGCTTTTTGGATATCTACACTAGCCACCTCCAATTTCCTGCCCCAAACTACAAATAAGGAGAAGCCAATAAGGAAGATGGGAGGGTGGATACATTCCCCGATATATCATCTTGGTGATATATCATAAATTGGTGAAAGTAGACATCCTAAAATTACAAATGTCTTAAAACTGTCTGCAGTGTATAAACTGTATATCAGATTCTGTAGATGGCAGGTCAGCTTTAATACCGTCCATATTTTTACTTTTGTTTTGTTTGCCTTGCATCCCTGACTATGACCTCTATATTGTTCAATAGAAGACTTTGGAAAGAAATGAGGGGACAACTATATTCAAGGAAAATGTCTACAGATTCTTTCACTCATACAAATTTATAGACAAAGCAGGGTGTCCACTAATGTTATAGGAAAAGGGACTCCTTGTGGAAAGGATAATTGTTTTCAGTGAGGGCCGTTAAGATGTGGAATGCACTGCCGAAGTGTTTTTTGTGTGGATTCACTTAATATTGAAGAAAGGCTGGCTGCGTTTCTAAGAAATTAACTTATTCAGCTTTATGTTTGCCTTTGGCGTCAAGTTTTTTTGTTTTGTTTTGTTTTTTAAAGGCTTTGACACAATTTTAGACATCTTACCCTCGTCTGGATGAACAGAAATGGTGGAGTTTTTTTGTGTTTTTGTTTTGTGTAACCTATGTAACTATACAGTTGCCCTTGCGTAAACAGTCCTGCTCTTTGAGATATTTGACTATATGTTATATAACAAACTGAGAAGTCACAAAAAAAAGTTATTTAAAACAAAAATATGGGCTACGGGTGAAAAGCTAAAGATATTTTCTGGAACCCCTGTAAAAAGCGCTTCTAGTAGACATTTCCTGTTTATAATGACCAAATCATCTTATTTTCTTTTCTTATATATTCTTTTATGTAGTTAAATATATAGGGGAGGCTCCCCTCGTCAAAAAGCAGAAGGAATTATAAGGCATGCAATCACTATAATTTGGGTCTGGAAATTACACTGGATAAAGGAGAGCCTCAGTGTGTCCCAGTATAATTGTAAAAATATGCTAACCAAAGTGGTGACCTTTTTGGAACAGATTGACCTTGTACCAACATTCATCTCTGAAGGGAATGGGTGAAGTGTAAATATAATTATCGTGATGTTAACATTTTATTTCCAGAAACATTCCACAGAAGACCTACATGCCCTGAGATTATTTCAGAATGGCTGATGCTTCTTGCTAATAAAATGTGATATGTTTTCCTTCAACATGTGGTTTGACTCTTTCACAGCGTTTCAATATACCACTTTATTGTAAAAAGAAAAAACGTAACGGCAACTGGGGATCAGATGTGTATATTTTACATGGCTGATTAAAGCGTGGTGCTACTTCTTTCAAATACCCTGTGGGAAATGTTATATTTATATCCTTGGTGTTTGAGAGAGTTCTTCAAAACAACGAAATGTGCAATTTTACAACTGCAGACGGATTCTAAGAATCGTGTATTTAACACACTGGGAGTTCAAAATCTATGCAGACTAAATATCGCTCAGTATCAAAAGCTGAAGATTCAAGACTATTAAAAATAATACATATATATATATATATATATATATATGTATATATGTATGTATGTTAAAGGCTGTTCTCAATATCTGTGTACCAAAATATTTCTTCTGATTTGCAAGAAATATTTATAAAACTACATTATTCAAACATTCTAAACTAATTTCAACCCTTCTTATCTTAGTGAGTATGCTCAGTAACAAGATCATTGGGTATCTTTCAATCCATTGTTTGAGTATTCAAAGAGAAATCTTGACAATTTTGACAATGAGGTCAATTAGCATGTTTATAAGGCATGAGTTTGGCAAGTAAATGTTCTTTGAATGCCTTCTATTCTTAATCAAATTGAGATCACTTTTAACATATATATATATATATATATATATATATATATATAAGGTGTGAGTCACATTACCAATACATGTTACTTCATAGTAGAATTATGTTAAACCAAGTAGGGCAATTGTTTTGTTGTTTTTATTTTAGGTCTATAAAAACCTTTAGAATTCAGCTTTGCGGAGTGCTTCAGGCTTTTTGTAGAAAGAATCCCCTCCAGTAACGCGTTTTTGCAACCGCACTACAGATAAGGATTGTTAGCCATAATTCTTCACACAGAGAACAAAAGTCAAATGTGCTTAATGGTTTAGTTTGCTGATTTATGTAATTGAAGGATTGTTTTCCTTTTGTCTTTGCAAACCTGTTTTTCTTACAATACAATAGGACATCGTCCACACCATTCTGCAAATACCTGGTCAGAAATAGACACGTCAATGGAACAAAAAAAATATCCTAAAGGGAAGTAGTGCAGATCTTTATCTAGGTTGATGTCTACTGAGTTTGTTAATGTGGCCATAGAGTGTCCCTGGTGAACTGCTATTTTTCACACCTTCCAAAGTCAATTTTATTAACCCCTGCTTTTCAAGTCTTGAAATCCTACATTTAGAGTACACCTGCAGTGCTACCTTTACTTGTTTTCACATTGCCCTTTCTGAATGGGAATGTCTTTCCATCTATATAGACCACGTGGCGGCTTGGTTACAATTGTACTTTGTGTTGGAGTGACGGGGTGTGTATATCTTGAATAAATCCTTATTTCCCTTGTAGAATTTTGGTGTATTCAGTTTCAGAAAGCTGGTTCCTGGAGCTCTTAATTTGGTGTATACCTGTGGTGTGCATTTCCTCAGGGTTTACAGCGAAAGCATTACGAGTATGTTGACTGTGGTGCCAAGGTTAGGTTTAGTGAATGATAAGTATCCTGATTGTCATGGAACTTTGTTGTGAAAGTGTTAATTAAAACCATGCTGAGCCTTTGATGCACACCTTTTCATATATGTTTAATGCTTTCATTAGCACTTCTTTGGTAACAAACCTGACTATCAACACTGATCATCCTACAGACTTAGAATAATACACACCTGTACACAATAAAAACTATTTACACTATTAAATTATTCAGAAATACATAAACCTTACAAATAAACAGGAAATACAGTTTCCCCATTTCCACGGGTTTGTAAAGAATAGATCAAATGGTGGAATTCAATCCAAACATTTTTAGTTATTTGACCATTTGGAGAGCAGTCGTTTCCCAACTGCTCTTCTGCCAGCAAAAGGTCACACACAGGTCTGGCTGCCAGGATAGGGTTTCAGGCACATGGCCATTGGGGTTGACATTAAATCTCAGTACAAAAAGAGAAGTGGAGCTTGGTGTACAAGGGCATCACACAAGGGGATTTTGAGGTGGGCTGGAAAGCCACAATTTCTCCTCTAATTCATACATCCAACACATCCCTGTTTTGGTATTAAATGCATTTTGTCTGGTGGTCCCAATTTTTGAATGTCAGAATGAAGTTATTAGAAAACCAACTACCATAACAGTCATTCTTTGGACAGTTTTGGTGGGTATGCTACTTAAAAGTTTCAGGATGGAATTTCAGGGTCGAAGCATTGAGAAAATGCATGACCAGGGCTATCATGATATTGTTTATTTTCAGTACCTGGATTATAATACATATGATGTCCCCCCCCCCCAAATCCATTCTGATGCACCCTTCCGTATCTCATTTATCCCCAAAATTCTCTCCTAACCACCCTCTTCAATTGGGTCGATGCCTCTCTTCAAGCATATTGGCTTCTTCCCACCTTCTGCACCTATTTTGTGGAATTCCTTACCTCTTTAAGACTCTCCCTTTCTTATTCCAATTTAAAATGTTTACTAAACCCACTTATTCAGAACAACATACACTCAATTTTCTAACAGCTACAACATGCATCCCAAAAACATGTGTTCCTTCAAGATCTCCATGCCGCTGCCTTCTCATGATCCTCTGTATAATCAGATCATCTTTGCCCAAATAGGTACTTACCTTTCATGATTTTGTAAATGTTGTATATTGCCAATTTAATGTTAATTTATTAACATTTTAATCATGGTTATAGTGTTAGCCAATCTGTGCTCTAAATAAGTAAATAAAATGCAACGGGATCAGTTTACTTTGTAATATTAGCTGTCCATTCATCCATTGTAAAAATCCATTAAAGCAACAGCCAAAGACAACCACACAATTGTGTATTATGTATATTTGATTTTGTGCTGCTTACTATATGATCTCTGTAACCTAATTCCCTAGAACAGCAGTGTCTGTATTTTGTTTAGCACAGCTGTTCAGCTATACTTTTCTTTGTTTGTTTTTCTTTTTTTTATAGTATTTTATTGTATTATATGTTTCTATTTAGGAAATGATAATCTCTAAGGATCTGCACTGTGTGCAAAGTGGTTTTGATTGTGAATGCCACAGCTGGATGACATTTGTAGACGATACAATGGAATGCAGAGCAGACTATTTGATCTTTACATTATGCTAGCGAATACACATTGATAAATATTCTTATATCACGTTCTTACTTGGTGAATAATGACTGCCAATTAGGTATATGGTTTGTTATTGTATGTGGAAAGGCATTCAAAGGGTTGCTATTCCTTTCCTTTTCACACCCACCACTTTTCCCTCAAGAAAAAATATAAACTGTAGAAGTAAAACCACAAAGTACACTTTGCTGCCTTTCAGTATTTGATGACCCATAGCCTTTAAATCATGTTTAAATTACAATATTATAGTATATTTTCTTAGCACAAGCATTGGAGATACTGGATCATTAACACAAACTATTGACGCCATCCGGTTTAGCTACTGAAAACATTGCCCATATATTACAATGAATCTGAATACACCTTCTGATTAGCCATATTATATATATTCTATATATATAAAGTAAATCTGTACTACTCAAATATATACCTAATTTTTCTGTGATCCTTTTATATATGCTTGCAATTGATTAATATGCAGTACATTTCTGTATTAAATTACATTATGGAATGTGGTTGGGCAGACTAGGTGGGCCGAATGGCTCTTATCTGCCGACACTTTCTATGTTGAGGGTGATCTGTACGATAAAGTGTGATCGGTGTGGCTGAGAGTGGTGTGTACATTATATATTTGACGCAATAAAGGGAGGTTGATACGCAAGAGGTTGTCTTTTAAAATGGAATGTTAGTCCAATATTGCTGTATCGGTGAAGCTTCGCTCCTTCACACTGCAACCTGATCAGGGGCTCCTGTCTGGCTGATTCACAGCACAGCAGCTGTTTTTCCCTGGCTGCTCTCTAGTCTAGACAGATGAATTGTCTCTGCTAGAGACAACTTCCCAACGTAGGGATGGTCCAGCAAAAACGAGGACGAGTGGCAACCCTGCCTCTAAAAGGGGGTTGTTATTAAGTTAGGTTTCTCGGCTAGTGTTAGTTACATGTTGCTTAATACAGCAATGCTATTGAAGTTTGTTCCTGCATAACCTCTTATAAGGCAGAAAGTCTTGCTGGGTGATTAGGGATGAACTATTGAGTGATTTAGCACAAACAGCTCGATACTTAGGGTGTTTGCCATACAAATGGTTACTATGCCCCTACCTGAAAACATATTATGCAAAAACTAAAACTGATCTTTAATAAAGGTGTCTGACCACTAAAGGTCCTTCCATTTGAACACTATCACCACCTTGTATTATTAAATATATACCAGTAAAATATACCGCCCCATAGTGTTTGCTTGTCTTATGTTAAACAATATACTTTAGTTAAGTGTATTGTTCAGTGTGCTAATTAAAGGCTGTATCCGTGATTGTTTTGTGAGAAAATCCTGTTCTTTGGCCATAATCATTATTTAAATAAATGAATAAGGGTTTTATAAATGGGATTTCATATAAAAGTGCCCTGCACCGCTAACCTGGGCGTCTCATTTCATATAAAAATAAACATAATCCCCCAAATTCTCGGTACATTTTTTCCTTTTTAATAAGATTTCAGTAACTTCTTTGCATTTCTTATTACATATAGTTTAATGAATCATTTGGTGTGCCATAGTGCGTCATTAAATTGGTTGCTAAAAAAATTGGGGCAACCGTACAAATGCTTTTGTTATATGAGGTTAGATTATTTGAATAATCTAAATGTGGTTCCTTGTAAATATCACACTCAAATAACATTCCCTTTCAAGAAATCTAAACCATTGTAAGCATGAATACCCCCATACAAAGTTACAGTATGTAAATTACTTGGACGAGATCCATGCTCAGTCAAACATAAAACCCACTGATCTGAGGCTTGCCTAGCGTACTAACTGTCCTTCTAGGTAACATGTTTACAATTCAGTGTGTAGTAACGATGTCCCAAAACATGTCCTTATTGCGTAACTTTACAGTGCTTTTTGTACAAAAGTCACATTTTGCCAGAATCCTCTAAAGCATTTAATGCACGCTCTTCTACTGCCACAAATCCACAGGGTCTTTTTTTTCTGAGCCGCAGGTCCTCAGGCCATTTGGTGTGGTTTTTATCCGGTGTGTTACACAGGAATACATAAACGTCTTTGGGGTGGTAAAGCCGCAGGAGGCCTGTCTCTGCTGTTTCCAATCTCATTTGGAAACTTTCATCTGTGCTGCTGGCTGAAGCTCAGAAAAAGTCAGAGCTGTTGTTGGAATTGTGCTCTAAGCATGTGTTTCATATAAAGCTACTACATATTGAGGACTTTCCATTTATCTGTGGCAATGCACATAGAAATAGTGGGTGGGGGAACCATGGGAGCACCTTTGGCCAAAAAAAGGGGTCCTTAGTGGCTGTACGTGTTCCATTTCTACCTACTTTATCCATAAATTGCCCTTTTCCCCAACATTACTTGGACTGTATGTTTTTTGTGAATTGGTTACAGTTTCAGTTTATAAGATTCAATTATATATATGTTTTCCTTGTCAAGGCAAAGTAGGACTTGCAACGCTTCTTAGAGAAACAGAAGCACCAAATGCTGCAATTAGGGAGGAAGGGAAGGGCTTAATTTGGACCACAGCTGTTTTCTCATTTACAGAAATGTAAAGCATGTGGCGGTTGGGTCCAATGAGCAAGTAGGTAGCCTTGTTTTGCTTGCTGGTAGGAAGCATAGTAGAGGAATGAATGGGACCCGTTAGTACAAATGTGCATTGGGGAAAGGAAGATAGCTTGAGTTCCATTCTGTTTAGTTTCTTGGAAAATACATGAACCATGCACTGAAATACAACAAATCTATTCTTGTGCATGAGCTTAGTACACATTTCCGAGTATACGACATGCAATCCCTTCCATACCCCTCATTCATTCAGAGGTACAATGTAACTTTGCTGTTCTACTAACCGCTAGAAACTAAGGTATATTGGTTGGGTTTTTCCACAATATTGTTATAAAGCAGATTTGTTAAACCCAATTGCTTTTATCATCAACAAATTCATTCATTTCACCTTATTGGTTTTGCTTTTCATTCAGTTTAATAGTTTGAAAGCTACTTGGTTTGAAACAAGGGACTAACTTACTCTCTGTTAAGCTACGTTTAGTGGCATTTGATGGCAAAAACCGCTAAGGGAATTTCTTAGCTGTCCTAAACGTATCTCCCATTTCAGTGCTGGATTAAGGGATTTGTAGGGCCAGAGCTGAACATTTTGATTGGCCTAATTATGGTATTATACAGAGAAAATGCGCTAAATCCCTAGAAATAGTAATTGGACAGATGGAGCCTTTATAATTTTGTAGTGTATGGAGGAAAGGGGTCTTGATATTGATGACCATGATGAGACTGGACTTTGTATGTGGGTGGCCAATGACCTAAGCAGAATGCATGAACGTCTGTCAAATAAACGTCCTTTTATCTTCTACTTGCAATCTGTGGGGTTCACATAAAAAAGGCACTACCTGCAAATTGCTTACCTCAGAGAAGGGCGCTTGACAATCTGTGCTTGTCAGCAGGAGGGAAGGGAGGGCCTTTCCTGTAGAGACCTCCATACAGGGCCGGCCCGACAATGGAGCCGAGTGGGGCAACCGCTCCGGTGCGGCACTTTTGAAGGGGTGGCACTTTGCCGCCCCAAGCCCCCTTTTTTTTTTTTTTTAAGCGAAAGAGAGAGAAAGGGGCGCCGAGTGGTTTTCGCTTAGCAAGCTGTCAGAACCCGCGCGGCGCCCCTCTCTTTCTCCTCTGCGGCGAGTCTCCCTTTTCGGTCTCAGTGCCGGCTTGTAATGCTGAGTGCCGGAAGATTACCTAATTTCCGGCGCTCAGCATTACAAGCCGGCACCGAGACCGAACAGGGAGACTCGCCGCAGGACTGCTGAAAGGTAAGTACAAGGGGGGGGGTTAAGGATAGATAATGGGGGGGGGGGCGGCAGGGACGGAGGGCGAGAAAGGGTAGATAAGGGGGGGGGCAGCATTTTAAAATTCGCCCCAGGAAGCATTTTGCCTTGGGCCGGCCCTGCCTCCATATTAAGACTCATGTGCTGCTTGTTTCGAGACATCTTTCTTTTCAACTTTCTCTGTTCCGTTGCCCTTAGTAAGTAAAGTTTACACGCACCCCCTGTTAGTTTACCAATGCCAGACCCAACAAGATTAAACAAAACCACAACAAAGCAGAGTGAAATAATGGAAATCTGAAGAGCAGGACATTCATGTGATTGCTCTTACCGGCTCAGAAGGGTTTTAATAAATGGCATTTCAGATAAGTGTCCTGTAACCAGGGCGTCTCTTTTACTCACTACATGTGTAGATTTCATATAAAAAGAAACATAATCCCCCAAATTCTCTGTACATTTTTAATAAGATTGCAGTAGCTTCTTTGTGTGTCTAATTACATATAGTTTAATTAAATTGGTTGCTAAAAAAGTGGGGCAACCGTACAAATGCTTTTGTTATGAGGTTCCGAGGTTAACTTCCACAATTGGTAGCTATCAGAGTGAATAGCTTTGTGGCTTTGGATTGCCCTGCAGCGAGGAGGATCTAATAGCTGCCTGCATGTGTTATGACGTGGGGTGTTAGGTTGTTTACATCTTCGCCTAGTTTACTTGGCTTTTTTCAGGACATTCCTGGCTCACTTCTTTGGGCGATTGGGTTTCACAGCTCACATAGGTTCACACAGGAGGGAAGGTATCTGAAGTTTGTCTCTCTGTACTTCCTACAAAGCCTGTCCCTTGATTTATGCACCTGAAAGCTGTATCTTAGCAACCGTCCTGCGTAAAAGGAGTTTGGAAAGTTCTAGATAAACAGCCTTTGTTGATCTTTACAAAGGCAGACTGTAAAACAAAAGTCAGAGGTAATTTAACAGCCTTGGAGAGATATCGGTTTGGAATTGAAAACTCAAATGGCTCGAGGATTGTACATAACGTTCTCTAAATAAAATACAATGTTTAACGTTCAAACTATCCTTTCACAATTCACACACCTTACATATCATTTAGAATGATAAAAAAATACGAAACGTTCTGTTACTTTAGGCAATTCGGTATCTGTATCCGTGTCTGAAGCATTGAAACCTCCTGTACAGATCTATATTAGACGTATTGCACGTTCCGTGAAGGGATTTATATAGCCCTAAAAGCAAATGGGAGCATATATAAACTATATGACCAAACGTATGTGGGCATCTGACCATCGCACCTATATGTGGTGGTGGTGGGGGGGGGTTGACACAGAATGATGCATTGTTTATATTATGTAGCTCAGTGAAAATATATTTTCTCACATTCATTTGGCAATGAGCAATATTCTGCCCTTCACTATTTAAGTATCCCACACTGCTTGATCCACGGTGGGCTATAAATTTCTCATTTTTTCTCTTTCAGGTGATGTGTCGCCAGTACACATGACTCCTGCCTCCCAGTCTCAGTTCATTCCTCTGGCTGAAGTGCTTTGCTGTGCCATTTCTGATATGAACACATCTCAGACGGTAGTGACTCAGGAATCTCTGTTGGAACATCTGGTTAAACACTATCCAGGTATTTACAATCACGCAGTTGTTTGTCGTTCTCAACCATGTTCAATTCTTGTTATACCAACACTGATATTTGATGATTAAAAGCATTTAATGTTAATGTTCTTTGTCTTAGGAATAGCAACTCCATCACAGGACATTCTGTACAGCACACTGGGAACACTCATTAAAGAAAGAAAAATCTATCACACAGGCGAAGGATACTTCATTGTCACGCCACAGACTTACTTTATCACAAAGAAACCATCTTTGGACACTAAGTGCATTGCAGCAGAGGATAACTTTGTATCACCCCCATCTGTGACATACCTCATTAGTATGGAGAGCTGTGTAGATTTAACCAAGGTATCCAACCAACCATCAGTATCCCACTGCAGGTCTTGTAGCTGCTTTTCAGAACATTCTCTGCATACCATCCTAGGACAACAGTCAATTAATCAGAGCAGTGAAAAAGCCCAAAAGGTCATCAAGGAACCAAAACCATCAGTTCAACACCAAGCTACATCTACGTCACGGGACTACCATACATGTGGAAAGTCCCAAGTTTCACTAAAAGAAAAGGAAAAGTGCAGTAGGAAATTCGGTATCAGTCTTTTTTGGCGCAATGTCTCCAAAAAAGAAAAGATGAAAAAGGAATACTCAACCTTTTCTGCTCAATTTCCCCCAGAGGAATGGCCTGTGAGGGATGAGGACAATTTGGATAATATTCCACGTGATATTGAACATGAAATAATTAAGCGCATCAACCCAGTTCTCACTGTTGACAACTTAATGAAACATACGTTGCTGATGCAAAAAGCCGAGGAAAAGAAAAAAGTTTTTAGTAAAGGAACATCAACAGATATAATAAAAACCAAACATGGACCTAACGTTAGAGGGAACTCCAAGAAGAGAAATAGCCGGCTTTCGAAATATCACAGAAAACTGCAGTTAAACAAAGAGAAAAGCAGAAAGGACCCTTGTGCACTCAAATCTGTTTGTGCCGTAAAGAAAGATGTAATGACTACAAATGGTATAATGGTTAGGGATACAGTGTGTCCCATGCGTAATGAGGTTACCAAGCATGATATAATCTATAAAAAGCAAATTAGCAATCCTTTTGAGGGCGTTTTAGATAGAGGTACCTCAAGCACAAATGGGCGAAAGTCTTTAAACGAGATCAGGAGAGCCAGCTCCGGAAAGCAAAGAGATAATCGGTCAAGGTCTCTGGATTGCAAAAATGACGGTGGAACTAGATATTCAAGTGGTGAAAGACACAAGATGGAGTATGATACAGAGGAATCTGTTCTAGAAGAGATGCCACCTTCTGTTCTGGATAAAGATGACTTCAGGGAGTATCCAGTCAACTACCCACAATGTAGCACGTTGAGGATAGATGATAAGTTTAAAAATAACAAAGAGGGCCAATATTGTGAAGAAGCCAGTCATGCTTTTGATGAATTTCAAAAACAGGCATTAATTCCACCAGAAACAAATCCAGAACACGACAGAAGTAAAACATTTTGTAAAGGGACTTGTGGGAACAAGACAGTATCAATCAGCGATTCCTCCCAACAAACAAATCACTATAAATGTGTCCCTGTCTCAAAAAGTACTGTGAGGACCAACAGTGGGGCATTTGACAAGTTAGAGGCTAAAAAATCAAGAAGTTATTTATCCAGTGGTTTAGATGAATATACTGTGTTTTCTAGTTCTCAGAACCAGGAGCATACAGGTAAAGATCCAGCTATATATGAAAACATACTACAAGACGATGATGCTTGTAGCTCCGTCTACTTTGAAGAAGACACTGATGAAAACATCAAGATGTGTCCAACATTTGAATCTCAAAACTTGGATGCAGACAATTGGGATGTACACGAAGAACACATTACATCTGAAACTTCTCAAACCTGTTGGAACCATAAAATCTCCTATACGTCTCAAATGACATCTTTGGAACCCTCGCAGGGATACCATAATGCCGCTCTGCGCATAAATGTTTGTTCTGGTCAGCCACTGAAACAATATGTCCAAAAACATTCTGTAGTAGAAGGCGACACTGCTGAACATTTACATACTGCTGAAATAGTCGACGGCAGCATATTTGATTACTGTAATTCAAGTGAAGGCAACTCTATGGCAGAGACGATTCACACATCTGTTAATGGAAATGAGGAAAAACATGCCATCTCAGGGCAGCAGCCAGAGGAAATTAGAAAATGTTTTGAGCACAAAGTGAAGTTATTTAATTCAAAAAGTGGTCCACTGGAAACAAACCAACTGGAGAAGAATGAGAATCAAAGCACCACAGGAGACAGCGGTATTGAGTCCCCACGGTAAGATATAGTAATGTTTGTAATGCTCATGTTAGGCATGTGTACCAACATGTTCACGGTGTAATGTTCTGCTGCCCCCCCCCTGGCCTGTTGTAGTTTACTCAGTCCAGTAGTACCTACCTTTTGGAGCTCATCAAATTGAACTTATAGAACATCAACATCTGAACACTTTGGTAACAAATATTGACAAAAAGCATTTATAGTTACATTTAGTGTAATTTGAAAAGGTGGAAAAGTGCGGTTAAAAACCAACATAAAACTAACATTTTCAGTGAATATGGACTTGGTAACAATACATAAGCTTGTACTGCCATAGGACTGTTCTGGGACCTCACCGACCTATGGGGAAATCATTAAATGATGATCAGAGAGGTCAACGTGGGACAAACATTCATGGTTTACCATAACTACCGTTATTTTCCCTAAAATTATAGATGGTCCTTAAGTAATTTTATATAGAATTATACATTTTTTGGTATGTAAAATTAGGGAATCACTACTTTTTTATTATTAAGTTGTCAGGAACAAAGTTTAGTGCTCGGCCCAGACCATAAGTATTCTGTCTTCTCTCCTAGAACACGTATAAGTCTTGCTTCCAACAACTCTGCCATTTTGGAGAAGCTGAAGCAGAGAACTCTCTTGCAGAATCTGGAAATAAACAGCAATTCCAGCAAAGAAGAATTATTAACAGCTAATCAATTAAAACAAATCACACCTGCTGTGAATGTATAGTAGCAAAAGAGACACTTGCTGTATTTATACTCCTGTTGTACCTATATGTATATTTTTTAATAAAGTTACAGAATATTTTGATTACTTACATGGGGA
This sequence comes from Spea bombifrons, assembly GCF_027358695.1. Classification (NCBI taxonomy): domain Eukaryota; kingdom Metazoa; phylum Chordata; class Amphibia; order Anura; family Pelobatidae; genus Spea; species Spea bombifrons. The sequence goes on along the minus strand of NC_071097.1, from coordinate 18,195,097 downwards.
TATTTTTATAAAGATACGCATTAAATGTTCTACAAACGTGTCGACATCCTACAGCAGGCTACCTTCAGCTGTACACAACGGACGTACATGCTGAACACATCTCAAAAGTGGAGTAATAGCAGCAACATTTTTACATGGATACTTCAACGCATGCATCTGCCCTTTAATATGGCAGGACAATGCACCGACCGCTGGCATTCATGAGAGGGAGGATCTACGCTACTCTTATATGTGAAGCGATAAGAGGGGTGGCTGGAAACTTTGCTTATAGCCAGGTACAGCTTTAAAGATCCGTCGGCATGGATTACCAGATGCGACGGGCACATTTATTTAGCTGTGCCTCCAACTAAACATTGCAACATTCGTTTCAGACAAATGTAGAATTTGATGCCGTTAAACATTCTCATGGTCTTGACACTTACATTAAGATTCTAATGTATAGCTGTAACTGGGACAAAGTACTTTCTTTTAAGCTGCACCGCCAGGAGCACGGATTCAAATAATGTTTGCTTTGGACATTTCACAATGCAATTCCGGAATACTGAAAACTTGTTTTGTTGATTAGAAATAAGAATGGACTGCAACAATTATTTGATTTTCTATAATCAGGCACAAAGAAAGTAAACAGAGATCTGGCAATGTTTTTTTATTTGTTATACACAGCAATGAAGATAACGGTTAACATTAGCAGAGGGGAAAACAATCACAATATGAGGCAAAATGTGTATCAAAACCAACCTCCTAGCCATGCTGTTTGTAAGAAACAATTTAGATCCGCGCCGAGTTTGGCTACTGCAAACGGAGAGGAGCCAGGTTTGCTAAACAGTTTACAGCTACTAAATTTGTGAACCCATGCCTGTAGACCACCTGGCACTGACATACAAACTTCCGATTATATTTGTTTTACTATACAGTAATGTACTGTAAATATGTATATAAAATGTAAATATAATCTGTATATTGATTTTTTTTTATTAATAAAGTTGGATTGCGAAAGAAACAAACATGTACCAAAAGTCTATGGTTTGAATAAAAAATGTTACAAGTGCCAGGGTGAAGATTTTTTTTTTTTTAAAGGGAATTCCAAGTAACAATGCCTAAATTATCAAGCAGCAACACTACAACTTTGTATATATACACATGATTCAACTTGGGGGAGCCCCCCAGCTATTGCTGTGGGATCATGGAGTCAAAGGTTTTAGCCACCTTTGCAAAAATCGCAATGCGTTAAATAAAAGGGTCAACGTAAAAGATAAAACCTATTTAATTTTTTTAATTTTAGGAACCAGTGAAACAGGTTTAATCTCTCCATATTATTCCTTTTTCATATAAAAATATGCTGGGGGGAGGGGGCAGGAGATAAACATATTCATCGTCACTGTAGTAGTAAGCTTCCTTTTTTCAAAACTAAAATGTAGTCAAAGACTATAGGAAAAAGGCTGGGGATAACAAAAATGGTTTAATTTAAAGAAACATGTTATGTAAATGTATTACAGTTTCAGCGTGGGTCATTGCATTTATTTCTACTGGCTTTTTAAACTATATAATCATGAACACTGCATCAATTTGTTAGAGAAACCAAGTAGTAGTACAGGTAATATTTGCTTGAGAAAAACGCCTTAAATCCAATTAATTGCTCACAAATCTCTAACCTTCTGGCTGCTAGTTTATTGCTTGGTAAAACACTGCAGCATTTCAAGATATCCTGATAAAAGTCCCAAACCGGGATTTTTTTGTATTTCTGGTCATATTAAGTTAACGTTACATAGTTTTTGTATTTTTAGTCCTAGCGTGCTCCTACTGTTAAGTTATGCTGCAGCGGGCAAGGTTTTCTGTCCAAATAGAAAATATATATATATATATAAAATATATATATATATTTATATATACACTACCAAACTTCGGCATCACTTATATATTCTTGTTTTTGAAAGAAAAGAAAAAAAAAACCAACATCAAATGGATCAGAAATACAAAGTAGACATTGTTTACGTTGTAAATTACTACTGTAGCTGGAAGCAGCTGATTTTCAATCTTCATAGGTGGACAGAGCCCCTTTACCAGCAGCCATCACTCCTGTGTTCCAAAAACACATTTGCTAATCCAAATTAAAGTTTAAAAGGCCAATTGATCAAAAGTTTTTTGCAATTATGTTAGCACAGCTAGAAATGTCCTTGTTTTCCCTAAAAACAACTAAGTGACTCAATGGTAGTATATATATTTAATCTAAATATTTTTTGGAAACATTCAAATTATTCTAAACAATTATGCAATGCAATATTTCTACTCATCATAGTGCTATGCAACACAGGCAATCATTATAGATCAATTTACACATTCATAAAATTTTGTACATCTCTCCCTATTTCCCTATAAATAATAGGTATTTAAACAGGTAAACCTACACACCATCTCGCCAACCACACAATCACGCTGATCCCCTGATTTACACTATTTAACAACTTTCTGTTAGTAAGTCAAAGACTGGCTCCATTTTCCTTTGACTTTTGATCTTCTGATGTTGCTGGGTTCTGCATGGGGAAAAAAGGGAAATCAGAAAAAGTTATTTGGTGTCTCAAAAAAACTCAAAACAAAAAACTCAAAAAAAAAAAAAAAGCTTTCAAAAATTTAACAAGGGACAGCGGTAGGGAGGCATTAACCGGCAAGGGTTGCTGTGAACAATGAAATCAATTATATCTAATGGTTTCTAATTGCAGTTCAGAAGTGGGGTCACCGGTTTCATTTAACATTCTCACACTAAATAATGGGATATAGAAGAATACGGTTTCAAAAGAAAAGCCCTACTTGCCCTCTACAACAATATAAAATACGTGTGAGTATGCTAAATGAGAAATGCTGAAAATGCCGTCGTGCACATCCAAGTGTAATAATAGCCTTCGCCATTAAGGGGTTAAACGTAAACTCTCCTGTAAGCTCCAAGTTCGGTGAATATAGAACAAAGGACCTTGTAACAACATCTAGAATTTGCACGCACCCTGTTTAGAACCCCTTGAATCTCTTCCATGGCTGCGGAGAGGTTTTTGATGGTTTTATTGAGCTGGTGTTCATAAAGAGAATTTGTCTCTTCGGTTGCTTTCAAACTGCCACGCACGTGGCTGAGATTATTTTTGAATTCTTTCAATTCTCCAGACAAGTTTTTATTTGATGCTTCTAGTTGGGAAATGTTCTTTTCATCTTCCTCTGTGATCCAAAGAAATGCATGGGCATTATTTTAATAGTTGTATCGGAGAAAAAATAAAATAAAATACATACAATCTATTGAAAACACAACTAAGCAACATGAATTGGTGTTTACACAAGTTTTTAGCTGCACCTAACACATGCTGTGCTTTGTAGATAAATGTTCTCTGGCCCAGCAGGTAACTATAAACAGAAAATGTAATGGTTTAAAAGATCTTCAAGGGACCATTTCTCTTATAGTCAGGTATTTATAGATGTATGTATTGTGTGTAGAAACATAAAATAAACACAACAGTAGGCATCAGTATTTTGGACCTCATGGCTTAATGTTAATGTTCAGAAGCTCTTTAGATGGCACTGGAAAAAGTTTGTTCTGTTGTGTAGTACCTGTTTTAGCTGCAAGGGCCTGAAGTTGTTGTTCTAACTCTGATCTAGCTTTCTCACTCTTCTCAAGTTTCTGAAGGAGACTTCCAACATCAACCATTGCACCATTATACAGAACAAGACCACCATTGTCTTCTGTGGTTGAAACTCCAGATCCTGAAGCTTTAGACAGCAGAAGCAAGCGGTTACCTGAAAGAAAGTTTTCCACCATTAAAAAAAAATAAGTGTCTTACTGTTGGTTGTTAACAATCCGCAGAAAATTGTCGTAAAAAGATAAAATCAGCGCTCAGGCTTTTAGAGGGTTTTATTACCTAGAATATCTTCACGAAAGGGTTCTGGTTCTTCATGGCTTCTGTCCTCAGTACCAGCGTCCGTGAGTTTGCGGTAAAAGCATGATTCTTTGAGCAATACTTTATTAAACAGTTTCTTCACCTTCAAAATAGAACATACTTTATAAAAACGCAGACAGCACCCCCAAAACCTTCACAGTAACGTTATGAGAAACAACAGTATCCACTGTGCATAACTCCGGCCAAACATACCTGAGCACGTGAGAGATGCAGACCAAGTGTGTACATTATTTCTTCTAAATCTTTCTCTAGGAGGTAGCCACAGTGACTTTGGTCAAAGTATACAAAAGCCATTAGAAGATCTCGGTTTACCGTTACCATCTGTTTCTTCTCTTTCTCCTAATAAGATCAATGAAACAATTATTATATTATCAAAGCAAGAGTCTTAAGTACAGTAATACATGCTCCTAACAACTAAAATGACTAGGTATCCCCCCTTGGGGTCTAAGAATATAGAAAAAATTAAACTTAGCGCTGTATCTTCCCAAAAATCTTGACATGGAAAGATTTAAAATACTAGCATTTCAAATTCCTAAGGGGTGTCTACATTTAAAAAAATGCATGCTAAACTGGAGTGGCCGGGTTCAAAGATGTCCCAAATAGGGCATAGGCACAGACTGACCAAAATTTAAAAAAGTACACTTCCCAAATGTGGCCTTTTAGCCCCAAACAACCAGACAAGACCATGCATGGGTGATATCACTGTACTCAGGAGATGTTGCTGAACACATATTGGGGGGTTGTTTGACAGTGACATGTAGCAGGAGCTGTAAATTCACACCTGAAGTACAATTTGTGTGCTAAAAGACACAAAATAAATTACTACCAGAAAGTTTGACAAAGGGTGGTAGTAGAATTAGTTTGATGGGGGTAAATTGCATTAACCGGCTTTAAAGATGCCCCAAATAGCACATGGGGCAAAATGACCAGATTAGGAAAAATTGGTTTTGAAATAGGAAAACGCTACTTGTACTTATTGCCCTATAACTTGCAAAGAAACAAACATAACATTGGGTATTTCTAAACTCAGGACAAATAGAATCTATTTAGCAGTTTTTTTCATTAGATTTTGTAGACGAGTAAAGGATTTTCAAATAAAAGTGAGCTCTTTTCTCCCAATTTTTCATCATATTTTTTTTTTGGAAATAAGATAAGATAAAAAATGGTATCTGAAAAAGCCTTTCTTGTCGAGAAAAAAAAAAAAAAAATATATAACAGCTAAACACGAGCACTGCAAAAGGGGTTAATATAAATAAGTGTGATACATGAAAGTTTGCAAGACAATTTACTGATTTCAGAAGTTAGAGACAGGAAACATACCTTATCTTTTGGTAACCATTCTTTGCTGTACCTCCTGCTGTCTTTCTTGTCTTCACGCTTATCCTTGCAGCTTGAATCATCATCATCATCTTCTTAAAAATACAAAAAAATTGCAGATCTGTCAGCCATCTTATGTCATCTGTCATCCAAACTAAATATATGAAAATTGCTACTGCACAGCCCTCAGATCTCTAATACCCTAATTTCTTCGGTCAGATTACATGTATTCTGACAAAAAGCCGTGTGGACACCTCTCCTAATGACTGAGTTTAGGCGTTTTAGTCATACCCATTACTAACAGGTGTATCAAATCAAGCATATAGGCGCCCATCTCCATAGACAAGCATTTGCAGCAGAACGGGTCTTACTGAAGAGCTCAGCGACTTTAAAATTGGCAGTGTCGTAATCAGTTCATGAAATTTCTGCCCCAGTCCGATGTTCCTGCTATTATTGTGACGTGGAAGAGTCTAGGAGTAACAGTTTAGCCACAAAGAAGTAAAAATTACGCACTCACAGAGTTCCAAGCCTGGAAGCAACATCCGCTCAAGCATTGTGAGCGAGGAGCTTCATAAAATTGTTTTCCATGTCTGAGCAGCCGCACACAAGCCAAAAGATCATTATATGCAATGTAGGGCTGCAACTAACGATTATCTTCATAATAGATTAGTTGGCTGATTATTTTTTAGATTTATCTTATAAAAAAAATAAATGTACATTTTTTGTTTATTTAAAATAAACTAGATGTTAAAAACAAACAGCAGAATAAAAAAAAAAACTGAGAAAAAATGCATTTTTTGTTTTTATTTCACAACCTGCACCCCCAGTTATGCACATCTGAGCCCCGGCTTGCCCACACTGCCTCCCAGATATGCCTTATATCCCCCAGATATGCCACTCCGCCCTCCCAGATATGCCTTATATCCCCTAAATGCCTTATACCCCCTGATATGCCACTGTGCCCTCCCCAGATATGCCACTGTGTCCCCCCCAGATATGCTACTCTGCCCTCTGATGCCTTATATCCCCTATAAGCCTTATACCCCCCTGATATGCCACTGTGCCTCTGATATGCCTTATACCACCTGATATGCCACTCTGCCCCTGCCAGATATGCCTTATATGTGGCAGTGTGGCATATCTGGGTTATAAGGCATTGCAGAGGGCACTATGGCTTATAGGGGGATAAGCCATAGTGCCCTCTGCTATGCCTTATAACCCAGACACGCCACACTGCCCCCCAAATATGCCTTATACCCCCTATATGCCAGGGTGCCCCCCTGATATGCCATATACTACCCCCTAATAGCCACTCTGTCCCCAGATATGCCTTATACCCCAGGCATGCAAACAAAAAGCACTTAAGTTCTATTAAACGCCGATTTTAAAAGTATCGAATGCTGCAGATTCATGTGGCAACTAATATTTTGTACGATTACAGCAGACAAATGATAATGATTTGTTTTCCAGTGAAATAGAAACACAAAAGCAATCAATATTAATAAAATATTATACCGACCATCATAGTCACCATCATCTTCTTCTGCTCCAATGGGTTCATAATCTTCTTGGTTGTCGTCTTCCATTTCATCATCATCTCTGTACTCCTCTTTTCTTCGGTCATCTCTCTACAATGGGGAAGGCTGTCGTTTTACCGTCAGTAAATAATAACTCTTGACCAACCTAAACATGCCGCCCTAATCCAACATATCTGATACGTCCAATGATAATATAAACAATTTATTTTAAGCCCTAATCAGATGAATAAAATGAGCTGCAAAAATGATCAGGAACATCAGTTTTGAGACATGCTTTGTGTGCTAATAATAAAAGTTAATAAAATCATTTCTACTGTACAACAGACTATAGTTAAGGGCACCTTTCGTTCCTCTCTCTCATCCACTTTTGACTTGTCGTCTGTAGATTTTCTCCGTTTGGGTTTTGGGTCATCCTCATCCTCTTTCTCATCTTTCTTCTCCTTCTTCTCTTCCTTCTTTATTTTCTTTTCTTTTTTCTCCTCTTTCTCTGGGAGGGCCAAGAGCTCCTTATAAATCCGCACTCCAAAATCTCTCTGCAGCATTTCATTGAAGAGTTCAGCAAATAGCGAGACCTAAAATAAACCCCAGTTTTAAGAAATTCTGTGCATAATAGGTGCAGTTCAGGTCAGTGCTAATGAAGAACAGGTAACCGCGTACCTCAAATGAGTGTTCCTTATTGTCCTCTATGCGGTAATCTAATAATACACTAAGCGACATGATGCTGCAGTCAAACTTTCCATTCTTGGCTGACCAGTTTGGGTGAACAATAATTGCTGGTTCGTCTGGTAAAATATATCTTTTTTCACGTCTTTGACGCTCTATATCCTCTTGGCGCTTTCTCTCCTCTTCCTATTTGGGGAAACACATAATAAAGTGCACATTGTATTCACTAGATTTGCCAAGGAGACCCGAACTTTACTATTTGCTATAAAAAGCCACCCCTAAAAGGTCCACTTATTTTCAGAAGGGCTTAGCTGCTCTGGTTATAACGCAAAATTAGATCAGGGAGACAGTGAGTACACACACACACAAAACACAACAATAACCATACATTATGCAGGGCTATCTTGGCTCCTCACGCAGGAGAGGCTCACACCAATTAGTCCTTCATAATGCTTAGGGTGGTAGGAGATTTTAAATGTTCAACTCTATGCAAAGTCATGGTTTACTGAATATTTCCACTGCAGAGGAAAGCTTTTCTGGTCTTACTATTAGCAGGACCAAGCCACTAGCATAGCACATGGAAACCACTTTAAAAATCAACATTCTTGGTAAATGATAATCCAGAAACCAAAACATATATATGAAGCCTGTCAAATGTGTATGATTCACTCAGACATGCACAAATATATGTCCTTTAATATATATAGCGGTTCAGATTAGACCAGTTGACAGGTCTATAAGCCAATTTAGGAGTCTTGTCTGTGGCATCAAAAGCTGGCAGATAAATCACAAGTCTTTTTGTATGAACGCGTTAAACGGTTATAAAACAAAATCAGCAGGAATAAAATAAAACCTCTTTGTCATCTTCAGACTTCCTTTCTTCCTCCTCTTCCTCTTCTTTTTCACACTTCTCAAGCTCCTTCTGTTCTTCTTTTTGTTCCTCTACCCGAAGCTGCTTAGTGAGACGCGCTATAAGCTGTGATTTAAGACCTTTGGAGCTGAGAGATCGGCTCTCCAGCTCCTTGCGAAGATCATTTACCTGTAAAAGAAACACAACGTGTCGACTAAATCGCAATTCAATCAAAGACTAACGTAGTAGCTGTAAAAAAATAAAACTATAGTGCATCAATATACTAATCACAGGTTCAAAAGAATATAGATTGTTTTGATCCTAAAACTTAGTTTAACAAGCACTGGGTCTTTCAAATACATCAAATGGCAGCCAAAAAAACCTTCCGGAATCGCAGGTAGCAATGCGGTGTAGAAAGGGGCAAATATATCAAATATATATGGGGGGCTATCCAGAATACCGTACAGTAAAGGCCATATGATGGCTGGAGTATGAAGTATTTCCACCCATTGAAGTTAAGTATTTATACTGGCCATATACTAAATCATTGTATATCGAGTGTACCTTCATTATCTTCGGGTCAAGCTTTGACCAATGAGTAGGATTACAAATTTCTTTCGCTTCTCCGTCCTCTTTGTCGTCTTCTTCCTAATGCAAACATATTATGAAATGTTTAATACCAGATCTTGAAAAGGTTATATTCTGTCACAGGTCCGTGCAAGTGGCAAGGTCACAGTTTGTTTTTCATTGTCTTCTCCTAAAGTTTTTGTTGAGGCACACAGACACAATTCTATCATTTTTACTGACCATTAAGTCAGTCAGAGCCAGATCTGTGAAACAAAGGATGATGAATAAAATGAAGGAAACCATGATGTACAGACAATCAGGGCTGTATTTTCCAAAGGGCAAAAGGGGGCTGCTGACCAAGGGTCCCTCTACCCACTGCGGCCCACAGCTGCTCTTTTTGCCCATTGACTGTCTGTCACAGCTACACTTTAGACTAGAGAAGGAAAAATAGCATCTACAGAGACAAGAAAAATATTGGAAACTGCCAAGGATATATCCAAGGTTCCAAAAACTGTCAGCTTTAGATATACAAAATAAGGAAAATCTGCAATAAAGAGCTTATGCTCTGTCAAATGGCCCTTCAGCACAGGTTTGCCAAGGAGACCGCTGGCATTAGATGGCCCTATGGATGCTGCATGGCTACAATGACTTACAGTTAACAGATGTAGCCATCAGTAATCTGGGGCTTAGCTATGAAAACAGGAATTTTCATACAATAGTGTATGAAGAATAGGGGCTAGCTTAAGTTTATAAGAAATCATCCAGTAACTAAGTCTAGCACAAATGCACAAAAACCAAATGGGAAAAAAAAACAAAATCAATTTGAATTTTTAACATCATTTTCATTCTTTTCCCCACGTTAGGAAGGAGTTTTAAACATGGGATTGACTACACTGCAGACGAAGCAAGGCGTGTTCTTTTGAGGTGTGTGTTTAGTGTGTGCTGTGCTTTGTGCCTGTGTTCCTGTGCCTGCGAGAAGCGGAAATAGAAAAAGGGGATTAGCGTTCAGTGCCTGTTCTCCATCAGTTTCCTTGCGTTCACCCTGAAGCTTGTCGGCCAGCTGCTGCTTGTATCCACGGCACAGGTTTTCCCACTCTGAGCGTGTGGGAAGGCAATGCCAAACATCCGGGAAAAATAAAACCACTGTCTCCACATGAGCAGGAACCGTACGCCCCTTGTGGGTCTCCTCAGGGCGATGGTAGCGAATCTCTGCAAAACGGTACCTGTCGCAAGGGAAGAAGCACGTTGGAAAACCAAAATCTGTAATGCACTTAATATAGAGCCTAGTTCACTTGTAGCATATCAAGAACTGCTAGCTGAGGGCTGTCTACAAAAAAAACAAAAAAGCAATAATAAAAGCAATTACATATGCCATATGTTTTCTTCAGGCAAGTCAACGCATTGTTTAAAAAGCAATAGAAAATATTTAATATAAACGTCAATAAGCAGAGAAATATACAGTTACAATTTGAGATAGCTTAGCACACGCTAGATATTAGTCATTAAAGAGTGTGGTCCCTTTAAACAACAAAGCTTGAAATACCATTAGAAAACACGGCCAAACATTTTGTTTTTAAGAGATCATAAGATGATTCTTCTTTGACGATCTGCAGCTGGGCATGAAAAAAAAAATAAAACTTTATAATACACAGTAAGAGTTCATTGAGAATAATCAATACATACAGAGGAGAGTTCCACTCCATTTTCAAAATGAAAATGTTCTACATTTGGCACCTGAGGAGTTTCAGTTTTAATGTGGCCCGGTGAACAGGGGCAATTTCATAGATCCATAGGGAGATTCACAGAGCTCCAGAATGGATGACGAGGAAAGAGAAGCAGTCCCCGCTATTGGGATTGTACTTACCACTGGGTACACAAGCTCAAGTCAATGCCAGTCAGAGCCTTACAACAGCGGACAGCTGTCTTGATCAGCACCGATGGGTCTTTAACTGGGTCAGGTCCATCTAGGGAAGGAGACCAATGTCCTCCAATCGCCATGGCTTCATCTTTACCTTTCATTCCCACTAAAAACTGTAACAAAACACAAAGTTTATGAACGATATTTGCAACCATAGAAAGTCTTGTACAGATCATTACACTGCCTGCATCCGGCTACGACCCAATACTGAGCATGGCAGGCATAGTTCCCTCTTATACCCTCATCATATTATCTTGCTCTGCCCTCATTAAACCAAGCCATTGATTCCACATTCTGCTGAAATTATTGAAAAACAACATTAAGCCAGGTTGTCATGATCTATAAGTTTACATCACATTAGTTGCCCACAGAGGCAATCACACAAAGGATACCTCTAGGTTTCAAATACCATCTAAACACAAAACTAAAATATTTCAGGCAACCAACGGTGAAATGCTTGAGACAAAACCTGTGGCCAGAAATTTATAGTTTAACAGATCCGCCAACTTTGCATTTTGACGAAAAGTCTGAAAACGCCCACCCCAGAGCAAAAATTCTAAATAAATTAAGTTTTATATTTAAATACTTATTCAGATTGTTACCTTAACAAGTCTTGCTGGATGCTGGAATCCTTCCCTAACCTCTACGGGGTCCTCTGCAAGGGCACATGACTTATGATACAGATCCTCCAAAGAAGGGCTTGCCAGCAGCATAACCTAATGCAAAAAATGTTTCACAACGACATTAACAATCTGAAAGTGCTTACTTTACACAGCATCTTATTAACTTATCAAATGTATGAAATGATACACAATAACCATATTATTTCATGTTTTAATGACTACATATCTAGCTTTTGTTAAAGGGAAACCCCTTTGAATGAATGAATGAATTGTGGTCCACACGACTTTAGGTACATTTCCTGATTTCTCTATGAACCAACCTTTGCGCTGTATGTGTGATCTACATCCGGAGGATCCAGAAGGGCAGTGTTTTTCTCAAGTGGGTCAACTTCCTTGTGCATTACATAAAAATTGCTGTAATTCCCAAGATGAAACGGGCGTGCAATGGGAAAGGCTTCTATCCATGTGAACTGCGCATCAAAGAAATCGCTGGGAATGTAGAGATTCTGATACCGCCGTCTCAGTTCCATAGTGTCACATCCTGGACTGCATATGTAAAACAAAATAAGGTACAACTAATGAACAAGGACACATCCCACTGTAGTCTTTCCCCTAATGGTAATGGTAACAAAAAGCACCATAAAATTGGGGGGGAAAAATACATTGTGTTTAGCCCTTAAATTTCAGTGATTTGGAGCTGCAGCAGAGAAAAAGGGAAAAAATCATAACGTACCAATCTAGAGAGAACTTGGAAAACTGAACAGTATAGCGAGGAGTAACTCGTCTAGGTCTTCGCGGGGATCTCTCTCTCTCACGACGTGGTGATCTTTCTCTTGACCTTTTTCTGGGAGGCGATCTATCACGTGATCTGCGCCTCTCTCGGTCTCTCTCTCGGCTAAAACCAAACGAGTGACCATGAGTTTTAAACAATAAATCAAAAAATGGTAAAATGAACTTCATGTACAGCAGCCTGCATGTCCATTAAACGATTAATGCGAAATCTAATTAAAATGGATTACTTTTCTTGTGTTATACCAAAAGCAAGTTGATAGTCCACATATGGGTCTATTCACTGAAGGGAGAGCAGACAGGAGTGTTTTGTTCCAGCTGCTTTACTTCACTATACATTATGAAGATGCAACTGGGGTGAGTTTCGGCTGGTGCTGTATAGAGCGAGATTTCACTCATTGTATTATGCATTATACAGGGCCAGCTCAGTCCTTCTTGCTGGTGACTCTTGACTCTCTTGATTTACACAGGCGTCAGGATAAAAAAAATACCTGTGCTATTGGAATCGTATAACTAGATTCCTACCAACTAGACCAGCAGTAGAAACTCTGTGATGGGTCACAGAAGCATATGTGGCAATTTAAAATGCAGTGGACCTTTCCAGATAAGCGATTTCCCCATAATATCTGTACAAATAAACACACTTAACAGCTATAACAAAAGTCTACTAGATGCTAAGCATCCAAGCATATGCTGCTTCAACAGTTTAAACTGCTGGGAAAAAAACATAATTATCAGAAATTTTTAAATTCTAAAAACTAAATTTTATTGAATAAATGAGGCCATGAATAAAACAATGCAAATTGACACAAACATACTTCCGATCATCTTTCCTACTGGATACTGAATCCCCTCTATCGTTTCTCCCAGAGAATCTGGAGGGTGGTTCCAATCGTCGAACGGGCTGAGGCTGAGACACAATACGAACAGGAGTTTGCAATAACCCACCTGAAGATGAAGAAAAAAAAATGGTGTGTTGGTGGAAGCCGCACCAAAATTGATATGACATCATCAGGAAAATAATTTTCTTCTTGATCTCGGCAAGGTCTATATCTTGCATATTTGATGATCAGCTGTTTAGACCCTTTGAACATTCTAGCTGTTTATCAGAATGCACCTAAATGATTTAAGCCATGATTTCTTTTCAAAATACCTGCTCTTTAGAATAAAATTGATACGGGCTATCAAGATAGATAAAAGGTACACGCCAGCTACTATATGCATTTATGATAGCAGAGACATCTCTGTAAATGTTTGTGATGTCCCCTTGCAAATCCATGGGGGGTGTCTGTATTTCCCCTTTTTTTTCCGCCCCCAGCTGCCCCGCGCAGAAGATTTGTTCAGCGAACCCAAGAATCATTGGACAGAGGAGGTCCAATACATATGCATTCTTCGTTACCAGATATATTAAACAGTCCATTTAAGTGCGTGAACTACATTTAACTTTTTAAATGAGGCACACAAATCAGGACATTCTGTTCTTTAAGGCTGGAGAAATAATAAAACTTCATCCCAAGAAGAAATCATTGGCTGGATACAAGCACCTGCTTGGAAAAGGATGATGTGCTACACAAACTGGATATGAAAAATATAAAAAGAAAAAAAGAAGTATAAGAACGCCGCTTACCTTTTTGCTGTGGTTGTTGTAATAAAGGAGAAGGCTGTGTCTGAAGCAGAGGAGTGAGAGAGGCAGCCGAGATCTGTGCCTGCAGAAGAGTCTGTGCTTGTGGAGCTTGCTGAGACTGCACCCCAAAAGCAGCTTGCTGTGTGACAGGCTGCAGGACAGCTGGAGGGTTCTTCAGAAGTGGCTGCGCTGGGGGTGGATTCTACAAGAGAACAAAAATCCTGTGTGAATACACGAGTGTGACCCCCCCCCACCACCAAAACAAAAAAGAAAAAACATGGAAAATTGGCCGAACTGTGAACAAGGTGCTTAGCTACCTGGTTAGGAAGAGTCTGTATCCTTTGGGCGTTCCATTTGAATGGCATGTTAGGATTATAAGTGGCTTCAACTAATACTCTGTCTCCAACCTGTGGGGACTTCCCTTTAACAGCCCTGTGATTTAAAAATAAAGGGGAAATAACATATCACCACCAAAAAGGATCAAATAAATGACATCATAATAATTGTAGCAACGTAAAGTAAAATTCAAGCAGTAGTTGAAAAGCCCTTTAACTGAAACACGAGACTAACTGCTCATTTCCATGAAAGGCATGATATGTGCCCATAACATACCCATAACTACACCTAATCACAAAACCGTTATAATGACCAAATTCGAAATAAAAAAAGTAAGTCTGAACTATTGGTAATATATATTTTTATAAAATACACACGTGAGCTGAAAGAAGACATCTTCATCCACGAATCCAAATGTTTCATGGAGTTTGGTCACGACCCCGGTGAAGACACGCTGCTTCTGGGTTTGGGTTTGTTGCTGACTGGATCGAGGGGTTGGGTACGAGACGGTAATTTGCGCTGCCTGCTGGGGTGTAGACAGAGCGAGACTTGTCGGCAGCGTGACGGTCTGCTGTAAAACAACGAGAATTTGTGAGCTTCAAACAGCTTACATATTTTAATTGAAAGGTGTCTGATTGTCTAGACGGCAGACACACTAGGGATTCGTCACTAAAGCAGAAGGCTGCGGTTTTGATTCACCTGCTTTACTATGCATCATGAAGGGCCGAACCTGGAAAGCTTCCCTAGTCAAAAAAATGATTAGCTGGCTCTTTATAATGTATGCTTTAAATAGTGAGGTGATCTTCAAGATACACAATTTCATTCGGCATTATAGAGGACCAAGCAAGGACTTCTTGCACAAGAAGCTCAATAGCATTGGTACTTTATAAAGGATAGTGAACAATGCAGGACAAACCGGTGCTGAGAAGGCAAGGAGTGTACTGTAACTGACAAAACATCTGCTAAGTCCCACTTTAGTGAATAAATCCCATAGTGTGTACCAGGTTTATATATGTCTAGTCTAGTTATGATGTCCACACAGCCTGAGGAAACGGATGCCCTAGGGAAACCACTTCGTGTTTCATTTCTTTGTAAGGCATACATTCCTCTTAAAATGACAGTAAGGAAATACGTGTGTATATTTTAACTTGTTAAATCCTTCATGACGTTCCATGCCGTCATGAAAAAGTGTCCCAAAAACCTAACGCGATTGCATGAAACGCAATAAAGAGCAATGCGTTCTCAATGAAAAAACATGGATAGTTTGGTGTGGAGAAAAAAAAATGTTATGGCTCCGTTTGCAAGGGATTGGTGACCAACTGGTTGCATGATAAGTGTCCAGACGCTCCTAGGGAAATACCCTGGGTTTTCATCTCTCTGAAAATATATACTTTTGTGTGGTTATTTTGAAATGGTGGGCTGCTAAACAGTCCCAAATGAGACAAAGGCGTCACAAGGCGTTCCATTGTGTGCCCTGTAACTTCCAAAACCCATAAAAAAAACAAAACATATGCATATGGGTTATTTCTGTAATCCGGATATGCGTCGGAATATATTTTGGGGGGTTTCTCTGCAGCTACACGTAATCTGTGAAAACAATCTTAAGAAACACTGAAACTCAACGGAAATGAATGTTCTAGCTACTTGTTCCAGAGACTGGTGACCTAATGGTTGCATTATGTGTCCAACTGCTCCTTGTGAAATACCCGGTGTTGTCTTCTCTCTGAAAATATTTACTTTTTGTAGGGGTATTTTGAACTAGTGGAATAAAGGGTTTTCATTATTTTAATGTTTATTTATACATCGAAAACGATATCAAATGGAAGATCTGGCCTTTGAGAGAAAAAAAAGTTATAATTTGTGTGAGTGCATTAAAAATGAAAAAAGGAGACTCCTGTATTGCAAATATTATATATTAGAGGCATTTATACATTTTTACCCACTAAACACTCACCTGAGTTAACAAGGTTTGTTGAGGTTGTTGTAACTAAAAACAAAATAAAAAGGTGCATGTCTTATTAATACATCTCAACCATCTTCTCTCTATAAGAAAGTGAAATCTATCTTTACCACTGGGTGAACTATTTCAGCAGGTTAATGTTTTGTAGAGTATGGCTTTATTTAATATCTATGTAATACACAGAACCCCGAAAATAAGGAAAAAATCATGATGCGTACACTTCCACTGTGTTTTCTACACTAATCATTGTAAAGTCTGTCCCCGATGAGCTATTCAGCTCGTTTCCTACAATTTTGCATTTGGGAAATTCTGCAAATCAGGATTTAAACGAATCAGGGAGGGACTTCTTTACACAAAAGAAGGGAGCACACAACCTAAAAAAGCATAAAAAACATTTTAGATTCAGATTCCCGGGTACCAGTCATTACTACCGGGTACCGTCACTACTTCTAAGTACCCCAAATTAGCGGAAGGGCTGAGGAATATTTGGCCTTCTATTGTGACGGAGTTTCCGATACTTATGCCTAAGGGTTTGGGTTTAAATGCAAAGAAGTCCCATTGATTCAGCTCTTTGGTAAGAAATATAGCCAGGAACTCACCAGACTTGGGGTACTTTGACGTCGTGGCCAATTTATGGCAATATAGCGTGTCGGAATCTCCAATATTGATTCCTCAGATGTGTTTTTTTTTTTTTTAAATGGTATTTGCTGGGTATGGATTCTTAACATACCAAATGTTTGTTTTAAAATCAGCAGCCAGATATTGTGCAGATTTGTAGCTAAAAACAATAAGTATCCACACTACGCAAGGTTGTGTTAACAGTGCAATGCTTTCCTACGTCTTTATTTATTATGCACAGTTGTATTGCAGGCAATCATACATCTCAATTAACGAAACACAAACCTGTTGCTGGACGCTGTATATTGTCTGCTGGGGCTGGGTGTATTGCTGGAAAAAAAAATGGCAAAAGTCATTTATATTTAACACCATGGAAACCGTACCATGCAAGCTTAAAAGATTAGACTACTCTCTCATTTAACAAACCTGTTTTTAAAGCGAACCGGATAAACACTACATAATTTTTTGATACATTTTGTGTCGGCTGTAATCGCAGTCCACCAGCAATACAAACATTAAAGATGCTGTTCCACCATGATGAAATTTAATTAAGCTCTCTTGTAGGTAAAGCAAGTAAGCATCAGAAAATGTGTAATTTTCTCTGACTATATTACCAAAGTAAGCATTTTGGTCAGTTTCTATGGCAACAGCCTATCATTGTCTGCTTTTGCCTTGCATGATAATTAAGTATTCCCTGAAAAATGGCATTTTACATGATTAAGAGTTATTTCTGTGTAGGGTTTGTACGTTTAATAGTACAAGTAATTATATGTCTACATCTACTTAACGGTTAGCTCACACTGAAAGAACATCCACTCATAGATAGGCGACGAGTAATGTGCTTTAATGTCGCGTATGATACTGCACTATGGTAGCATATGGATTTGTAAATACAAGAAGGCATAACAATAATAGAACTTGTGTTTTCTAGCTATTACACGTATATAGGATAGTGATTTGGATATGTTCTAGCGTGCCGGAGATTACCTGCTGGAGAGCAGCTGCAGCAGCGGCGGCCGCAGCTTGTTGTTGCAGAGCGGCGGTTTGTGTCAGCTGGTAGTTTCCTGGGGATGGGGTGGCGAGGCCGGCAGCTGCAAGTGCCGACTGTTGAGTGTAGATTGTAGGTGAAGCTCCAAGTAAGGATGGCTGCTGGACTCCTAGGGGTGCTAACAATAAGGCATTTTGACCAGTTCGGCTATAGCACAGCTTTACAAACCATCACAATGTACAAATGATTGACTGCAAGTATTAATGCAATATGAGGGCACTGTAGCTGAAGGTTCCATAGCATCCTTTCCTTCTGCTGAGGCACATCAACTTGACTGTGGCTGTTAACTAAATGCTAGGTTTAAACATGTTCATGATTTTTACAGGTTGAGTATCTCTAAACCAAAATTTTTGTTTCAGATAAAGGAAATTCAGATTAGGAATACTAACGACTGGAGGGGACACAGAAAAGAGGTGTCTGACCTCTCCAGTTGTCAGTAGATCCTTCTCTCGGGCTTCTCCTTGCTGTCTAGTCGATAGTTCAGGCTTCTCCCCGCGATCCTAGAGCACTTCTGCTCCAGAAAAGAAAGCGCTCGGTGGGAAGCATGAACAATGACGACAGACCGGATGCAAACGGAGCAGACACGGGTGAGAAGACAGATACGTTATTCTTAGTACTTCTGGTCCGGGGATACTCAACCTGTATTAACAATATACATCTGTCATTAAGTCAACACTAGATTTGAGAGTGTATATCAAGCGAAAACTACTTTACCTGGTTGTGAAACTGCTGTTGCTGTGAACTGGGTAGCCCAAGGTGGTGGGTTCTTCTGTCCTCCAAACTGAGCCATGATGATCAGTAAGAGCTACTTTTAGACTTCTATAGTTGTAATCTACAGAAAAAAAGGTACAATAATTTTATAAGAGTAATTAGATATTGGACTGGATACTATTTCCTATTAACCACATCTTTATTTGAATGACATGACAGTTTGGAAGATGGGGAAGGTTGATTAATAGCTTGTTAGTCCCTCCCAACATATACTGTGTCATACTCTGTTTATAGGCTACTGGATAACCCTTGATAAGTCACTTTAACTTTCTAGTGTATCTTCTGAGCCTAGAAAAGCAGAGAAAAGCGAGAGTCGTTTACACAAGCTCCTTTCCTTGTATTTTTTTTTTTTTTTAGTTAAACAAGAAGCCTTACTTTTGACTGAAGACTCCAGAGTCCATATAGAATAGATAAGACTGCTTGGATCCAGCACTTGGAAAATCCCACCCAGAAAAGACTTAAATTTAGTAGCGTGACAATTCAATACTATAATACAAGGCTATGTGCTTGATCCTGGAGTGCATAAATACACTACTGATAACTGGACTGAGACCCTGTCCAAGACTGACAGCTGAAGCTGACTGCCATAAAGAATCATTCACATGCAAGGTGAGAATACAACCAAAATACCCCACCTCCTACAAACGCTATTAAAATCAAATACAATTACATATACATATATATATTTCATGAGATGCCACATTTAAAGATTATTCACTACATACTGCGCTGTTAACATGCATCACAAATGAATATAGAAAACAGAACATTATTACAACAGGCTTATTCACTTTGCAATGTGGCTTTATTGTAGCAAAACACCATGTATATAAAAAAGGTATGTTTCAAATGTTATTTTAGAATTTGTTTAAAGGAGCGCTCCAGCCCTATTTTCATGATAAAGACATACCAGGGCTCTCCCAAGTGGGATGCAGAGTTCAGGGTAACCTAACTTTTGCGGTGACAATATCACATGACTGCCGTGAGAGCTCTGTATTGTTTCATCATGACTTCCCAGCAGCCAGAAGTGGTTTTATCTGGGCTAAAACAAGATTTGTGAAATGTGATGTACTTCGTGCATGTTTTACCCACCTTTTCTGTGATTGTTCTCTGTATGTATGCATCTCATTGTACATATTATTTAATAAATAAAATGCATGCGATTTCTGCATCAGAAGCTCACTGGGAAGGGACCTTCATAAAGTATTGTGAAGCCCAGGTGCTGATGACTCTCCTTTTTAGTGAATAGACCCCAGTGCGTGTTTAGGTAAGGAAAGTCACAAAGTAGCACATAACAATTGCAGCCTTAATAAGTGTAGATAGATTTTTATTGTAACAAAATGGAACAAAAATGGCACGCAGCACTGTGTTTTATGCTAAGGAGATTTCCCCCTAAGGTACATCCCCTTTAAGATCTCTTGTCATATTGTCCATGGAGTATTAAATTTAACAGATAGAAAAAAATGCAATTATTTGAAGAAAAAAAACCCCAGCTCATTATCCTTCAGCAGCAGTCAAACCTGTGTAATCTGTACCAAGCCCAAACAGATCATCATCATCATCATACCGGACTCATGCTACGCTAAGCTAAGAGATGAACCGTGTGAGGAAGTCAGACACAATCAGCCATTAAAAGTGCCATTGGGACTTACATATAATGGTGTCACAAGGACACAATAGGCCCCAATGCCTGGAATTGCACCTGCTGTCTTGTGTATATTGTGCATCACTGTGCTTGAGAACATATGGGTGCTTTACAAATGTAAAAAACTTTATTGTTAGCCAGTAAACGACACCATCCATCCCCCTTTGTCATCCAACCATTCCCTGATAGAAACAGGTCCTGCAAGGGAAGTGGACGCATAACCAAGGCAACATTTAGCAGGCTAGGGAGCGGTGGTTGGTGCCTATATAGATACATACACACCAATATATGCATATAGGAGGTGGCTTGGGGGGGACCAAAACAAACCCAGGCCTTGGCAACCTACGTAGTATGAAGTACCTTTTAGTGGGTTAGTTAGATATATTATTTAGGGTGTCTTCGCAGAGTATAATATAGCGGAAGATGTTAGGCGCCGGAAGTAGCGCGGCGGGGGGCATGATAACCAAAGCCCACTTGACTCGTCCGGCCTTAAAATACATATAAACAATCTGCACATGCAGCCTGCCTATTCCCTTACAGGCGTCGCTGTTGTCGCACTGTTATTGTTTGACGTCGCGGTGTCACGTTAAGGTATGCCCTTCATCCTGATTATCTCCTCACACAAGCATCGCCAGTAATACCGCATATCCGCAATCAACGCAAACCCGCACACATTAACTCACCGAGATCCTCTGATATCTGTCACCGGGTCCATTTCATGCCTAGTATGTCTAGGTCAACACAATGCGCATGCGCAGAGTGCCCTGCGCCACCACGCAGCTGCCGTCCAGCCGTGTTTACGTTTCATCCATCATTTTCCCCCATGCTTCGTTGATCAACCTACGCCCGTACGTCTTGCATACGTCATGCGTTAGCGCGAAGGCATCGTTCGACTTGGTTGGTTGTGGGAGTTGTAAACACTAGAGTAAGCACCCGGTGATGCAATCTAGGAATATTTTTTTGGAAAATAAAGTAGAACTGTTTAGCTTTACTCAAAACCACTGTTTATTCTAATTCTACAAGAACAGGCTTAATTTATATAAGTAATTTGAGGTGTTACAAAAAACACATGCATGAAAATCAAAGGCAAGGTTTCATAAACATCAGGTTTTCAATCCAATTCTTCTGGGTCCCTTCTTCCTTCTGGGTCCAGGGCAGCCCCCATCTGGGACAAAGCATTGCAGTAGAGCTTGTACACACGGGAGGCACTTTACGTTTGAGCGGACGGGGTAAATTTGTTTCTAGACAGACGAAGAGTTGCCACATTTCCCAATTGCCATTCAACGACAGTTACTTTGACGAGTGCATTGCATCAAAGTTATGTTTGGGACTGGTGAAAACATATTTGCCGGCTCATTTTCAGTATTTACGCAATCACTGGCTAAACAGAACCAAAACGGGTAAACAGTGCCATCTTGCATGCCCCCCCAACGGTCCCAATTTGTGATGTCTGGCATTTCCTGTTTCCTTGCATTTATCATGACCTCTGGTACCCTGAACATTGGCTGTACTATTGTTTAGCATCCTGATCTCTGGGCTTACTGACTACTCAGAACTGTATACCTATCTATCAACTGTGCTTCTGACTACTCCCAAAGAGTTCTGTTTCAACTTCAGACCTCTAGTGGCGTTTATCAATTTAAGCAAGTTTGGTCTTCCCTGCACCTGGGTTCCACATTAGTGATCATGAGTAGAAGGAGCTTGGGGGTCCCAACTGTAAGTCTCGCAGGTGGCCCCAGCTTTTTTTTACGCTACTGAGTAGGCAGGCATGGTAGCTTGCACAGAAAGTAAGAGATGCCTGGGAGAGAGAGGACTCAGCGAGAAAAGAGGAGTACTGTGCATGTGTGTATATGTGTGTGTACTGTATATTTACTGTACTGTTGTGTTAGAGTCAGTATGTACTGTATATAAAGTGTAAGTCAGTGAGATATATTGTATATAAAATACACATGCACACAAATGCTGTAAAGGAAGAATGGTTTAAAAATTAGACATGTTAATAGTGTGTAAAAAATGTAAAATGTGTATAACCAGAAGAAAAATCTAAATCAAACCAGTATTTGGTGTGACCATCCTTTGCCTTAAAAACAGCATCAATTCTTCTAGGTACCCTTGTAAACAGTTTCTTAGGGAACTCAGCAGGTAGGTCATTCCAAACATTTTGGAGAACTAACCACAGTTCTTCTGTGGATTTAGGCAGCCTCAGTTGCTTCTGTCTCTTCATGTAATCCCAGACAGACTCGATGATATTGAAATCAGGGCTCTGTGGGGGCCATGCTATCACTCCCAGGACTCATTGTTCTCCTTCACACTGAAGATATTTCTTAATGATTTAGGCTATATGTTTGGGGTCATTGTCATGTTGCAGAAAGAAAATTATAATCTGCTGCTTCCTTGATGCTATTGCATGATAGATAAGTACCTACCTGTAGATTGAAGAGACTATTCATTTTGACCAAATCCCCAACTCCATTTACAGAAAGCAGCCCCGAACTTGTAGGGAACCTCCTTCACTGTTGCCTGCATACCGTTATTCTTGTACAGCATTCCTTCGTCAAAAAAACCCTAAACTCTGCCACAGCCAAATATTTTAAATTTTGACTCATCAGTTGAGAGCACCTGCTACCATTTTTCTGCACCCCACTTCTCTGGTCAGTAGATGGATGTACCAAGGTGCCACTGTTTTCTGCCAATGCTGAGCTAATGGCACTGCTGGACATCCTGTGCAGGGGTCTTTCATCTGCGGCACTAGCCGACCATTGCGTATACTATCTAAAGTTTATACACAAGCACAAATGTTCACAGAAAAGGAACTGTACCATTAAGATTGTTTATTAAAAAATATCCGTAGCTGATGCTTTAAGGTTTTTAGTGTAACATATAGTGCTTTTGGAGCTCAGCAATAGGGAGTTGTTCATATGGGGTTGATACCTCTGGTGCACTTGGACAGCTAAATCAATTTCTCCAAGTGGAGAACAAGACAACATGCAAGTTAGAAATTCAGTATCTACGCACCAACAGGTATCACCAGTAGATGGAGCAGCTGTACCATGCAGGATAGTCTACACATTTCCTATTGAAATATAGCATAATTTGAAGACTAAAACTGTAGCTCTCCTTTTTTTTCCCATATAGTATTTGTAAATTCACCAGCATTCGTTAGGGGGTTTGCCTAGGGGCATAATACTTTAGCATTTTGTTATAAAAGTGCTGAAAAGATAAAAGAAGATTCTGCATACTTCACTAAATGATGTCTATTCAGTAAACTTAAAATGAGTTTACAGAAGTAATCTCACACAAGTTAGTAAAAAAGTCCAACCCGCAAAAAAAGCTTAGCTCACATACATGCAACTGCAGGAAAGTTAATGCAAGTTGAAAAAAACAAACAGTTTGCAAATTAGTTAATCCGCAAATTGGAACTTAGTTGCAGCTCACATATTTCTCCACACATCCCTAGGGTTTTTGCTCTCTACCATTTTGTAACCCAGAGCTTGGATAGACCTTATCTCTTCCCTCTTTAGGATACTGTTAAAGGGGGTCCAAGGCAATGGATGAATGGAGGTAAAGAGGCACAGGATGGGGTCCATGCCGCATCAAAGGTTTCTTGGGAACTCTAACCTCCCCCAGTGGTCACCACCATTTCCATCTTATCTTCCTTATTTCTATTAACCTACTAGGTTTTACAGCATATTTTAGCCTCCTTATAATTTTATCTGCTACCAGGGCTGCCATCAGAAATTTTTGGGCTCCTTGCAGAACAAATGGTCTGGGCCCACCCATCAGATGACCCCCCCACACCAAAAGGATTTTCTGTTCTCATCTTTTCTGGTGGCTAAGAAGGCTGTTTGGGGGCCCTGACAACCTGTTTAGTTGCAAGGATGGCACAGACAATTTATTTGGTGGCACTGACAATCTATCTGTGGACACACATGGCACAGATAGGCTGTTTGGGGAACTGGCAAGCTGTTTAAGGAAAGATATGGCACAGACAAGCTGTTTGGAACAAAGATGGCCCAGACAAGCTGCTCTAGGACTAGATAAGCTGTTTGGGGACAAAGGTGGTACTGACAAGCAGAAGAGAAAGATGGCACAAAGATTGGGGCAAAGATGGTGCAGACAAGTTGTTTGGGGACAAAAATCACACAGACTAGCTGTTTTGGGATAAAATGGCACAGTCAAGCTTTTTAGGGACAAAGATGGCACACATAAGCTATTTGGATGTACAGATGGTACAGATAAGCTGTTTGGGGCTAATTTGCATCTGTGTAAATGTACCTCTCCTTAAAGGATAGCAGACCAGTAGTACTATTTTTTTATCATACAATATCCCACATGGCACCAAATTCCCAGGAATCATATACAAACGCTCAATATATGTACTTACTATTCTTAACCTCCCCACACTGCAACTGTATGCGACATGTTTTGTCTTTCTTGCAAAATACTATTAATAAGGAAGTTTAACTGACACCACCAATATTTTCATGATATTCATAAACCTACTTCTGAAGTGTAAGCAGAAATACATGCTTTGCCATTTTATTACGCTTTTGAACCTGCTGAAGCATGACTAACACTTGACCTTTACCAGAACAAAGTTTGTCAAGATTCCAGGTCATCCATAAAGTTGATGATCAGAGGAAGGGTGGAGCTGGATTCTTTACACTGGCTCCCGTGTGACAAGATGGATTGTTCAGCTGCAGGCTAGGTCATTAGTGATGTATCATGCTGGATATATGGTTTATAACGCGCAGGGTCAATACACAGGTCTGAGAACTTGTCAAGCTATGCTTTTTTTTCAAAACCTTTGTTCTTAAGCAAATAAAAAGGGAACATTAAAAATGCTAATTTATAACAATGTATGTACCGTATTTAAAAAGGTTAATTATCTCCTTCACTCCTGGGGGTTTTCATAACCAAAGGACCAAAATATGTTTTGTCATTTTTACCATAAATTTGTTATAGCATGATTCCTCTTTTCTATATTTGATGAACCCAGATCACCACTCATGGACAGCTGTTTCATCCTTAATGGGACTCGTCAGAAGCCAACATCACTGGCTTCTATACAAATATTTTTTCTTATAGTAGAAGTGGTAAGGAACACTTTTTAATTTTTATTTTATTTTTTTTGTTTGTTTTTGTTTTGCACTGTTCCCATTGCAGTATGGCTTGGGATACCTTTTGGGAGGTCTCTCACATGTTTTTATGCCAGTGACATCACTGGGCTCCCAAACATTTTTTGTTATTATTATTTATTTATTTTTTATATTTTTTCCCACTCATTTTTATTTTTTTTTATTTTAAAATATTATATTCTTTTGGAAGGAAAGAAACTACTGTTCGTGGTGATTATAATGTGATCAGCAAGCAGGGCTCCATCCCCCTGCATTGCAGATAACAATAATCACAACCAGCCAGCAGAGGGAGCAATGAGAGAGCCCAGCCGGGTGTAGAAACACCCTGCTGAGGCTTTCCTGTCTTCCAGTAAACTTTTGGCATGATCAAGTGCTGTTACACATGATCAGTTGGCTGGAAGCCAGTGATGTTGGCTTCTGCCAATGGGGGAGAGTCCAGGCTGTCAATAGAGATGTCTCTTCCACTGTAATGATTCCACTAATGATTATTAATATTATTTTGTATTAATTTATATAGTGCCATCATATTCCGTAGCCCTGTACAATGGGTAGACATAGACAGGATATAACAAGCAGTATATAACATTCCAAATTGACTTACAGAAACAACAGGTGAGGAGGGCCCTGCTCAAACGAGCTTACAATCTAGAGATAAAGCCAGGACATATCTGTACGTCCTAATGGGCTTCTTGCCTCAAGTTTTACGTTCTAAGGGGACTCAATGGGTTAAACAGTTGTAGTGTATCTTAACTTTGAAACATGAGACCAGTAGGAAGTATTTATGGACAAAATTGGCAGTTGCAAATTAGGTACTGCATTTGTAATGAATACAATGATCCCATATTTAATGCTGGAGAGTTATTATAAAAAAGGCAAGAAGGGCAATGCTCATATTGAGTATTAGATGTGTGCTCCCAAACTACTGGTATCTGTAATGACAATTAATGTAGTAAGGTAACAGAGCAATGTTTGACACATTTTTTGTTATTTTATTATTTTTACCACATATACAATACCACAATCTCACTTTATGATACTTCTACAGAAAATAAATAAATATAAACATAGTGAGTTATTAGATGAACTATTAAACATAACAAATAACATACCACAATGTCCGTTTGTCAAACTGATATAAGTATAATTAAATTAGGGATCTAAATATAGATCTTAAACTACAACTTTAGTTCTAACCCATTTAGGGTCTAATTTAAATCTATTTATGATACAAGAACAGTTGTTATGATATCTTTGCCTGTTTCATTCAGTTGTGAAATGTACCATTAATATTCAATGAACTGTCAGTGTTGAGCAAACAGATAATTGAAATATCTATACAACCAAAATTAATTGGTAGGGATCAAATGCGCTGTGTGAAATACTGTTTAAACCACATGATGGTGAAATTAAGCAATATTATGCAGTAGTAGTATATGTATGAGCCCATAGTGTGCCTCTTCTTATCCATAGGGCCTCAATATGACAGATGCCCAACACATTAAAATGCAGGGGAGTTATGGTCTCAACTCATTGCCCTCACTATACATTATGAAGATCCAACTCATATGAGCTTTTTCTGCCAGAAGAACTTTACTGGCCCTGTGATGTATAGTTAAATCAGTCAGTCTTATACACTGAATTATGCATTATAGAGGGCCAACACAGGTTTTCATATTGGGGTAACATGCAGCTGTTTTTTTCGAATAAGCCCCTTTCTTGTGTGTGGTATTAAGTTCTGCATGGATTTCACATCAGACATACTCGAGGGCTGACAGCAGGTGTAAGGAGCCACTTGTAGAGCATGGTCTCTACCCAGCTCTTGTACACAGCAGACCACTGTAAGGGGAACAGTGATCCAGGTACACCAAGCCAGAGTACAGAACAGGTGAACCTGGCAGAAGAGAAACTTTTTGGTGCCACAGTCTTTCATTTTCCATAGTTAAAAGTTGGTATTTCTTCCTCCTTTTTATTCTTATTGTCCAAAAAAACAACAAAGACGCTTTTCCCATTCACCTCCTGCTTAATCAATCTCAGACCTTGAGCTTTACAACTTATCTTGCTTAATAGACTTGGATGGAATATGGGGAAAACACACATCAATACCTTCTCACTACTTTTTGGATTGACATCATTCTGAAACATAAGTGGAGGCTGAAAATGATTGTCAGCCTTTAATTTCAATGAGATTGAGTTTTTTTTGTGAAGATGTCACTCTACCACATCATCCTCCAATCTCTTTTCACAAAGGGGTCTATCCACTAAAGGGAAATTGACAGGAGACCTGTGTTTAGCGTCTTAACTTCACTATTCATTCCCATTGAGCTTCTGCTGCAGGAAGCTTGTTTGGCCTTGGTTGCTTAATGAAATCACTGAGATTTCTTCATCCTTTTGAGGACCAGCTCAACCTTTTACTTGAGAAACTTGCCAGTTGGTTTCCCTGTTACAACTAGCTTGGTGAGTCTTTCACATTCTCCTACAAACTCTTAGCTTACTCCATTGATTCTGTGAGGGTCATATACAAATAACAGAGCCCATGTGACAGGGACAGGGAATCAAAAAAGGGCAGATGTCCAGGAGTGTGAGCTTCAGGCACAGGTCAACTTCTGATGTTCTCTCATTTCCCATAAAGACAGACCTCATAAAGTGCACTTTGTATCCTTATTTGTATGCAATTGTGTGCCTAGGACTTTCAGAGCTGTTCTAAAATACGGAAAATACACCATTGCATAATACCTAGAGCCTGCATTCCGTGCAACCCCTGTATAAATTGCCTAAAGACCTTCTCTTATCTAGTGCATGTAGGCCATGGATCTGTTAAACACGGCACAGATGTCACATAACCGTTGCAGACAACTCAGATTTCTTTCACCACATACTTTGATGGTTTTCAGCTCATGCTGCTTCTAACAGAGATGACTTGTTCATGTGGTTCACAGGTGTTCCATTTTTTAAGCTTCCAAACTTAAATTCATTTTTCAGCAGCGCAGTCAATTGTTCAATGAGAGGACAATATACAATTAACAATATTGTTAGCAAGAATGGATATATTTACACATATGGTTATAAAATATGACTCGCTTGGCATTTCTCGTAGACAGAACGGTTTGCGCTTTTAAATTTATTGCGGTGTTACATATTTTAGTTTTATGGCAACTTTGGGTGACAGCAGTGTTATTTTTAATATTTTAAAAGTTCATGAGAGTTTTCATGATTCTTCTGCGTTGTCATTATTTATTTTTCTTATAAAATATCTAACTTGCCAGTTGATATTTGTGACTCTAATACAATTTTATGCAAAAATACTTTATTAAAACTGGTAATTTTTTTGTTTCAGTAAAACTGAAACCAATACTTAATTGTGATCTTAGTACTGATTAAGCCAGCCTGCCCTACATAAATCTGACGTAACTTTGGCCCCAAAGCACCATCAGAGGGTACAAAAAACTTGATGCAGCAAAGCATCCACCGATTAGCGGGAGCTAGATGAGGAGCCCTGGCTGACAGAGGCATTGCGGGACACTAGATGAAGCCTACACGCTGGTACCAGATCCTGTGGACTTGAGTTGATGTGAGCGGCAGCAAGGTGGTGGAAAAAGCTTCAGATACCTGAAGGAACAATGAGGCATTCTACAGGAGAATTTTAGGCCATCCACCTGCCTAAGATATTTAAATCTCTCTTTGAGATGTTGTGGTAGGACCTAACCTGCATTTAAGCAGCATGTAGGATTGGGCCATATTTCCTCTTAGCGCTACAAAAGATTTTGATAGCACATGTGGCTGCTAAAAGTGTCAACACCAGGTATTGAGTGGAGCAATTACTTTTTCAAACAGGCACTGAATGTTGTATACATTTCTTTCATGCATAAATTATACAAAGTCCAATAGATATTAAATGTTTCTTTGTTCCGCTCCACTTTTAACTAAACATTTAGTGCCACAAATATGCAGAAAATCAAAAAGGGCAAATACATTTCCATTCTCTGTTTCTAAAATGTAACTCTTTGCTTCTAGAGAGACTTCATGTGAAGATCCACTGGCTGCAGCGCTGTCCAAATACTTACTTGGCAGGAATCTTTCTGATTTCTAGTCAATATTGTTTTAAGGTTCTGGGACAACTGACAAAAATAACATTTTGGTAAATGCAACACTACTGAGTATAGTCTTTTGGGAATATTACTTAGAACACATAGAAAAATGTATGCTTTGAACTCTTACTTAATTTGCCTAGAGCTCTTAATTACCATGCAGTCTGAACCTATTAAACCAGGTTGTACTAAAAAACTTACAAAGGTGGCAAGGTAGGAATAGCATTGTGCAAGTCATCCATGCAGAATGTATATTACCTTAAGTGGATGACAAAATAAACAGTATTTTTACATGGTAAAAAAACTAAAAACATGATGGCGAGGTTATTACTAAGCAAATTCCTTAAAAATACCAATTACTTCTATGGATGAAAAATGAAAGGAACAGTTATGATACACACATACACAATAATAAATTCATTGTCATTGCCAGTGCGTGACATTTGTATATATATATTCTTAAAAGGTGGCAGCCCTTGAAGCATCTAGGAGTTACTGCTCAGCCATGAAGCGGTAGACCATGCACACACACAGAGCGTGACTGCTGAGTGCTAAAGCACATAAAAATCGCCTGTCCTCTGTAGCATTACTCACTGCAGAGTTTCAGACGGCCTCTGGAAGCAACATCAGCACAAACACTGTGCAATGGGAGCTTCATGAAATGGGTTTACATGCAGCTGCCTACAAGCCCAAGATGACTATGTGCAATGCCAAGAGTGGGCTCGAGTGGTGTAAAGCACATACCCACTGGACTCTAAAGCATTAGAAACATGTTCTCTGGAGTGATCAATCACACTTTACTATGTTGAAGTCTGATGTTAACACTACAACATACAAAGACATTTAAGATAATTGTATGCTTCCATTCCTTGTTCCAGCATATGTGTGCCCCTGTGCACAAAGCAAGGTTCATAAAGACATGGTTTTTATGTGGAGGAACACAAGTGGCCTGACCCTAACCCCATTGAAAACCTTGGCTTAAATTGGAATGCTGATTTTGACCCAGGCCTTCTCATCCAACATCAGTGCCTTACCTCATAAATGCTGCTTTGGCTGAATGGACAGAAACTCAATAATAATAATAATATTAGTAATAATAATACCTTCCCAGAAGAGTGAAGGCTGTTATAGCCACAAATAGGGGGTCATATAGTGTATGACAAGTGGATGAAAAAGGGGTAATGAGAATAGTTCTATGAACTTTTTTGTGTGGAAGAGATACACAATATGGACAAAAGTTTTGGGGCACCTGACCATTTCACCAACAGGGACTTTGATGACATTGCATCAAGTTGGTCCCCCCTTTGCAGCTATAACAGCTTCCACTCTTCTGGGAAGGCTTTCCACAAGATTTTGGAGGGTTTCTGTTAGAATTTTTGCCCATCCATCTAGTAGAGCATTTGTGAGGTCAGGCACTGATGTTGGACAAGAAGGCCTGGCTCACAATCTCAGTTCTAGCTCATTACAAATGTGTTCAATGGGCTCTGTGTGGGTCAGTCAAGTTCTTCCACACCAAACTCCTCTAACCATGTCTTTATGGACCTTGCTGAAATATGCGAGATAGTAAAGTAAGCCATTAAGTAATTGGTATATTTCTTTTTGCTAAGATTAAGCGGTACTTCATCAGCTGGCTATCGCTGGCTGATATGTAGGAGTTGTAGTCCATAGCACCTGGAAAGTGATACGGTGTAATTTGATGCATATTGCTAGAATATGTGCACTGAATAAAAAAATGGCCTTCCCCAAACAATGTCTTGGTGTGCTGAATCCGTTATCCTGAAGGGGTTAATAATAAATCATAATTACCATTGCCAGATAGGTCTGCCTGTAACCATGCACCACAGATCCTTTAATCTGAACACAATTCTTTAACACTAGGCCATTAGTGGTTTTGGGAACAGACTTGAGAATAAATAGCTCTAGGTGTGAGAATATCCTCCCATGGGAGAAACTCCTCCATTTATTTTGTTATTTTATAGTGTCTGTTTCTCACAATGCGTAATAGTTATCTCACTCTGAAAACAATGCATTCTGCAAAATGTGTGAACTGGAAAGTTTTATATCATCTTGTGCGCTTTCCCTGGGGATCGCAGTGTGATAAGTGTACCTACATAATAACTAAAAACAAGACAATTTCCCACACTGCTGCAAATCATAGGATAACAAATGAAAGGAGAGACTTGCGCAATGTGCCCCTTACTGACACCCCAACCAATGACCAGATAGAAAAACAATGTATTAAACAATGCTGAATTAAACAGTCCATGGCATGGAATAGGATGGAAACAAAGCCACTGCATAGCCATAAAACTGTATAACTTTTGCTTGTTTTGAAGAAGCTAAACCAGGACATACTTCATGTCCACAAAATGGAACATTTTCACATATGTCATTGTTCATAGCTGTATTATCACAATGATCCTTTGTGATGACCCACCTATCATGCTTTCATGCCAAAGTGTTAACGTCCTGAGTCTTCATCGCCTTTATTAATCCCAGGACTCATTTTCAGCAGAGCCATGCCAGGCTGGTTGAAGGACATCCGTGATAAAGTTTGATTATATTATAAATATATAGATTGGTGCAGTTTATTTAGTGGAGGGGTAGCTTCAGTGGTGTTCTCGTTTAGGCTCAATGTCCCAGTTACAAGGGAGATCTCAGTAAAGATTACAGCCATGGATGGGTCATCTGGAGGCTTTAAATTGCAGATGGGTCTCAGTGGGTTAAAAGCAGTGCAATGCACCAATTTATTGTAGCTCCATGGTAAGCAAACTTAATTGATATGTTTGTTAGGGGCTGCTAGTCTTCTTGTACCCAACGTGAATTCATCACAGGATAGCCTGGGTTTAATCATAATTAACATGTACCAGCACTGGACAGGTTCAATTTCAGAACACTTTGAATGTTTGTCCATTCAGGTTCATTGCAGAATGGAACATGTGCGTTAGGCTGAAGTTAGTGGTCTGTGCCGGTCATTTACATTCCACTCCTGGTTCATCCGTCAGCTTAGGGTAAATACATTTTCAGAACCACGGTAAAGAGTCTCATAAAAATACAGAATATATCCGAGGTCAAGCAAAGGTCTAAATCCGTGATGGAATCATCACAAGGTCCCCTTATAGTTAACAGTTTTAGTAAAATTCTGGGATTTATGACAAAAAGTAACAGGGCTCAATTAAAGTTGCTACTTTAAAGATATTTAATTGAACAATTAATGTTTAGATGGCTCATCGAATCAAGCTCCTGTTTGTATAATATTCCGAAATACATTTAGTGTGAGAGAAACAAATAGAGGTAGCACATTAATTGTGCTTTGCTACATCTCCATTCTTTTGACACACACCTCAATCACTTTTCTTTATAACCTTGGGGCTGGAGAAACCCCAAGGTCAAGTAAAAAACCTAGACGTTTATTTCTGGCTTCCACAATTCCTTGACATTTTGATATAAATCTCAGTTGGTGTATCCCTTCCAAACCAGGATGAAATATGTAGGTTTCTGAAAAAATGTTATTGTATGTGTAATTAAGGGTATAAAGGAGGTTTTAAAATTTAGCTTAATTTTTTTTCCTAATGAAGTGCAAGGCAAGCTCAGCACTTATTTTCACAGTCACATTCTTTTGATCACGTGGTTCTTTAAAGGGTCATAAATAGGAGTAATAGTTGAAGGAAATCAATGTATTTTCGAGGGAATTCAGCTTTTTTCTAAGCCAGAATGGGCATCGATGACATCATACACACCTTTCCACATATAACACAGCAAGTGAGGCCATCACACCGCGCTTCAAGAAAACTGCATTAGAAATATGTCGGGAGCAAAGGTTCCAGGACAGGGGAACATACTGGAAAACGCTGGCATGAAAGCAGGGTTAGCCCTGCTCAGCTTAGCACGTGATACTTTCAAGAGGCCATGCTAAGAAGTAGTTGATGCATAAAGGCACGTACGAATTTACATCGGCTGGATGTATGTGTTGGAGCTTTGCCTGTAGCTAGAATATATATTCCCGTTTGGCTTTTATTGGACAGTTAATGTTTACCTCAAACTGGATTTTCTTGACATTATAGAAATAGGTCATTTATACATTTACTGAAGGTGACTTCTTATAACTACTGCTTTCTATAAATGATTGATTGCTTAATGAGATATTCAGTATCTAGACTGAAACTATCCTGACACACTGGTAATATAAACTCATGCCATCCCTTCTTTAAACAAAGCTGTATTTCATTTTGTTTCACAACCAAGGGATTTTTTTTTTTTTTTTTTTTTTTACATATTATAAGCCTGCAATTTTCTTTACACGTAAGCTGTAGAATGATTGGGTGTTTAACCCTTTCTGGCCAGCTAACTAATAGGGTGTATCATCTTTTTTTTGTAATTAAAGGATTGATTCTGGGGAGAGTATTTTGATTTATAATGATTCATTTAGAGAGGGTAAAAGAGGTTGGACCAAGGGAAGAATCTCCAGCAGCCCCCACTGTGGGTGCTGTCCACACTACGCAATGCCAGGACTTCATAAACCGTGTCATAAGATGCACTATGACTGATCTGTGCCACACCAGAAATTTCACATAAATATATAATACGTAGAAGCAGTAACAACTTTGGTCATGGTTAGTTTTGTGAGTTTTTTTTTTATCAAATAAACCATTACTCCAATCTTAAATAAACCAGACACATAATAAAACTTATTCCGGTGATACATTTTATATACAAAAGTAATGCAAATATGTCCATTTAATACAGAGCTAAATAGACATTAAAACAAGCATTAACAAACATAAAGGTTGGCTGCAACAAACATGTTAAGGTTTGCTGTGGCAACATGTGGAGACGTAAATTAAACATTTTCCTTTGATCTTATTAGACTTGCTGTGGTTAACTGTATACTACATCTGATCAGCGTGCAAACATTTTTTGTGTTCTGGGAGTTGAAAAGCTTACTTGTAAATTACATTTTATATTCAATTTCTAGATTTCGGGAAAGTTATTGAATCAAACCCAATAAGCTTTACTCATATTATCTATTAAACTTGATTACTTTTGTAGGCTGCCAAAAAAACTGAGCTGAGGTGAATATTTTTTGGGCAATAAAGTGGTACATACATCATAAGCCTGGATAGGAAATAGAAATATGTATATTTGTGGACAATGTACATTTATAGCCTGATTTATGCTGATTTACTGGTGAAGCTGTACTATTTCTCTAGAGAAAAGAACCAATGCAAAGGTGACAAAGTTTGCATAAAAATACATTACAAACAAGGCATACCGCTGCCTCTCATCCATCCATTGACGACCTGTTCTCCAAAAGCCCAACCTCTGCATGCTCCGGCTCCCCTGTACATCCAACAACCAAATGTCAGTGATGATATTGTTCAGATGCTCCCCATGTCTTTGAAACAACCTGCTGTTGTATCCTTCTGGGAGCGGCACAACAACACCCCCAAACCAACCTAGAAATCTCCCCGTTAACTTTCAATCTAGTGTTACTAACCCCTTAAAATGACTGGACCCCCCCTCCAAAATAAATGTGGGACAACTCAATGATAACCCCAGGAAGCTGCGACCACAATCTCAACTAATCGCATGTAATATCCTCCATCAGCACCCAGAGGTTTCTGACAAAGATCTTTGCTACCTATGCCAATGTTTTGTGCAAAATATCCTCCCATCTAAGACCCCTGAAACCCAACCACCTGGTCCTACCTTCAAAGAATTACCATTAAATCTTCTTAATCATGGATCACTCCAGCCCTCATCTGGCCCCTCCAGTAGCTGCCCCTATGTGGAATGAACATGAGGCAAAATATTTAGCCTCCCCAGCCCAAAAACTTCAGAAAACTAATACCAGCACAGGAAAGAGCCATCTGCATCAACAAAGGGTCCGATATTCAGGGCTTTTTAAACAAACTCCCCCCACAAATTGTTTTGGACATCCAAGTGAACCATGCAGAGCATGAGTTGAAAGCTATAACCCTTACCTTCCTGATTGGTCTTCAACTTACGCATCAAGGAAACAAAATCCCCTTCAATAACCGTATCATCCCAGGTACCATAATAACAATGCAAATGTTGCCTGATGCTCTAAAGGATTTCCAGAGACCACCAGAAACTTGTCCCACTCCATCCAAGCCTTACGATAGGCCGTCCAGGTTGTGGGAGCCAATAATGCTTGCCAATAATGCTTGCCAAGATAGTAATTTCTTGCAGACAGTTGGGAAACCCGCGATGTATTAGCCTGTACCTTTTCTCTTTGCCTTCCTTCTTTTTCAACAACCTATCAAGATTAAAATGCTCCAAGAGGAGCAAGGAAAACATGTCCCCCCCGTTGGGTTTCATTATTACCAACATTGCTTCCCTCACCTAAAGATGAAACCCTGGCCACATTAAACCCCACTCTGTAATGCTGCCTCTGTGCAACTGTCCCAAACTGCCACTGGTCCTGCCCCAGTCTGTGCCCCACTAGGTCCAGCTAATGAAGCCTCACCCTTTTGCCATATTTTCCTTAAAACTTTCAAATAAAACAGAAAATTGCGTTCTGGTTTCATCCTCATCCCTCTGTGTGTCCTGCCGCAAGCTTGCACACGCACAGGAGACTGCTGCCCTCTAAGAACCTTGCCATCAGAGCTGGATTCGGCTGTTGCCTCTGCTTTACTCAGAACCACTGCTGCCTCTAGATCTCCCCAGGCCTCACCCAGATAGGGTCTGTACTGCCACTCCAGCCCCCAGCTATCCCCAAATGATCCCTAAGCCATGGGGTACCATGCTCCGGGGCCAAGGCCCTGATCTGTTAGATTTGTTGGCTGCGATTTTTGACAGTCATGTGATATGCTGGACAGCTTTCCCTCAGCTTTTCCTCCTCACGTACTACACTGAACTGATCCTTTATGGCGATGATAATGAAGTCTGTTTCTCCATAGACTTTCATTAGTCAGAGTGTCAGGATAAGTGTATTGTTTACTACAAGGCAGTATGGGTGCTTGTCTAGTAGATTGGAATAAAAGAGCTAAAATACATAAAGTGACTAAAATGCCGCTGTCTGAAGACATATTAAACAAAGAACACACAATATTTTATAAAAATTGCAGAACAAGCTGTCTTGCCATGATATAATTACTAATAACTATTACCAGATAATATTGCAATTTATGACAGATACAGATGGCAATATTAATCCAAATGTCATAAATAATAGAAATTATAATAAAATGATAATGTTTATTATTACATTGTCATATTTTAGCGCTGTCCGCTAATATACATTTTTTACTGATGGTTGGATAGAAAGAGTAAAAAGAATAGCGGTCCTTAATGAACACTTATTCTCTGTCTATTATAGATGGATGACCATCTCGTTTTATGTGAAAT
Source organism: Spea bombifrons (assembly GCF_027358695.1). Lineage (NCBI taxonomy): Eukaryota > Metazoa > Chordata > Amphibia > Anura > Pelobatidae > Spea > Spea bombifrons. Next base: position 18,158,301 of record NC_071097.1, on the reverse strand, counting down.
AATATGTTTCACTAGAATTCAAATGTCTTAAATTCTTAATAGAGGTGCTCTGAGGTAGAGGGACTGTTTTTTAAATCCCGCTCCTGCTGATTGTGTGTCCAATCCCGCCCGCTCCCGCCACATTTGTGGCCAATCCCGCCCGTCTCTTCTCTTGTTCCTCACAGGAACACAGCGGAGTCACGGGAAGTGACGTCACATCACGTGACTCTGCTGGGTTCATGGGCGGAGCAAGAGAAGAGACGCTGTGAGTGAGCAGCCCGAAGGCAGCCTTGCGAGACTGCGCGGGATTCCTGGTGCCTGACTGCCTGCAACACCATCAAGACCCGCATCCTAATACAGCCCTCTACTCCGAGGGACGAACCATAAAATACATAGATCGATGCCAATTCAGTATAGATGTTTTATTAACATTTTGCAACAGAATTTTACATCTTTCAAAAATATATGTTCATATATTTTATAAATATAATAGTCATAGGTTTTTAAATGTTTGAATAGTGAGTATATGATAATTTTATAAAAATTATATATCAGATGGAATGTGATCGCTTGTAACAATAACAGCTTAAAATGTTATTTATATAACACTTTGTGACACGAAAGACAAAGAGAGACTATTCATAGAATAATCAGGTAAACAATATTTTCCGCCATAAGACACATCTGATAAGATGTTTGCTATACAATAATAAAAAAAGATGACCTAAATAAAACAAATTACCGCCAAAACACTAACGACTGATGCACTCAAACCAGACTTGCTATCCATTAAGCACTCCTTCTCAAATATTACTGGAAATAATTTATTGATGCTATGTATAAAAAGTGATTGTATCTCCATGGCAACCAAAAGACGTCTCCTGCTAAAGTTTTTAACATTCGAGTCATGAAACTTTGCACCAGAAACACTTTTTGATGCCCAGCACTCTTTATTCATTATTAATAATGTTACCTTCACAAAACAAATTTTATGTCTAGATTCACTGCCTCAGTTTGAGTACTGCCTCCATCGAGAACCAGTGTTTGGAGCTTAGATCTACCTGGCAGCATAAATGAGTGTATAATAATTGGAATCTGCTGAATTAATACACTACATATTTTTATTAAAAAAAAGTTATATGTAGGCCTGTAAGTGAAATTATGCAAAATATCTCATTAAAAGTAAAATAGCATTAATACATATTTCTCAAATGTCCTTTTCGTACTCAAATTCGCTGCTCCTCTTTCTACCCTGATGTCCCTCTAAAAACTTGGAATATATATAAAAAAAATACTAAGATCTTTAAATAAAAAAAAATCCCCCCCTTGGCAATTGTAAATTTTGAATGGTAGAAAACTTCCATTGCCACGCTGGAATTGACAAGATTGGAAAACAAAAAGCAAACTAATTGTACAAACACATGCCAAATGTCAAATACATTTTTCGTTGGTTACAGTCTCAATATCGTCTTCCATACTGAGCATAAAAATGTACAGTTTGTTCATAGTGGCCTTAAAAATGAATGATACAGTGTGAGATTATATATCTATACAATACTTGTATATTGTCACCACATATTGCTGGAATCATTTTACTAATTACAAAATCTTTATTTCACAAAACAGGAGGCAAGAAAACCCCTTAAAATGGTAATAAAAAGTGAGAAGTATTAAAGGGATATAATAACAGATATAACACTGTGGCAGAGATATTGATCTACTAGCAAAGGTCCCATTTATTTAAAAAGTGCTTTTTATGTTTGAAAGGTGGTAAGAGTGCATATTCACCGAGGAAACCAAAACACTGAACATTTGGTTTGTATTTCTAATGAAATGGAGAACTTTGTGTCCTTCAGGTCATGAACATCAAATACTCTGGGCTACTTCATAATGCTCCTATGTTTTCTTTACTCGTAATATTGTATTTAGACAGCGGACATCAAGACACAGTATGGATTACCTTGGTGAATATGTGCTAGACAGATAGCTCACCAGGATAACTGCAAAATGTCCAGTAGGCTCGCTGCCCTGGGGCCACCTGGAAGCTTCTTCCACCTTACCGACTAACATAGAGATCCACGGTTGGCAATAGAGTCACACAACAGAATGTGACCCCTCATGCCTGGAGCAACAGAAGCATGAGACAGGAAGTACATAGTCTTACTTTTATCATTCTAGTCAGGAAAAGAAAACAAAGATAACATAGCCCTTAAACTGCTAGCGTAATTAATACATTAAATAGAAGTGCTTGCTGGTGGACTATTTATTGAGTGGCTATAAATAAAACATTTATGGGACAAGGATCCTACAAATATGTGCCAATCAATAATAGCAGTTTGACATTTGGAGCTGGTATTTTATTTCTTTTCTTTTAGGGCTAATTTTTCTCCCAGTCAGGCCCTAAGTGCGATGTTGTCCACCAAGTCTATTCAATGATTTTCTATAACTAGGCCAATTGGCAGGATTTGGCCCCTGATTGAAACTGGCTAGTTCTTCTCTGGCTGGTCCTCAAATTCCTTAAGTCATAGAATTCAACCATTTGAGCAAGCGATCCCCCAAAATAATCCCCTTAAGTGATTTAATTGTGACGTTATATACAGATATACCACTTTTCTAATTATTATGGGCGCAGTTTCCTAATGTACATTACTTGGGCAATCTTAAACTTAATGAATTTTATTTTTGTCAGTTGTGCTGGTTTGTGTAAAATACTTACTAGACTTCTTTCATGGTGTGTAAAGTATCGGGATGATAATTTAGAGGATTATTCGAAAATCCCACTCAGTACATAGACACTTTACTATTTTTTCAAATGAAAATAACTTAGAAGAGTTTGACATAATGTACGCTTACGATAAGAAAAAGACAATAAATGGCCTATACAAATGTTGCCAAATAAATATGATAGATATTTGTAACAGAGAAGAGTTCATTCTCTTGGGATGTGTATTCCTATGGATGAGGCCTTCTCCTTATTTTCTTTGGGTGAGTTTATATTTTTCCCCAACTTGATGTAATTTCCTTAAACTCTGAAACATACTACAACATTCTTTTCACATATTACATTCCCATCTTTATCTTCTTAGAGCTTCACATATCTTCTTTCCTGAAATAAAAAAGGACACACACACTTTATATATGGTTTATAAGAATGTTTTGGTACGAACAAAAAAAACAAAACAAAATATAGCTGGATCCTGTTATAGAAGGTCTTTGAGAAGGTATATGTAATCTATGGAAAGCTTATTAGTGCTTGTGAATTTAGTAGAGACTTGCTGCATAGTGTCCACCACCCCAGTATGTCATACATTCACTTTGCATGTTTTAGTTTTATTTACCTGTTTAACACATACAAACTGGACCAGTGGTTTTCTCTGACATTCTGACCCAGAACAATCATAGAATTCCTGTCTTTTCTCTTAACATCACAAGGAAAAAGATCAGGCCTAAAGGAAAAAACAAATATATTAATAATATGCTTAATCATCGTTGTTTTACATCTATTACATGTTTTAATGCAGCAACTAAAACCTGCAATTCTATCATGGCACACAGGTGTCATTTGTTGAAACATTACCAAAATAAGCACCTTCGGTAGCTACAGATCAGACCTGCACAACAGAACTGCTTATTATATTCCTAGGATGTCTGGTGTGAATGGCTCTCTTGAGGTCATTACACAGGATCACTAATGGGTAAGGTCTGAGCTCTCACTGGGCCACTCCAAAAGCCGGATTTTCTCTTTTTTTTTAACCATTCTGTAGTGGATTTACTTTGATGTTTAGGGTCATTGTCCTGCTGCATTACACAAGTTCTACTGAGCTTTAGCTGGCTCAAGAGCAGACCTCTAATCCAGTTTCATTGATTCAATTCCAGGTTTGATAACTCCTGACTCCAGTTAGCTTTTGTTGTAGTTTGTTGTAATCTAGAGGTTATCATGCTTTTTCCAACCCACACTGTAAAAGTTTGAAGGATGTATTCAATATGGTAAAGAACAATACAATAATGTGCATGTTATTAGTTAAAAGAGATTGTGTTTGTTCATTATTGAAACTTAGATGAAGATGATATGATCATATCATATCACATTAATGCATAAATGCTGGTAATTCCAAAAGGTTCACTTATTTTTTCTTGCCACTTGCCATCCTTATGTATTTGGGAGTTTTGTCTCACTTGTAAGAAGTCCAAATAACAGAGAAGAGCAGGGGATGTGAAGCCGTGGGAAGATCAGCTGACAAATATGTGTTAAATATTTTTCTTTAGCTAGGGTTAAAACTTTCAAATTAACAGGACAAATAGCTGTAGCAAGAACTAAGTAGTCAGAGGTCACAAAACCATTTTAACAAAGTGTTTCAGGGGGAAACACTGATGAAACACATTTTAAGGAAATGTGTCTGACATTTTTCTTTTCAGGTTTTATTTAACTAAAAACAATAGAAGGAAATTCAGCAACTTTTTAAAGCTATATGTGTGACATTATGTTTTATTTTTTTTAAATCTAGGCAATTTCCTTAAAGAAAAAATATGTGCAAAATGTCACTAATGTCATTCCTTCTTGTTACTGCTGTAAGTAACATTCAACACAGGATATCACACCCAGCACAATCTAATAACGTTGCAGCTTGTTTGGTAACATTTAAAAATGAAAAGACTGATTATAATAAGCAAAACGTAGACATATAAATACATAGAATTTGTCGAAAGATAAAAAAAAGCCATTTGGCCCACCAAGTGTATTTTCCTGCTGTAAAAGCTCAAACCTTAGTCTTTTATTGATAACAAAACTAAAATCTCAGCAAAAATTCTGGATAAATCTGTTTACACATCTGTTGCTGCTAATTGTGTAAAACAACATGTACTACGTCTCCCGTTTCTGGGCTATTATTTGCCTGTTTTAGGTTCCCTGCTTGCTCAATAAATATTGCATGCCTCACAGTATTTCAAATGGCCAATGAAGCCAAATGAGGAAACTTTTGTTAGAAACATTAGGGGTTAATCTTTTACTAAGACATATTATTGTCTATGCCATTATATGTGACATTGTGACCTATTACTATTTATTTAACAATGAATAAGGTAATTAGAATAAGCACATTTTCCTACGGTTCCTCAATTTATATACACATTATTGTGACCAAAAGGCTGTAGAACACTGACACATTCTTACCCACCAAACTAAAACTACTGAAAAAGAAGCACCAGGGGAAGAAGGAGAAACAAAAGAAGTTGGATTCCTAAAAGAGACTGTCTCTTCTAGACTTGGGTGCCGGTGAAGTCTTCGTGTTCGTCTTCGGGGGGAAAATAATCTTTGTATTCTACGAATATTTGTCCCTGTTCCCGTGTTCGTTTTGGACGAACATTCATATACATTGTTCATATTCGTGTTTTCTGGCGGTTTTCTAGCCTAAGTCTTCTGTAGTATAGCCGGGGTTAACGGGAATCTGTAGGATCCACCAGGATTTAAAGGTCCCTAAGAGCAACTCCTATTGGCAGCTGCTCTCCATTGGTTGATCCCAGACAAGCCCCCTGACGGCGACCAATACAGTCGCTCTTATGGGCCTTTAAATCCTGGCGCCAAGGCCATCGTCTCCCCGTTCCTTCCAGGCCCGGTTGCTCAGAGCAGTTGTCTCAGACGCAGCTCTAAATATATATTTTTTTTAAATCTGTGTTTACAGTATAAGTGGGGTATATCTTTATATAATATATATATATATATATATCTTCAAATTGTGGCTCATTATTATAACAAAGTCCATGAAATGTGTGCTGAAACTGTAAAGTTATGGCGCAAGTAAATCTCTACTGAGATGCACCTCGTTTTCTGTAGCTGTCTGAAGTGGAGCCAAATGAAAAAAAAAGTTTACTTAGTTAAAGTTTACTGACAAGTTTATCCTTTTTAAGTCACACCATTACTAGGCCATTGAACAGCACCATAAGTATGCCATGCTTTTACCACATAAAAATTTAAAGAAATGTTGTCATGTAGAGACCATGTACAGTTAGCTATTATCTCCGAACAATGCATACATATTCTTTACCACATTTAGTCTGTCTCAGGTTTTGCTTTAGATAATGGTTACACCTAGATTAACAGTATCATTTACCTGTATAACTGAGGACAGGATCGTTTAAGAGATGCCGAAGATAATCCCAATTTATTCTGATTCTTATTCTTTGTTTTCTTAAGAAGGTCTCTGACGCGTCCCCAGGGGTGGACTTCAAACTACACACGAGAAGAAAATGACTTTTATGATGATTTTATGATGTAGGTAATTCGACAACCACCAACCTTGCTGTTTATCAGAGGAATAATAACTTAGATAAAACATATGTAACAAATGAATATGACAGCATGTTGAAAAGCAAATACTGCAGGTTTTGGGCATGTTATGAAATAATGGAGGAATGTCTATCAATTCTGAAGTAGAACCATTACATTTTAAATTGTGGAGATAGAATGATATTGTTAATTAACAAATTCCAAGCTAGGACTTTGTCATAATTATGAGATATGTTTTATAAACCATTTCGGACGCTGTCACAACCTATTAATATACAAAATGTGTTTAACGGGGTTAAACAAAGTGCTTTTACTACAACTAATTTCAAAACCTGACTCTTCACGAGTTAAGACCTTGAGCAAGTAACATAATCACCTTGTAACCTTTTGCCTGAAGCAGTAACCACAGACTTTTTGAACTAAAAAGTATAATGCATAATAAATATTCTGTCAACATTACTTCATGTCCATATTTTCCTGACAAAACATGACATCACTGGCCACGGCATTTACAATAAGGAGTAGTTTGTGCTTTTAGTGGTTATAGCAAGTTTTTGTATGCAGAACCTAGAAGGGCAGTTGTTATATTTACACGGAATATTTGGGGGATTCTGGCTTAAAATATTAAACATATAATTTCTGCTGGTGTCACCACAGCTGGGTTATTTTGTCCAAAAATAAATATTTTTTTCATTGGAACCACATGTGTGATCAAATGAAACTATAATCAAACCCTAAGAAGCATTTAACCCTTGACCTTGTGGAAAGCCCTACTTTTCCATTGTAAAAGTTTATAGGAGAGAAAACCAGGTATAGTGACTGCTTACTTATATCCTCTTAAACTTTATTTTAAAGAAGGCTCTATGCTGGAAGCACCGAATTCATTACTCCACACTGACTTCAGCTGCATACACATGCATTAATCCCTGAGACCTGTGGAAATCATTTTGGAAATGCTACTTCAAAGTCTATTTATCCAGCTGCCAGGTTTTTCATGTAGGAAAGTTCTTCAATCTCCAGATGTCTTTTTAATGGGGCTATTTTTACATATTTTAGTAAAACGCCATTTTCCTTCTGGATTGCATATCACATGACTATGTTTTAGAAGAAACACTGTTTACCAGTTTAGGCCAATAGCATCGACTAATTTCAAAGGTACAGATGGCTATTTGAATGAGATCTGGGCTACCTGATATGTTGGCAGTAGTTACACAATAACTGATTCTCAGATATGAATGCAACTAATGGTGAGTTTTAAACTATACTTGGTTTAAATGGTATATATAACTAAATCAGACCACACATATAAATGGTAATGCCAATACTTAGCAGCTTGACCATGTCACAGTTTATTGCAGAAATGCATATATTTACCCTTTTCATTTCTTGCTCTGGCTGCATAAAAGAGTCGGTGTAGCTCCTTTCCCATACTGGCTGGTTTCTTTCGTCGCATTTCAATTTATTGAAGGGTTTTCGTATCCCCAAAACTGAAGGGCTATTTCTCCCATCCATCTGTGTATTAGTTCCTAAAAAAAGCATTCATTGATGACTATATTTGTGTAGAAACCAAATATATGCTTACAGTAATTTACCATTAGTGTCAAACACCATGTAGCTATGCAGACAGTGCGAGGACACTCAAATGAATCTATATACATAGTGTCTATACTAGACTTGTGCATTCGATGATGCATGAAAATACATGCATCTTCATGCAATACAAATTGCATGAAAACGAGGCAGAAAGTTCAGAATTTTTGTCTGAAATTTGTGGGTCCCTTCACACACACTCTCATTCTGTTTACATTTCTCTCTCATACTCTCTAAATGTTAAACTACATTCTCTGCCGACCATCTTGTATCTTCTCTCTTTCATCTTCTATCTTCTGTCTTGGTCTGCATATCCACAGACATAATCTGGCACGGACTTCCTCCAAAATGGCGGCACTTCCGGTGACGTCCTCAGGGGAGAGGACGTCCATTTTGAGGGAAGTTGGCATCATTTTATGTCCCCAGAGATGTGGACGAAGACAGAAGATGAAGAACAAGAAGATGGGTGGCAGAAGTGGAACCAGTCATCAGAGAAGGTAGGGAAACATTTAGAGAACGTGAGAGAGAGTGTGAGAAAGTGAATGTGAGAGAATGAGTGAGCGTGAATGTGGGCACCGGGCAACCGATTTCCTTACCAAATAAAAGATCCCCCCCCCTGATTTTCATCTGAAACAAAGGAAAAAAGAGCTAAATTCATTGCCCGAAAAGGAATAGGCCAAAAATGAAAAAATCATCCAAATAGTTTTTGGCCCTATACCATCATCATTGATACTTGCAAACATGTTTGGGAGCCAGAAACAACAAATATGTGGGCTTAACAGTAGGGCTGCCTCAATTACTTTTTAAAAAAGGAGATTTTTATTTCCCTTGACTGTGCCTTAAAGACCTGTATTACTGTAAATGGAGATAGAAAACTCCCCTTGGCTTCACTGACATGGACCTAAAGCTTGGCATTTACAACAGAATAGAAACTTAATATCTCCCTGTGGCTGGTTCATACAGGCGTTAAGGATGGATCTGCTCCTGGTTAGTTTCCTTATACATAATACTGGCTTTATTTACAGAATTCTTAAAAGAATGTCCACGGACCAAAGGATTATAGGGCTTCCAAATGTTTCCATGAAGTGGGTTATGTCAGGTAACGATGCACAGTGAAATCCATCTGCAACCAGTAATTATGTTTTGAAAATCTCATGTCAAATTAGAAACATTTTACATACCTAACATATACATTTTTGTCAAATTGATCTTTTGTAGATGTAGGTGTTATCAAACAATAGGAATGAGGTCAAAAAAGAACAATTTTGAAACAGATCAAGGGTAACAAGAAACCAACCTTTGTAGCCAAACTTTTCGTAGTTAACTCCGATTTCTGGGATCATGGAGAGGTCAGACTGGTTTCCACTTTGTACAAACATACTGTGTGGCCGGTTCCTCCTTACAGGAAAATGTTTCTTAGACTCCTGGTACGAACTGAGCAAAACACTTGCTGCTCCACAGGAGCAGTGCTGTCCAAAGTACTCCTACACCCGGGAGACAAGAGGTATGCAGGCTGTAACATCTCAATCTTTGTAGTGCCTGCTGTGATATCATGCACATTTCTGGAATTCCAGTTCTAAGCTTCATCTAATGGAATTTTTGAGTCTCTATTTTAAATATCCACTTCATTGGGAGACAAGGGTCATTGATTACTTGACAGTATTGTATACATTAACATGCATTTATAAGTATCGGTTAAAGTGAGTTTGTTTTCAGGGGTTTTATGCCGACTGTCTGTCACCTCGTGGCAATTAACGCACTCGTTGTAACACAAAACATGCCTCCATAGAAAGAAAACATGATTGTTTGCAGACATTAAAAGGTTTATTGTACGATTGCATATTATCATGCGTATTAAGTTGTACCATAAGTTTTCGTGTATATGATATTTTAGCATAAAGAGCGAATGGGAGAGTCTACATACATGGATAGTTGTCGGCGCCAGAAAAAAATTATGTTTCTGAGGGAGGCGGATGTTAGAAGCCCTACGTATAATTTACTTTTAATAATTTACTGTCCTTGTTGCTCATTCCCTATCTAACATCTGCTTATACTAGAGAACTAAGAGCTGAGTACGCAGCCTCTGAATCTGGGCCAAATACCACGCCCACTCACTGCCCAGGTTCTGCCCACTCACTGCCCAGGTTCTGCCCACTCACTGCCCAGGTTCTGCCCACTCACTGCCCAGGTTCTGCCCACTCCATCACACCCCCTAGGGAATAAGGGGGTCCTTGATAGTTTGCAGATATATGAACAGGGAATGGGTGAAAATAATATTTGTGCCTATAGGGGTGCCTGGAAGTTAAATGCAGCCGTATGTATTTATTGTAACACCAACCATATGTTTATCCCTGATAGGATGACTAAAACCTTAGGCGTGTAGTTTAAAAAGACACTAATAACTTTTAATTAGTGCTTTTTTAAATAAATATATATACTTTTTTATTGTTTCCAATACACTTTTACTTGATGGTACAATTCATCCTGGTTGTTTGATTTCCTGGTTCTTGATACACTCAACGTTCAAGAACAGGCAATAGAAATCATTACAGCACAGAATATGCTCTGGGTTTCTTACCTCTCTCATTTGTTTCATTTTGTCTTCCTTTTGTAACTGAAAAACTTGTTTTTGCAATTTGAGATTATGTTCCTGGAGTTGCCCAATTTTCTCTATGAGCTGGCAAATATGTTCCAAATATCCAAGGCCTGAACCGAGAGCTTTGGATGCCCCTTGGTTCACCTGCAACAAAAGAGTTTTCAATTTATTCCTAGGAATAAACACACAATGATGTTATTCCGTTAAAGGACCACATCTAACGGTGCATTGCATACAGTGTGTTCTAGGTTTAACTATAGGAGGGATAGCGAGCTTTTGTGTTTTTTTACTCTTTTTACTGTAATAGTACTATGGAATCTGCTGGTACTCTATAAATAAAATGGAACATAACATCATAAAGATACAGTACACTATACGTAACTGCTACAAATGTATTAAATTACCTTTTGAGATGGCAGATTTAGGTGTATGAATAATTTCCTACTGTTTCCAATAAAGTGATTTGTGTGGACCAAATGATACCTTTTGCCCGAGACCCTTTCCAGGGTCAAGAAAGATATTCAGTGATTATGCCACCACTGATGTCCTTATGTGCACTGTGCATCTTTTTTTTATTTGCTTGCCCTAGTACCGCTCTTATGAAAACAAATTAATTTGAGTATCTTAGATAAATGTGCTGTGCTGGTTGCATCCACCTCTTATCATAAACCAAGTGTGTTTTGTATACCAGACAGGTTAATTTGTATTATGAAGCCCTTGATGATGGACTACTCATCTTCACAGCTCAATGTTCAACAAAAAAAATTTTTTTTTTGCAGTTGCAATATGAAATATTCAAAAAGTAAACAAAATACAACAAATTCCAATGTTAACAATGATAAAGACATGTCTCTGGAGTGTGCTGCTGTAAGAAATGGACGGGCTTATTACTGCAGATACAGCATGTTCCAAGGTTACATTAACAGAAGACATCCAATGATCCACAAAGCTGATGACCTCTCTACTAAAGGGTCTACTATTTGTTGTCATCTCTGATCCAGTTATCTCAAAGTAGCTCTGTAAATGTAGCTCATTGTTGGCCTTTTCTTTGTTATGGGATGCTGTTAAATGTGGGATACAGGTTGATTTCCAGCTCTTAGTTAACATTCCCATTTCTAAAGGCAGTTTCCTACTTCAAAATGACATATCCACTTTAATCCTGCTGCAGAAGCCTTACAGCATCAACAGCCATACTCCATTTCTCATGACAAAAGAAGGAAGTGGTTCTAAAGCTTTCCCATGACAAACATGGTATTAGGAAATGCCAGAACAGTGACTTTCCGTTTTGTTCTTAATGCGTGGATCACAGAAAAGATCAAATGTTCAATAACAATACCCCAAGCAGTGCACAATGACGACATGGGATTTATGGATATTTTATTGTACCTGGATAGGGTGACACATGTTCCACCCTTACTCATTTTTGAGAAAACCCCCGCTAGGCTTACTGAATGCATCAAAACCGTTTCCTAAAACAATTCCTAAAATGGGCCTATATTTCTTCTCTGCACGTCACAGTTCTGCTAAAATTCCCCCCCAAAAACTTGGCCTGCAACATATCATTTTACAAGGGATACGTTTTCATTTTTAATTGCAATTAGTTCCTTCCTCTGCATCGCTCTCAGGAATGGTTACTTTGGGCTGACTGTGTTATTGCGTTAAGCTACTAATTAAGAGTGTTTATGAATCGCATTAGAAACATAACTCTAATGCGATTTCGCAGCGATATTCTAAACATCCTAACTAAATTGTCAGAAATGTAAACAAATTTGGACTAAATTTTTTTTTATTTCAAATAATAATACCCATACATGTTTTAATACTCTGTACCATGATTTGGTGCATAGATCTATTGCCTTATAGTATTTTTTTAACGTGCAGGTTGCTATGTTAAATAATTGTGTGTGAATAATAGCATATAATAAACATTATACTAGTGATACATTTAGTGAATATAATAAATATAGTAAAATGGTAAATGAGGGCTGAGGCCACCCGACCAGCAATCCTTTTTACTCTTTACATAGGCAGTGGTCTAACATGCCTGCCGGTTCTTGTAAATTGAGAATATGTTTATATTAAACTTACAGACGTTATTTAGGCACACGGGAGGGATGTTCATATGGGCAGCCGAAGGGATCACCTGGTACTTTCATCATTATCACATAGCAATATCATAAGCAAATGTGTATATATATATATATATATATATATATATATATATATATATTGCGAGGAGCAAACAGCATTCCTAGGCAGATCTACTTAGAAATCACTCCTTTTCAATAATACCTGACATTAACAGGTAAATATTAACAGGTATTATGTGTGACTGCTACTCTAATGAACCATAATATGTACATTTCATGACGATGAATATGTTCCTTCAGATATAAGAAGGCTAAGTCATCTGCTTTGATTCCAGAAAATATTGTAGCTCTTTTCAAGTAAAATATGAGACAAAAACACTACCAAGTACAAAAATGAAATAAAAAAAATGACATTAACCAAATATTCCAACTATGTTGTAACGCATGACATTCTGTTTGTGTTTGCATTTTATTTTCAAAAGCATCTGATTTATAAATATTCAAGTCCACAGCTGCTGGGAAGAACCGCACAGCGTGTTTGCTTCCTTGTTTCCCATCACTCCGGATGTCTCTGCATAACATTTTATTCTCAGATACATTCAGAGGTGAATCAGAAAACTAGATTGAGTGATTTTGGGAAAAGTGTGATGTCACTCTCCAGTGGACAAAAGCATGGATGGATCGGGCATGGGTGGGCAGTCCATTCAAAAAACCTTTTGGTTCCTTCATATCGAATTGATAACGTGCTCTTAATTGCACATGAACTAGATTGTAGTTGTAGTAGATATGCCTGAATCAGTGCCCTACGCTATATAATCTTACTATAGCTACAGTATAAGATATAATGGGCAGTTAATAAAACATTTAGCATCCGTGTATGTCATTATAATGGTTCATGTACCATTATTAACATAAGAACCTAAATGATGGTTCAATATTTTGATGATCTCCACTCATCTCTAACTAGGAACATTGTTAACTAGCATCTAATACCCACCATGAATGCGGTTAGGCACACTTTTACTTTTAATACATATTATTTATACAGCACATGCATATACATTGGCTGCTTAGTAGAGTTGCCACATTTCCTAACTCTAGTACATTTTTATTCACCCTTAGACATTGGCAACACAATTCCACCTGGGACTAGAAAGCTGAATCATCAGAATCATGGCCAGGAGTCACATTTACGAAACAGAAAGGGAGCCACAGATAAAACCAGGGGGACTATCTCGCAAAGCAAGATCTCAAAAAGCTGGCTGTAATCAATTCCCCAAACACAATGAATTACCTAACATGCATCTATACAGAGATTTGCCCCATAAATACATAGACACTGACCTGCAGAAACACTAGTCAGTAGTAGCAGAGCTAGAACCTGCAGAGTATCTCTTTTCCTGTAGCTGCAGAGAGATCCTGATGCATTAACTCTGAACCTTGCCTTTTCTTTACAAGCTGAGAGCCATGTAGTGACCGCGAGCCATTCATTCATGAAAATGTTTCTAGTGACTACTCAGCACCCCTCTGGCTTCTCCGCTGCCTGGGACTGTGCACCCACCTCAGCACCTAGTGACCCCTATATGGCTCCCCGCATCACCCAGAGCAAGAAGTGCTGTACCCATGCTGTGCAGACACTCACATGAAGCAGGGCAGCTTGGCACCAGCTGCCCTGGGGCAAATGCCCAAGTTGTGCCATTATTAATCCACCTCTGTTTACCACCTATACACAGCCTCAAAAATATATATTTTGTCCTAATGGTGGAATAATGAAGAAAGGAAACCGCTGTCCTCAAAGACGGCGTTATTAAGCTGTATAACAAAACAGACCCCAAAGATAACCCTTTCTAAGTGCACTATGAGCAGAGCTCCTGAAACAATTGTTTATCATGTGTTTTCACATTTGAAGGAAATAACAAAATCCTACCAGTTTCCTACAGGAAAGATTGATCTTGAATAAATATAAGTTCTATGGAAAAATCACATTTTTAAAAACAAACAAAATGATGAAACAATACCCTTTTCCTAAAAATATTTTTAAACCAAATAGATTTTAACCTTATGTTCACTGTCTAAAGTTCTCAGCAATGAATGAGGCTCTAAAGTACATGGGTCTTAAAAATGAACAAATACGATGATTACTTTTTATAAAGAAGAGTATGTGTCCTTTTCGGACACACAGTTTACATGATTATTCTTTTTTTGCTGTAACGCTTACTCACAGGAGCTGACAATTTACAATATCACATTAAACAAATCCTGCAAAACATGAATTCAAAACTATGTGAAGAATAGAGTTTTTATTTAGAGCGACTAAAATGTAACTAGCTAGATAATATATATATATATATATATATATAAATAAATATATATAAAAAACGTTACATAGCAATACAGAAAATGCATCTTTTATTGTAATGCTTTTGATAAAATCAAAGCTTAAAAACATTTGTGGGACATCGGCGGATCAGCATCCTAAATTATTCCTCATTTTAGGGACAAGGGATAATGTTGGGTGGATACATGTAAAAAGTGTCAAACAGTCCATAGGTTAGGACTAGTGGGTTTGTACCATGCAATGCACATTACCTCCGCCCTACTCAAGAATGTAAATATATTAATTATGGTCAGGATTAGACATCCCAGTATTAATGCACAAACAACAAACTTCTATAATATATATAGTATAATTGCAGCTCATTAAGTGTCTACTAAGGGCCTCCCCTTCCGCCCATACACACAGGCGCATATGATTTTGCTTTTAGGGGAACTATAACGAGAAGTCAATGCTTGATCACACTCATTTTATTAAATACACGAAGAGGGAGTTATTTAGCCTCTAAACACATATGGAGAGACTGGTATAGTTTATATGGCTGAAAAGTTGTTTTAGAAGTTACGTTTGGAAAATGAAAAAGGATGTTGTCAGCACTGCCCTCTGGCCATCAAGGAAACATAAACCTAATTTACAGAGGCAAACTCGGTAGCAGAAACTTGGCAGGCGCATTGTTCTGCCTCAAGACACCGACTGGCAGAGCAGCAATGGAACAATTAAAAGGAACTTGCTACTATACTAACAAAGACACTTTGCTGGCATTCCTTTAAATTTCACTTAAGCAGAACAGGAAATATTGCTGGGCCAGGAACTCGGTGTTCTCCCATTTGAAAAGTTTTGACTGTCAGCGCTACGGAATTTGATGGCGCTATATAAAACAATAAAAAATAATAATAATGATGATGATGATATTTTATTCACATATATGAATATTAGGAAGGGAGGAAGAAAGACTGCAGTTGAATTTAGGTATTCAAACAATTATTCGATTATGAAGGGCCAACACTGGCAAGAAGGACAGAGTTGGGTCTGCATAACGCATAATTAAATGAATGAGAAGACTGAAATATAAATATTGAGACATTATAATTTTTTCCTGCAGCAGAGGTGCTCTCCTAATGTCGGGTGCAGTCAATGAGTTAAAGCTGCAACTATCCCTTTATCGAATAGATCCATTTGCCTTTTTTTACATACTGCTTAAGTCTCACAGATCAAACATGGAGGAACCTAATTTGACATCCTGTCCAGGGCCAGTGCTAGAGCTCTGAATGAACGTTTTCAATAAACAAACAAGAGCAGACATCAGGATAAGGTTTAATTGAAGACTTCCAATTGAAATGCATACCAAACATGGGGGAAAACCTGCCGGTGGCAGACCAACACCCCAATCTAATCTCAGGTCAGTATAAGGTACTATGTTAACATAGTTTAGATTTGGTATTTTCTGTGCACAACCTGGAGTCTGTGGGTATATATTAATTCATTCACCATCACACAGACCATTCGAAATTTCAAGAATATTACCTTATGACTGTGACAATGACTATTCCATATGGAAGCAAAACCATATTTCCTCAAAGGGTAGTCTTGAGTTTTATGCATGCCGTACAATCCTGTAATACTTTTATGTTTGCTGTGTACACATAAGATTAATGCCTTATCAATGAATGTTTTACAGTGAACAATAACTTTCTTCACAATATGTTTTTTTGAGCTCTAGATAAATCACTTGATTGCTTGTAAAGCCTGATGATAATATCATTTCCAATATAAAACAGCAATCTGTCAACACAAAAGATAAATACAAGCTTCAGAGTCACAGAACCCACAATAACTGGATACGTGCCAAACTGCTTCTAAAGATCCATGTTACAAAGATGCCTTTATTTACTTAAGAACGTAAATAATTTAAACAATGTTGAACCTGTGTTGAAAAGCGCAGATCATTATATCACAAAAATGAGGGAAAAAAACCCAAAGCAAATATATTGACTTGACCCTAAATTCCACTTGTAGCTGAAAGGAAAAAGTCAGCTTTAATGATGATATAATGGGGCCTTGGGTATTCCCAATGCACAGAGTATATGGCTTTTAAATATGAAGGCAACAAACCTAATGACTGAAGTTCTGGTAATCTAATTATGCAGTTTCTATACATTTTCTATATTCTTAATCCGTCCTAAAACTTTAAACATAATCCAGTTTTTTGTAGAATTAATTCAATGGTTTAAGATCCCTATGGCTTAATTGAATGTTGTGTTTTGTGGCATCCACAAAACTATTAAAATAAAAAGGCTATATGCCTTTGTACACCTAAAAGTCCACTAACGTCATCTTTTATACAATCTTTTTTATTTTTTAAATCACTATTATTTGTATGTAGAAAGGTATCTCTTAGGCCAGAGACAAGTGTATTGAGTTGCCTCTCATTGCGACCAAGTAGATTTTATAGTAATTAGGCTAGCCTGCAGTAACACTTCACAGATCATTATTAATTCTACTTTCTTAACACCGAAAAGCACTTGACTGGCTTTTCATTTCCAAAACCTTACACTACTTCCAATCTTCATACGGGCAGAGTGATCCATGGAGAGCAGCTTACAGACCGCTTCCAGGTGCGAAAGAGAGTCAGACAAGGATGTTTGTTGTCACCTTTTCTCTTCAGCCTCGCCATAGATCGAATGATGAAGACATCCAGTGGGCGTTGTAGACCCAGCTTGAAGACCAGGACTACGCCACCACAAACACATCCATAACTACAACTCCCAAGAAGTTCAACAAGCGATATGGCTGGCTGAATCTTACTGTAGAAGCAATCAACAAATGTTCGTACTGTAGAGTACTCGCTTTTCCATAATGCTTAACATACCAGACTGGCTGAAATGTAGTCGCAACGGCTGGAATATTAGCTAACCCTACTTGCAATACATGTTTAAAATAAACTAGCAGAGCTGCACAATCAATTATTAACTTGCCATTCTATTATATGGCCCTTCCCTGTAAACAGAAATTCCCAAACCAGTTTCTTGGTTCCTCCTGAGATACAATTTAAGATTTGGTTCACACTCCCATTTAGTTTAATGAATTAATAATAATAATTCCTATAGTACATACATTCAAAGGTCATAATATTGACAAACGAATACATCTCTATATGAGGTAAAGAAAGCCCTGCTGGTAAGCTTTCAATTTGTATCATAATTTGTGCAGACCACACACCGCATGTTGTGGGATAGGTGATATACTCACTACTAATGCAACATCACAGGGTCAGTAAACTGTAATTATAACGAGTGCAGTTAGTTTATTTATTACACAAACCCGACAATGTGAACGAGACATGGCTCACGTTTACAACACATGAAAGGCTCATTGGGAAGTTCATTAGACTACAGAATTAAGCAAATGATCAAAGGAAACAATTCCCAAAACAGAAATGTTGTCTCCTTGCATAAATCTTGTGTTACTTTACATGGATATTGTGCTGGCATTGAACGATAATATATAAAATGTTTTCCATTATATAGAACATGTGTAATGGACTGAATAATTTTTATTAGAGGCTTAATATTTGAAAATATGATCCTCTCAACACAATATGATCTTATTAATGACATCATGGGTATGGATCTCATTTGTTTCTTATTATGATTCAGACCTTCATGATAAACTATTATGGAACCTGATACTTTAGGTTTCTTCATACTCAATATATAAGCTTAAAACACATACCGCCATGCCTTTTCCTACTTCTTGGTAAATAAAAGGTTTAGGTTTGCACCACGGCTAAAAAGTCTGCTCTATAAAACACATTTTCTGTCGCAATGCCACTATAATAAATTATAAAAATACTGTGGGCAATAATATAAACAGCTTGGTAGGACTTCAAATGCTATACTGTATACATGCTATATCATCATACTCAGTTTATGTCTATTATGCTTTACACAATGTTATAAAATGTTATAAAATGTTTTGCAACATCAAAGTATGACATCTGAAAATAAGGCCAGTGGAAAAACGTATACATGGAATATTCCAACTTCAGACTGTCGCATGGCAAGTGCTACCTTGATAAAGGTATTTCTACAATTTATTTTACTTACCTCGCTCAGTCTACAGCACTCATCCATATATTCATCCAAGCTGTCACTTGTCGGATACCTCTTTAGTTGATTGTGTGCATGCAAATCCTGAATACCATCAAAGGTGTCCTGGTAAAAGTCATCCAAAACTTTAGCGTCTTCTGCCATTGTGGGGGAAAGCTCATTATTGAAAAGCCCAGCTGCAGAAGATTTGTTTTGGTCATCACATTCCTCCTCTTGGCATTCAATGAAATCTTCTATGGTGGTTTCAGGTTCTTCTGTATTTTCTTTACCCTTATTAGTGTATACCTGACTTGTGATTGGCTCAATATCAGATATAAATGTATGGCTCTCATCTTCAACTGCTTTTTTTTCTATATGGCCTACTGTAGGCGATGAAGATGCACTGAGGACACCAGAGTCACAAGAAGAATCTCTACTGTGCATCACAAAGCTCTTTTCCGAACCTTTTGGAGTAGAAGGTGAGTTTGCTCCACTTGGCATCTCCACCCCAGAATCTTCTGACTCAAATTTAAATAACCTCTTGAGGTGATTAAGTGAATCTGAGGGCCTCAATTCACACGGATTGTTCTCATAGATTAATTTTGACCCATTTTCTTTGAGGGACAAAACTGTCTTTTGTTCTGAAGATGGCTGTGAATGTAGAAACGCGTCTCCGTTTAGGCAACAATGAGGTTCTACCAAGACATCTTTGTATTCATTTGTAAGCTTTTTCATATGGGTAAGGATCACCTCACCGTCAGCAGCAACAATCTTCTTTCCTGTCAGAAAAGTTAGAAAAGGACATATAGAAGATTTTAATTTACTGTATAAGGTTTGAGGCTGGACATTATAATCCAGGCCTGGGGGAAAGGTCATCTGATAAAATCAGCTTAGAGGAGAACATTATTTTACCGATATATAATTTATCTAGTTATTCCTTCATAATGTTGTTAGAATATAACATTTTTGTTACAAATATTTGCTGAGCATTCAACGCCATATGAACTTAAAAGCTACAGCAAATGTGACAAGTCTAGGAAAATATATGCTAAATATATACCATCTTCTTCTATGAACATTCATCTGAAACAAGTGTTTGCCAGAAACCCTATTTTGTTTGCTAGTTACAAGTTAAAGTAATTCAAGTAATGATATATAAGGAGCGATAACGCCTGAGCTTTAAACACTTTTGTTGGAACAAATCTATACTAAGCATACTGAAAAGTATATATTATAGGGCAAAAACTGTAATATGAATATAACACAGCTGATACTGTCTCAGACAAAATAGACATAGTATGATGTATCCCAAAGGTGAAGGGCAGACAAACCAAGAACGACAAAAAGCAGGATATCCTGAGGAAAACCAATGGACTTCGTTCCTTTTGTACAGCTTTCGAATACGAAATATGGAACAAAAAATCTTAAATAGAAGGCATGTTGGTTTAACAAAAGACATTACTAGATATGTACATGTAATGGCGTTAAGCTATGCGTATGTATTAATAGCTAAGCGATTACGTGTTCCTTAGCGTGTAGCCAGACTTATCCTTGTGCACACGTTCAAATAGCGTACGCTCCACACCCTGTATGTGGAAGAACCATAACAATGGAACAGCTGCATAACACGATAAAAAGCGCCAACACAACTACACTTCTATTAGTTTGGGGCATGAGGCTCCTAGATATATTTTTTCACACTGATTTCCATCCACGATTGGTTGTGAATTGGTTGTGATTACACCACAGCACCAGCTGTCAGTTCCAATATGTAAGGGAAACGAAGGGATAAATGGTGGGATGGGTATATGAAACTAGATTTATGTTCTTCCATAATCAGATTTACATTTAAATGCAGTAATAAGTCATTTAATAAATGTTCCTGTTTAACCTTAGAGTCAGTTTGCTATTTCAATTCTGACTAGATTTTGCAGGCTATATGTCTCCCAAGACACATATTTTGCTCTACTATGAACAAAAGCACCTAATTTGAACACCTTTGTAATCTTCTCAAGAGAATTGTTGATGAAACAGACCATACCAAAGACATATGATGTTCTGTGCATGTTAAAACTGGAACAAAGAAAGATTAAAGGGTGAAATGTCAACAGCGTTTAAGATTTTCAAGGAAATAAGGGGCTTTTAAATGAGTGTTTTTGTAAAAACAGCCTTATGTTGTTTTTGTTTGCTTTCATTGAACGCAGTTAACACAAACTATGATTTAAACTTGTTGAAAGGATTTCAGCAGATCATTTTCTTAATTTAAGACCCAAGACAAAAGACTTTTAGAACTTTATGATTTTGGGGGCAATAAGATAATTTATGAGACTGTTTGGACAGACACTAAGTCATCGTCATTATATAGTTCCCAATCTTGTTAAGGCAGATGTTATATGGTTTGGGATATACCAGGCTTCCTAAGACGTGTTTAGCTGTTTTAAAGCAAAAATGCATCCTAAAATGTACATGCTTTTGAAATTTCAAACACAAATTAATAGCAAATGAATTCTGCATTTAACATTTTTGTGTTTAAAAGCTTAAAGGAGCATTTTTGGCGAGAGCGCCTTGGTGATTGCTCCACATTTAGCACTCAAGCACTCCAGAACTGTGTGTTGTAAATGAATTGGGTTAGATTTCATATAGATCTGTTTGTTAAATCCTAGTGTAACCTATGTGTTTGATTACTTACAGGACTCCAACGGCACACATACCAACCATGGGTGTAAACGTGTTTAATCATTATCAACTTGAAATATTTGGTACCAAATAAATTACAATCCACAGAAATATACAAGAAAGAGAACAGCTTGAAACAAAACCCATTCATTTTTTAGTTAAGTCCACATCTATATTAAAAGAAAAAAAACCCATTGTGAATTTATTTACTAAATCACTAAAACTAAAAAAAACGACCCAATTGCTTGCTCAACCTTTGTTTTCTAGCACCAAGTCACATAGAACTCAACCTGTACCTTCAACCAATTCAACCATTTTATTGTATGTGGCAAAAGGATACCAAGCAGGGGACTCTGGATTGGATTAATTATTGGCTCTGGTTTACAACAGTTTACAGCAGTAAAAACTGCGTGTCTTTAAACATAAGTGCCCATTTCATCTATGACTGTGGACCATTTAATTCCACTAGATTTGCCCCCAAAAAACTTTAAAAACACCCCACACTATTGTATCTGCTGTGTTAAATGTTACAAAATGCTGATCTACACAACTTTGATTTGTTCTCTTTGGTGATATTGTTTTATTAGGAGCAACAAAGTGGGTACAGGTGGTCTATAACAGGTGGTCCAACGCCATAGCATCCAGTGTTACTAATTGGACCCAATGTTAATCTATCAACCCTGTATTATTCCTAGGATGTATTGATGTAGCAGTCATCTGACCCAAGTGAAAGGAGGAGTGAAAATACAAAAAACCTCTATCAAGATTTCTACTTATTATATCCGTTAAAGCACACCTGTGCACATTATGTTGTTTATTAACAGAAAGGCAGAAAGTGTGTACTTTGTAACATACCGTATTTGCTCGATTATAAGACGACCCCGATTATAAGACGACCCCCCAAAATCAAAATATTAATTTAGGAAAAAAACAAAAAGCCTGAATATAAGACTACCCTATAGGGAAAAAGTTTTACCAGTAAATATTAATTAATGTAAATTATTTTCATGTTTAATAAAAGCTATGATTGAGAAAAATATATTTTTTAAATTTCCTTTTATTTGCCAACCTGCCCCCCCCAGTTATGCCACTCTGCCCCCAGAAATGCTTTATACCCCCCTATTTGCCACTCTGCCCCATGATATGCCTTATACCCCTGTATGCCACTCTGGCATATAGGGGGTTAAAAGGCATATCATGGGGCTGAGTGGCATATAGGGGGGTATAAAGCATTTCTGGAGGTATATAGGCATATAGGGGGTTAAAATGCATTTCTGGAGGTCCAGAAATGCATTTTAACCCCCTATATGCCACTCAGCCCCATGATATGCCTTTTAACCCAGCATGTACTGGCTGCCTTGGCTTGATAGGAGTGTGATTGCTGTTAGCAGTTTGATATATATATATATATCAAACTGCTAACAGCAATCACACTCCTATCAAGCCAAGGCAGCCAGTACATGCTGGAACCTGGGGATGATAGCAGTGGGATTACAGCCTCCATATGCCATGCTACAACCCCCACCCCCCTTACACATCCATGCTATCACACACACACTCACACTCATTCACAAACATTTAAATACTCATTCATTCCCTTAATCACACACACTTCACACATACTCAAAAACCCTCCCCCACCCCCTCACCTGAACTGCAGATCTCCCACTCGCAGACTTCTGCAGGGGACCGGCTGTAGCAACTTCTCTGGCCCCGCCCTCAGAGGAGGGAGGGGGGAGATAGAGTTCTGTGAGGACGCTGCAAGCTTCCTGCCCTGCTTCTAACAGAAGAGACGCTGCTCGCGACCGGTAAGCAGCATGGCGCCAGCATTTTTTTGGGGTCTGATTAGAAGACGACCCCGATTATAAGACGAGGGGTATTTTTCAGAGCATTTGCTCTAGAAAAAACCTCGTCTTATAATCGAGCAAATACGGTATGTATACTATTTAGTTTTTTTTTACTTGTAGATACAGACCCCCATGAGCTGCAGGTGTTATACTGCCATAAAAAGGAATACCAGTCTTTTTTATTGCCCCTGCAAGTCATAGCAAGACAGTAAATCTGGGCGAAACACCTGAAACTCAGCAGAACACCAACAATAAACACCAGCAAACCAGATGCACTACCCGACCACAGCCAACAACTACCCTATGGACAGAAATGAGCACTATACCTGCCATGTACTAATAGTGAGTTATATACTCCTTCAACCTATGATCATCCCATTCTTCTTCTCTATCAGCATCTCTTCTATGTGACAATACAACAATCTCTCCCATCAGGAAAGATAGATCTGCCTTATAAATCAGTGCTGGTGCAGATAAAATATACTCTTTTGGGTTAGCTGCTAAAATATTGAAAAATGCCTTGCCAAACTGCCTGTAAGAATACACTATTCTCACATTATTTGGCAAGTACCCTAATATATCAATGTAAACACAGGTAAAATTAACAACTTGCCAAGCAATTTTAATTCTAGTTTGTATAAGTGCAAAAATCATTCCTTTTTGTATAGATTTAGAGATCACAGGTATGTTAATTGATAAGGTGGAGGAAATACAGCTTACCTTTCTTCCACTGTGGCAAGATAGAGAATGTTTTGTGCCAGTTAAACATTGTCTTCTGATGAGCAAAGGGAATCTCTGCAGTGCTCCTAAAGAAGGTACCGGTCTCTGTGGGTCACTTGAAGTGCTTGTGGTTAATTTATAAAATTCAAGTTGTCAGCTTGCTGCTTGGTATCCATGATTGTCAGAGAACTCTGTGCACAATGTGTACAGTCTGGAAAAAGCCAGCTTTCTAGCAGGATCTTGGAGCAGGAAGGCTTCTTGTGTTTAGCTAGAGAGGAAACTGAGCTCAGAGCTCAATCAGTGGCTGTTCTTTCAGAGGCTGCTTTGCTGAACTGTAGATGGCTCTCAGCCAGGAGTGACTAAAAAGGGAGCAGCCCGAAGGAATGTATCTCCCTTGTCTGATAAGCCAAGATTGACTGGATGGCTTGAAACTACCTCTGCTTCTAGAGTACCCCTGGAAATGCCTAAATGCTTGCACAATCTTCAATCACACTGTTTAGTTCACTTTGAATACTTTATCAAGGCAACATAGAGATACATATGTAGCTTTAGACACTTTGCACTAATGTAAAGTAATCTTTTTAGTAACCCACATACGCAAAACTCTAAAAAGTGGGTATAGTTAGGTAAAAGTAGTAGTTGTGTATATATATAGGGAACACCTATGTATAAAAACAAACTCCTCTTAACTACTATTTGCCTATAAAACAGCTAGAATGGATATTACACAGGAGGACAAGAAGAGGTGCAATTGCAGCCTTTTACTCTAAGGTTGTAAATGTTTACACTTTTTTGTTCACAGAAAAATTGGTACCAGGGATAGTTTGACACAATAGAGTGACATGAAGTAAATAATGGCACACATTTTAGACTTTTATATAAAGTATATTAACAAAAAATACTTATTAGGCAGGAAAGACCGTTTTCCCCCTAATGCAGCTTTAATAACTAGCGCAGAAACCAAATAATAGGAATATGTTTACATGTCTACTGAATATGCTCAATAGGAAAATGAGGCAGGATGAAATATTCTATTTGTTATAAAGTTTTAATGCATTGTAAAAGCAGTTAGAGCAGATAAAGTTGCTTGTGAAAATGTTCTACTCATTTATAATAAACCGTCCTTTTTTTTTATTTGTGAACTTGACTATTTTTTTAAGTATATGAATATATGAACTTAAATTGTGTGGTTAACTCATAGCTAATTGGCTAATGGCTATGTATTTGTTGACTTGGTATTGGATGGAAATTAGACTTAGAAGTGTTTTTCATAATAAATAATAGTAAAAACTGTGCTCAAAATATAAATATCCAATAGCTTGTAAAAATCGGTCTCTTAAATAGATATCCAATGACTTTTTCAAAGATATGTGGGTCTCCCGCATAGTTATGTAATTTTACTTACCTATATGGTTCACACAGGTACTCAACTATCCATCATGCTTTGGTACTTTCTAAGCTCGGGACCAGCAAACCTACCATAGATTGCAACACTGCATCGATGAGATCACATGCAAACCAGCGTGCAACATACCTGCACAGATACGGATGCTATGAATTGTTTCTGAAATCCTATATGGAAGCCAGTATTGAGGAGAAGTCTACAGAGTGAGGCCTTATTTCTGGTTTCACATATGGGATGTATGACATAGGTAAAGGATGAGGTGACACGGACGAGCTGTGAAGAAAGAAGGCAGTCTGTGTACACCGAGAGAACCAGGAACTAAGGACACCCATAAATAGCCTGTCATTCATTAGAAGCACGTCCGTGGCTCGCGGTCACTTGATGGGATAGTATTTAAAGACCCCTTTCATCACTATATTATATTAAAACCAATAATTTTATAAAGTTAATACTCTCTAAAATGAAAGAGGGTCTTTATTTCAATAAACATTTTGAGAGAACACTACAGGTTAATTTCTGGTACTGAAGTGCGAATAAGATACATCCATAATCATTTTGAAACTTCTTCCATATCTTGGGATCTGGAAAACTTTTACTCTTTCTGTCACTACCTTTCGGAATGGATACCTTATAATTATTTTATGTTTGTTATCATTATGTACTTCTGGTGGATGACGTTATCGTTCTTCATTTAGCAAAATGATGTTCTTGCTGTTTTTATATTAGTATTTTGTCTTTCGTCACACATTATACCAATTCTACAAAACCCATAGCTGTTATTGATTTAATATTGTGCTTCTGGACTCTTTCCTGTACATTTATAGGTTTAGGAGTCTTGGGCATAAGATCCTTGACAATACTAGAATCTTCAACGTTCTGGGCAGGGGAGTAGTGTTTGATCACACTCATTCTCAGCCCAGGTTCTACCCACTTTGCCCACTTCCTGGCACAAGACTTGCCCCTGTGCCCAGATTGTAGCCACACTCACGAAAGAAGGGGAGCACTAGGCAGCCGGCCACAGGAAAGTCATCAAATATGAAATACCCATATGAAGTACGCATACACATTACTTAAGCCAAACATTGAAATAAATCGGAAGGCCAGTTTAAATATTGTGCAGTTGACACAAAATGATTATTACTATCTACCCCTTAGGTTTTAATATAAATAAATGAATCTGTTCTATTGTTTAGATACATAAATAGGACTTTGTGTTCTAAGTAATATCTGATATCACTTTAAGACATATTTTCACATATTAGTCTTAAGGAATGTGATACTGTGTTAAGTAAACATGCTTGCATATGCAAACAGAGTAAGTGCAATAGTCCACACATAAAGTCAGCATTAGTGTTTGCACTAAATCAAAGCTTTAACTGAGATTGTATGGGTTAAAATTAAAGATATTACATTACTGAAAGCCTAAACCAAAAGCATTACAAAGAGTACCTCCGGAAGGATAAGTCAGCTGCTTTTCATCATTGACAGTCTCTCTTTCCTGAAACTAAACAAAGATGTTTCATTCTGTAAGAACGCTGCTGATTCATGCAAAATTAAGCCAAAGTGAGATAAAGGGAGTAGGAAATAAGACTGTCCAGTATGTTCTAGAGACAGATGCATGATGAATCTTGCTTTGGCATACAGGTGTCAGAGCAGGTGGCAAAGTTCATTGATTTAGTATTCAGCAAGTTAATTACTAGCTGTATATGTTACATAAAGCTACATATTGATATTAGAATCCAAAGAGGTGATATTAGGAATGGTAGTAAGATTTTTCCTCCCTATAGATTGCATTCACACTAGGATTATAGGCACCAATATTTTCCCACCATCAGTGTTTAAGTTCATTGCTTTCAGGGATTTAGTTCCCTTTTATAATAGCCTGCCACCATTTTTTTTGGTGAATAGGTTTGGTGGCATTCGGGTTAGTGTCCTATTGTGTTGTTAAAGATTACATAGAATAATACAATTTAGCTATCACTAAACAACATATTTAGGCACACATTATCGTAAAAACCTGGCCTATTAGTAACTCATAAAAGCTGGAAAACTTTAAAACACAAAAAATGCTCTTTAATCATGTTGCAAAGCTCATCTCTCGGAGTTGAACCTATTAGTTTATTGTTGGGAGCTACGAATCCAAGTCTTGGGACCCAGATTCATCGACTATAATCTGTGAAAATTCACTCTATTTTGGGTAGTTGTACAAAAGATCCAATATTTCTCGGAGTAGCATTTCCAAGTTTTTTGGGGAAAACTTCACATGTGCAACTTCAGACTCTATCTGATCTATTATAAACCCTAAATTCTGATGGTAGTACAGGGAAGGAAAAGCTTATTTGATCCCCTGCTGATTTTGTATGTTTGTCCACAGACAAAGACATGATCAGTCTATAATTTTAATGATAGGTTTAATTGAACAGTAAGAGACAGAATAACAACAAAAAATCCAGAATAAGGTATTTCAATTATTTCAGTTATAAATTGATTTGCATTTTACTCAGTGAAATAAGTATTTGATCCCCTATCAATCAGCCAGTCTGGCTCACAGGTGTCTTTTATACAGGTAACGAGCTGAGATTAGGAGCACTCTCTTAGTTACAGTTTGTTACCTGTATTAAAGACACCTGTCCACAGAAGCAATCTATCAGATTCCAAACTCCCCACCATGGCCAAGACTAAAAAGCTGTCCAAGGTTGTCAAGGACAAGATTGTAGACCTACACAAGGCTGGAATGGGTTACAAGACCATCGGCAAGCAGCTTGGTGAGAAGGTGACAATAGTTGGTGCGATTATTCGCAAATGGAAGAAACACAAAATAACTGTCAATCTCCCTTGGTTTGGGGCTCCATGCACAGACCAAGGGAACTTTGATCTGGCCTACATATTACCATCTTTCCCTACTATTTCAAGGCAAGTCCTGAAGAGTATGGTATTTGGAGCTGGTGAGCATGTTACTGGAGCCTCCTTTTCCTCTGCCTGTTTCTCCGGGTCTTCTGTTTCAGTTGTTGAATAGTTGTTGAATAGTTGTTGAAATTGACAGCCCGTATTCTGAAAGAAAGCTATTAACCAGCAAAGGGCTATCAGAACCTGTAGCATCCATGCTTCCACAGAGTAGGAGACCTGTTACCTCTCGGAGGTATGAAAAGATCTCGCAGACATAATCTGTTTGGTACTTGGAGAAGAAATTACCGGTCAAAGCAGGAAGGGTTCCCGGAGGGTTTGTGCACTTTGACTATATTGGATCATTAACTACCTCAGACCAGAGATTTATGGCATTTTCCTAAAGAAGTAATTTTTTTACGTCTCTGAAAGTTCCCTGATGGAATTTGGCCCTTTTTTTTCAATTAACTGACTGCCATCATATCAGCCAAGAGACTAGATGAGATTCAGGCACTGTCTATGAGGGGGCATCTCCTGAGGATAGGTAAAGATATGATTACTCTGTCTTCACCACAGAATTTGTCATCTAGTTGTCATGGTCAGCAGTAGATTCATGTTTCATATTTCTGTATGTCGGTGTTCTTCCTTAGACTTGGAGAAAAGCCTGTATTAACTGGATATAAGGTAGTGTGTTTTGATTTATAGTTACTGGACTAAGCCACCTCAGTAACTGGGGCTCCTAGGCGCTGTGCAACTGTTGCACTCGGCAAAGTACGCTCTCGCCTTCCGATGTTGATGAAATACAGTTCCCACAATTCTTCACTAGCTAATGCTACCATGGAACAACAGTAATGTATCATTTTGACTTATTATTAATTACCGTAACAGTTTTGCAGTTGTTTGCAGGTTAAAAGTGCAATGGACAGCTTTCTATAAATATACGGAATTGGAACAATGGCTACAGCTCTAAATCACATGCTGTGAGATGGAAAGGTGTGTCCATTCCAGCTGCAAGTATTATAAATAACTTAGTAATGTGGACATTTGGCAGAAGCATCCTGCTGATCGGAAAGGCAAGTTTTCCAGAGTGGAAAAGATTGCCTCAAATTTTCTAAAGAAGAGTACAAAACAGGAATTTCATAACAGAAGAATTTGATGAGAGACTCTTATCTTTTAGAATGATTTAGGCATTTGCAATGCTTTCAAAGGTATAATGCTGCTTCTCCTTGCAGTACTTCACAAAATTCCTTCACATGACACACATTTCATTAGGGACAAGCCTGAGAAAGTGTTCTTAACTATTTAAACAATGTTTACACTGGGATACAATTGTGTGGTTGAGCCATCACAAGCATTTGCACTTTCACCTCTTGCGTGATATACTCCCACCTCCTTCTACATTGTAACCTCACTTGAGCAGGACTCTCCTCATGTCCAACTTGCTATGTGATGTACTACCAGTTTGTCTATAACAGCGCTCAATCACTTCCCGGTGCCCAGGGTTTTGCAGGACAAGGGAGTCCGTAAATCCCTAAGGAGCCCAGCGGGGTCACGTAATGGTTAAACAGAAAAACTTGTGTCTTGATAGTGTAAAATATCCTTTGGCATGAAGGAGTTAACTAGGGTACTGTACAAAGTGGTGCAGCACTGAAGAAAGGTGCGTTTTATGTTGTATTGCCCCAACAAACATCATTTAACTGCCAACCAGGGTGTAATATGCAAATAAAAACATGATTGGGGAAGAAAAAAAAGCTGGCTCCTATTTTTTTGGGCGCAAAACAAATTTGTTGACCCTTGGTCTATTATACAGCAACTGTATGAATCAATAAACATTGATAATTATTTGGATACCTACTTGTAATGCGTAAACCTTTATCGAAGGCAGCTGCTAGGAAGTGATAACGTGCATGTATTCCTTTAATTAAGATCCATTCATTTTTTTATAGAAACTGACAAAATCAAGAAGACATCAAGATGAATTACACACTTCAACCAATGATAAACTTCTGACCTGAGTTAAACTGGTCCTGCATAAAGGATAGTTAACATGTGGAGATTTATTAAAAGTCATCTCACAAAAACAGGACAATCGCATGGGGTTGGGGTAGAGATGGTACAGAAGCATGGTGAGACGATGGGTCCAAACCATTCCCCTGCTCTACTAGTCCAGACACCCTGCAATGTATTGAAGCTCTACTTCAAGGTAGCTACATGTGAGATGTAATTAAGGTGCTGCAATTCACTAATACAGTTTATCTTAATTGTTGGCGGCTCCTCTACACCAAGGCATGTTGCCAGACGTACCTCTGGGCTTACTATTATTATTATCATTGTTATTCATCCTATTATATCTATTTATAAAGTTCCAGTAATGTATTAATGTCTACTAATTAATCTATCAGACATTTCATTGCTAATTCTTGATAATATCTGCAATTATAATTGATACCAACTAGATATATGAACATTTTTGGAATGCTGGGTAATTCTAATTATGCATTATCAGATATGGATAAGCCCAAGTGCGGACAGCAACAGAAACCTCCTGCTAGATACTCACTAAACTCATACATGAACCACCAAGACTTATGAAGGATGTTGCCTCATGCATCTGGATGGTGGCTTCACATTTTAGGACTTGATCATCCGCAGGGCAAGTGATAATAATCAGTGACAGATACAATGTGTACCCCATCCGAAGGCATTTGGCCATTGTGGCCAGTCTGAACCTACACATTTTACAGAGCCAGCTTGGCTTTACTTACAACAGATATTAACATATGTTGTCCCTTCATTATGCCTAGACAAGGAGAACTAATTTTCCATCTCACGTATACACTCTTTGGTTTTACTAAATATATATATAGAACTATATGTACATGTTGATTTGAAATATACAACAGTTTGCTTTTTGTAATAATAATGTATTCTTTGGTGATTTCCATTTTACGTGTTCTACTAGGTCTGTGTATAATACAAAATATAACAGGAAGAAAAACAAATATTAGTTTAGTTTCTGCGTTACTGGTTAATGTGCTGACTTCCTTTGGATAAAAATATTTCCATCCACAAACAGACTCTACAGTACACTGGAAGTTGTGATGTTCCTGTGTCTGTATTTGCAGCTGCATCCCACTGGTGTTTCCTTTTTGTGGCTCTCATACACTAAGATTAACTGATTCATCACACAATATAAGGCCAATTTCAATTTACAGGAAAATGGATGACTAAATGGGGCAACCAAGGACCATCACTGGAGCTTAGGCTTCCTTCAAACAGTATATCATATGCATGTGTATTGTATGTGAACTTTAAAATGAACAGAATTTTAGGCATTCACTATTTTTATATGGTAGCTTACACTGCCTGTCTAAAACTAACTTTAGTTAGTTCTCAGCTAGGAGGGAGAATGAATAATAGGGTGAACGGAGTTGAAGGCAGAGTTTACATATGGCCCAAGAAAACGGAGGCTGCACATTAGTCTTACATAGTTCTGATCTGATGCTACTACGACACCAAAGGGTACGTCACATTTAAAAGAATATAAAGTCATCACATCAGCCTATAACTAACTCTCTGTAGCTGGACAAAATACATCAGTGCTTCACTAAAGAGTAAATTATCTTTTTAATCACTGACATATGCATGTCCTAGCAAAAGAGTTTCTAAAAGTACCATGAGAACTTTCTTTACAGATTGTCAGGATAAAATAAGCATGTCCCCAAATAACAGCCAGTAACCAAAGCCCCCAGCAGGTTCATATAAAGTGTGCTCACACACCCTTACTAACACAAACTGTGACAAAGACTGGTGGTAAAATGAGTGCGTGGAAAATGTTGAAATACCCTGGGGAGTCTAGTTTCCAAAAAAAATATATGGTTTGATGGAGGGAAGTTGAATTGGCCATCTTAAAAAATGCCCCAAATAGGTAATAGGGGCAGGATTACAAGGTTTGGAGAAAAAAAAAAGTTTTGAAATCACAAAACACTGCTTATTAGCCTGTAACCTGCAACAAAATACAAAAACACATAAACATTGGATATTTCTAAACACAGAACAAATAATAAAAAAAAACTAATTTGCTATTTTCTTCATTAGCTTTTTTTCCAAATTTTTCACCTTATTTATCACATTAGGTGATATAAACAATATATAATTTGTGTTGGTATTGCAGCTAAGCAATAGCAATGCAAACATGCACTGTAAGAAAGCAGCCTCTGTCACGAAGCATATGAAAAGCAAAAAGAGCTCGGCCCTTAAGGGGTTAATTTGTATTCAAAGTGTTTTTTTTGTATTGTTTCAGTTGTAATGTATGGGGGGAACTACTTTTGATAGCTTTATCTTAAGCCAGGGTTTGACACGTTTAGTTTGGATCTAGGAGCCAGTTAAAATATTTCAGAGCCAGATTGTTTTTCCTTCCTCAATTATGTTTTTATTTTCATATATCACCCCATGGTCTGCAGTTAAAGGATGTTTGTTGGGGCAGTATTAAACAATTATTTCTCTGTCTTGTTTTAGTGTACCTGTCCGAATTCCAAAAGAGGTTAGAGCTTTCCAAAGGACTACTCCTAAAGTTTTTTTTCTCAGTTTTGTGTTGCTTCCCATGAAGCACCCACCACTTTTTTTTATGGGGAAGCTGATGAAGATAAGACCTGAAGCAAAATTACACTGAAACCAACGGCTTACAAGACCTCTAATATTTACCAACACATACGCACGAAACAATGAATGAAAACGCCAGTGGTTTTATTTGCTTTGTTTGTAGATTGCTTCATCCATTATAGATTGGGGCATGTACCTGTCACATCATAGGCTCATATACACACATTCTAACACTATATGCTGACATACACACTTCCACCACACTCATACACATGCACACACTATCCAACAACAAACACTCACACACAAGCACTGGCTAACACTACACATACTTCAGATACACACTCAGTATACACACATATCTGACACTACAATACAGTAGACATACTGGCTCTGACGCTATACATTTACACACTCACACTGACTCTAACACTATACACAGGGGCGTCCCTAGAGTATTTGGCACCTGGGGTGGATCCTGTATGTGGCACCCCCCCATACACACACTTTAAAACTGCTTAGCTTCTATCATTAGGCAAGCATTGACCAGGATACAGCATAACTGTTATCACCATATACTGAGGCAGACACTGACAGTGGTACAGCATAATTTATCATTATATACTGAGGCAGACATTGACGGGGTTATAGTGTAATCCCTATCGCTATATACTGAGGCAAACATTGACGGTGGTACAGCATAACTGTTATCATTATATACTGAGGCAGACATTGCCGGTGGTACAGCGTAATCCCTATCACTATACATTGACACAGACATTGACAATAAGGCAGCATAACCCCTATCACTATATACTAAGTCAAACATTGAAAGTAACACACCAAAATCGGATGAAAAAAATCAATAACAATATTAATATACATATATATATATTATTGTTAACAGCAATCACACTCCTATCATGCCCAGGTTCTAGCATGTACTTGTTGCCTGGGCATGATAGGAGTACAAAAAGGATATAAAAATATATCCAAGGCCTTGAAAATGCCAGTCAGTACTGTTTAAAAAAGTGGAAAGTTCAGGGATCTCTTGATACAAAGCCAAGGTCAGATAGCCCAACAAAAAAAATCCACCAGTAAACTCAGGAAAAATACCGGCTGCTCTGAAAAAAGACTGTGTGGTTGTTTCAAGGAGCACAATATGACGATACATGAACAAAAAATGAGCTGCGTGGTTGAGTTGCTGGAAAGCAGCCTTTACTGCATCAATGCCACAAAAAAGCCTGGTAACAATATGCATGACAACAACTTGATACACAGCTTCTGGCACACTGTAATTTGGAGTGACAAGACCAAAATACAGCTTTATGGTCATAAGCACTATGCTTGGAGAGGAGTCAACAAGGGCTATAGGAAAAGAATACCAGCCCCACTCATAAGCATGGTGGTGGATCACTTATGTTTTGGGGCTGTGTGAGCTTTGGAGGCTGGAATTTCATTCTAGGGCAGAGGTTCCACTGTAAAGTTGTTCTTGTATGTTATTTGGCAACTCTAGTTAAAGAACTAAAATGGTCATAGGTCATAGAGCAAACTACCAAATATTAGACAATGTATTAGAAAGAATGCAATTCACCCAAGGCTGCCTTTAATATGGATTGGACACTGGGCATGCAGTCATGCCCTCCATTCCAACACCATAAAAAACAACATACTTGCCACACTGACTCTGAAGATTAGTAGGGGACTGTCAGTGTCTTCCCTCCTTCTGACCCTAGTGTGACTCTGCAGGGCAGTGGAGGAGCACAATACTATGCCCATTGTAAAGCAAATGAATTGTGCGGATCTAGCAAGTGACCCAAAACGAATGTGGGAGCTGTGAGCACGGTAAGCTTTAGGTGTTTAGACGCCCAGTTGCACTCAAACACAAAGTTATTTTGTTGTTGGGAAAAAGAGCAAAACATAAATGAAATTTCAAGTTTGGTCATTATTTTCTTTTGGCAATGCCAATGTTAATCTCTGTAATAAGCACTATTAGAAATATATTAATTATGTTAATGAGTTTCATATTTCAAACTAGCTTTTTTGAGACATTCTATTCGAATGTCTCCCTAATAGACTTTCTACGGGATACTTGATGTTTTTCTATTTTGATGGATATTGAAATATGTAGAACAGCCTGTAATTTTTCATAGATAACTATGACCCCGGATGTCTGTGAACTGATAGAGAAGAATGCGCATAGGAAAACAAAGATGATTATATATGGAAGAAAGCCAAAATGCACAATGGAAATTAACAGCAAATATTGTGTAAATCTAAGCACCTTAGCGCTCAGCTAGTCTTCACCACCACATATATTCAAGTGGAAGCATCCTTATTCTTTTCATACCCCTTGAATATATGTATTGTATTAAGCGCTGCGTAGATTGTTGGCGCTATATAAATAAAAGATAATAATAACATTCAAATACATCATTTTTTTAAATGTAATTAGGGATACCAAAATATAAGAGAAGCAATAATAAAATATGCTGAAGTTTCCTGTCAACACAGTTACAGTTTTCCATTCCAAATTACAATACTTGTCATTTCCATCTTATTATTATTTATTAATCCAGAAGTTATATAGCTCTCCATACAGTACATTGGGTGTAGGTGCTATGGAAGGTTGCTGTTTTAAGAAATCCTAGATTTATAAATAAAAAAAAAGATGTTTTATATTATACTTATTGCCAATTCTATTATACTTGAATTATACTAAATTATACCAGAATTTGCTTTACATGCCTTACAGAAAACTTAATTAAAATCATATCCTGACGTTTAGTGATTACTTATTATCAGAAGCAACGGGTTCAGAAAATGTATGTTTTGAGGTTTTTTTTTTGGGAAACTATTAAAATAATAAACTTTCAGGGGGTTACCTTTTTTTCTCAGCCTAAGGAATTAGTAGTAATGAATAGTGATCGGTTATTTTAGCACTGGCTTCCTTTTTAACTGCAAATTGACTTCCTAACCTTTCATAAATAACAAAGCAGAACGCATGTATTTAGAGATAATCCTTTAGCTAAGAAAGCAGAAAACCCAGACATGGTAAACGACATAACTTGAGACTCTTATTTTGTGTCGTTTCAGGTTTTTCAACTACAGAAAGGAAGTTTCATTATTTTAAGCATTTTTTTTACAGTAAAAACACAGAAGAAAAGTAAAAAATGTGGCAACTATTGCAGTCATTGTTCTTGATATTTTTCCCATAACATTGTACAGTTTTTAAGATGCTAAAATAGATTATAATTCCGACAACAATATTATAAAAGGATTATTCTATTTGTCTGCAACATACTTTTATTAGAAACTTGCTCGGGAACTCGTCATAACAAAGAGTATTTCACATCCTAATGACAGGTCCTTTTTTAGCCATTTGTCTATCCACAGTTTCCATTGTCATGGTTAGTGTACCCACAAAATCATATATTGTTTCTTAACCCCTTCAGGCACAGGGGTTTTCAGAACCCAAGGACCAGATTTTTTTTGTCATTTTTAGCATATGTCTGTTAAACCATGATATCCCTTTTCCATATATGAAGAACCCGCACAAATTATGCATAATTTTGTTCAGTAGAAGTAGGGCCTTCTTTAAAAAAATCATAGAGATACATAAACATAATTATTAGTAATAATAGATAATAATATAGTAAAATAGAAAAAAAAATAGAAACAAAATTGAATTTTCTGCAATTTAGCATAAAACGTCTTCTATATTGTAGGTGCCACAGCTAAACAATGACCCAATATATGTTCAGCAACATCTCCTGATTACAGTCACATCCCACATACATATTTTTGTTATTTTCGAGATGGCCACATCCATGCTATACATATATACCCTATATCACATATATTTTTAACACTATTGGCTCAAGAGTTTGGGGGTACTGATTTTAAAAAAAAATCTGGTGGGTGTCAGCACTGACACCTCCTAAAAGGTAACGCCCAAACACATTGCTCCTGCATCAAAGTCAGCACATACTGCCTAATGGACTTCTTGGCACAGGTTTTAAGGAAGTACCGGTACGTCCTAGGGGACTAAATGGGTTGTGATTTTTAACATTTATTTTTCAGACAACACAGTTATATTTCTCGTGGGAGGGGTTTGGGCAATTTCCCCCCCCCTGTTTTTATTATTTAATTTTGAAATCCTATTTCATTGTTTAGAGTGAGAAACAGATTAAACAGAGATATAATTACTCTTGCCATACTTGCCATACATATATATTTGAAAAAAAGAATTAATCCATACTACCCCTGGCCTACACAAAAAGGAAGAAGAATGAAGGAGGATGAAGAAAAAAGAGGAAACAATAATAAGAATGAAAAAGAAGAAGAATCAGTACTCAATTTCTACCTCTTCTTATTGTGATTTCATCTGAAGTTGATCACACTGGGTTGATGATTATTAGACAAGTACTTATTATATTCGAACATAGTGCTACTCTATACTATTATGGTTGCTGACTTCCTTTTGCCTTCATAGCATGGTTGATGTTCGGCACAGGGACGAGTTAGCATCATGGTATATGTATATGTCAATGACAATGTATATGTCAATGTATTATTACATCTACAGAGCTTGATTACAGAGCTTGATTACTGAGCCTCTGCAATAACAGTGTACTAATTGTTTCAATCTTGACCGTTGTCGTTTTTCCCTACGATACCGTTGTGGGTCTCCTCCTCTATCCCTCTAGTGGATAGGGGGGAGTTGGTGTTCTTTGACTGTTGCTGCTTCCTTTGTGGGTCTCTGGTGTTTACTGACTCTAGCCAATAGGGGAGCTGGTGGTTTTTCTAGAGATCATTTTAATAGCAATTATAAATTAAACGTATATTTTATTATCCCTAAAAAAATCCCTTTTGGTTGGAGATTTGGTATTTAATACAGGTTACCCCCGGCACATCTAGGGATAGAGCAATCCTTGTTGAAATCTACCTAAGGTAGGGTAGAAAAAAACTAAAGGTGGAGGTGTTTTTTTCTTCTCAGAATCTTGTCGTATCTCAGGTAAAAAGGTAAAAAGGTAGGTTAACTAGGAAGAAAACCCAGAATTTGGTTATGTCAATGGGTTCCACACTTCAGTCACTGCAAATGATTTTCAACAGTATTAAAAATGATCATTGTGTTTATGATTATGTTAGTCTGCCCAATTATGTTTGACCCCCGGAAAATGGGAGGACTATGTATGAAAATTACTGTAATTATTAACAGATCATAATATATTAATATCTTGAATTAAAGCCAAAAGTCTGCACTTTAACCCTTTAGTAACAATGGCTGTTTTTAATTTTTGTGCCCTTTATGACAGTGGCTGTTTTCTGTGTTGCTCGTGTTTAGCTGTAATTTTCTTCTCTCTTACTGGACCCACAGAAGTCATAAAAATGGGGGGTTTCAGGACAAGAAGAGCTTTCTTTTGATACCATTTTAATCATATCATCTAATTTCCTATATTAAAAAAAAAGACTAAAATATGGTGAAAAATCGAGAAAAAAGGGTTTGTTGGGGACTAAAAGGCCACATTTTGGAAGTGTGCATCGCTTCCTACACCCTTTTAAAGTCATGAGGAGTCGGGCACTTCATGGAATCTTGGATTACGTTATTTCAAGTCCATTGAGGTAACATACGGTCACAGTTTGTCTCTTTCCAAATATTTATGGACGTGACTTTATATTAGTTTTTTACTAAGCATGTTGCATGAACACATATGCGGTTTTCAAGTTTTCTAACGTTTTAAGATTTTGTACTCTGCCTAGCGATGATTGCTAAAATTTCATATAAGTTAAGGGGTTTTTTTTAGGTGTGACTTCACATTGTGTGGCAGAGCCATCTCATGGGCAGTCAGGCATTGCATCAGTTTTGTCTGTGTATGTTTCCTTTTTTATTCATATTTTGGCCTCTACCTTTTTTGTTTTAAGGAAAATACTATTTAATATTGGTATTCACTTTATGTTTCTAGATTTCTATATATTAAACTAAAATAAGTATTTTGTAAAATCATGTTGAAAAATAAAAGACCACTTTATATATGAGATTTAGTCAACTAAGTTTGACTTTGGCGCCCTCTTGCGAAAAGAATTGAGACAGGATACGTCACGGTTCAGTTGTATAATTACCCCTGTTCTCCAAACAATACCCTCTTCTCTCCTATAATTAAATTCAGGACTGCGATCAGGGGAAACAACCGGTGCTAGAGTAGTACTGGGTATGAGTTGCTAGGATGTGCGTGACGTAGGACGCACGCGTCGTTCCCTGGAGCTCCACCTCTGAAGCCAACACTACCAGTTAATTTGGTGGTCAGCTTTCTTTTTTTGAAAAAAAAACTTGTTTTTTATATAATTAAGTGCCGTTTTTTGAGGGGTGGAGAGGGAAAGAGAGAGAGAGAGGAGTAAGTCAAGAAAATGGCACCAAAGAATAGACCGGCGATTGGGGGTAAGACAAGACAGAGAAAATTGGAATTTAAGGAGTTATATAAAGATACTCAACCACCAGAGATCTCAGAGGGGGAATTAGAAGCTACAGATACTGATGTAGATACAAATCTGGATTATTCAAAAGACTCTGTGAATATAAATGAGGTCTCTCTAGGTGAATAATCGCAAGAACTTTCTTTTAGAGATATTATGTTGGCTATTTCTACATGTCGAGTTACAGTGAGTAACAAAATTGACAAAGTTAAAACAGATATAAATTTAATTCACGAAAAATTGGAGGGGTTGACAAACAGGGTCCTGGGAATGGAACGTAATTTAGTTGATCTTGAAACCCGTTCCAAGACATTGAAACATGATTTACCCTTGTGCCAAAATAAGTTAAAAGATCTTCACTGATATTCTGGCTGATATGGAAAATAGACAAAGGAGAAATAATATTAGGCTAATTGGTATACCAGGTGAAAGGATGAAACCCAATAAATGTGAGAAAACAAAAAGAATACTTTCCTTTCCTTTGAACGAGTTTACAGCTGCAGCCCTAAAAACACTCTCCACGGAATGTTGAAAAGTCTTGTTTGTATAATTGGTATACCAGAAAGATCTGAAGGTAATAAGGTAGAGGAATATGTTGAGAGACTGGCCTAAAATAATCTTTATTTGTTGCGCGTGCACATCAGGTTTCAGCTACCTCCCTCCAGGAACAAGGCCTAGAGTGATTATTGTGAAAATATCAAATTTCAGAGTCAAAAATGAAAAAAATGAGTATTGCAAGAAACAGGGAGAAGCAGACACATGAACATTTTAGCTTCTCAATTTTTCCAGATTTTTCATATTGACACAGAAAAAAAGATGTTTTATAGAGGTTAAGAGGAGACTGAGATCTATGAGTTATAAATATTCAATGTTATATCCAACCAGATTCAAGATAATTGATGCCAGCACCACTTTCTTTTTTGAAACTCCAGAAGAGGTATCAATTTGGCTGGATTCTAGAACAAATGTTCCTGAATATCTGTATTTTGGTTTAAGGTTTTGAAAACTATAGGGTCATGTATTGATACAATTTTGACTATTGATCCCAAATGGTGTATTATGGGTTTGGTGGATAACAATAGTCATCTAGATAAATACAAAACAGTAAAAAAGAGTATTTCTCTAACCAAGCGCTAATAAAATATTAAATATATAGATTATAAAGTAACCTGCATAGGTGCATAGGTCGGTCAGCGGTTTTCAATCGATGTCTCTCAAATGCAAATATCGTATGAAATATAAAAGGCAAAGAGAGACATCACAGTGCAAAAAAACATCACTGTATAAAATGAAAATGTTAAAAACTATACACAGTCTGCTCACCGTATTCAGAGCCAAATTAAACATTTAGGCTCATAAAAGACACATATGGACACTCTTAAGGTGGTGTCCTAGACCCTTTCTGAGAATAATCACTCAAGATGCTCATATTAATTGAAAAGTTTTTAAACAATTTATTAATACTTCAAGTAATTAATTTTTTAAAAAAATAATAAACACAAAATAAATAAGACAATTTGTGATAAAAGTGCTCAATACGTTCGCTGGGACGCAGTTCGTCAGTCCATGACTTCCATTGCACCGGCTGATGAAGTCATTGACACTGGCATGGAAATGGCAGTAATACATGGTTGACATGGTGATCATGTGTCAACAATAAGAAGTTGTGTCCCTGTGAATGCTTGTTTGGACACCATATTAACTATTCATTTTCCAACAGGTTGCAGGTTCCAGGGATCACCACACCATATATTTAATCCATCTTTTATTAACCCCCCCTAGAAACAGAATGCTTGAAAAATTCACAGTTTCACATTTCGTTTTTATACTTTTAGGTTACATACTTTTTGTGTAAATTTCTGAATACAACAAACATTTTTCAGGCGTCCTTGTTTTATAAAGTACTATTTTCTACAGTATAATGCACTGGTGTGCCTGTCAATACCCAGACCTACTCCGAATTTACCTTAACGTAACCGAAGAGCTGTCAGCTAGTTTTGTGGGGACAGCTCCCGCATATATATATCGTTTTGCATTGAAAGGACACACTCGCTAATACGTCAAAATACGGCTGGCACATCTATACGACCAATCACCGGACTTAACGAAAGCCTTCATTGTAACGAGAGGGAGAAAAAAAAAACTCGCGCCGTTTGTAGCGTCACGTGCTCTCACCCGCAATCTCGCGTTGCTTCGCGCTGCCACACGCTTGTAAAACTTCAAAAAGCGCGACAAAGAAGTGGGTGTGGCTCGCAGCGGTGACTTGATAGAACAGCAAGTTCCTGATAGTGATGGGAAGTTCGGATCATTAAAGTGAATCGGATCATTTCGATTCGTTCACTGAAATGATCCGATTCATGATCCGGATCTTCGGATCACTCAGTGTGTCTGCACGGAGTTACTGTTTTCCAGTAACTCCGTGCAGGCACACTAACGATTGGCCCCGCCCCTTTCATTATGAATCCTCCCCCCTGCCTCCAGTGATGTCAATGAAGGCAGAGAGTCGTTCAAAGATTCGGATCTTACAGGGATCCGAATCTTACAGTGATCCGGATCACTGTAAGATCCGGATCATTGTAAGATCCGGATCATTGTAAGATCCGGATCATTGTAAGATCCGGATCATTGTAAGATCCGGATCTTTGAACGACTCTCTGCCTTCATTGGCATTCTAATCATTCAGAGAATGTCACCATACTGTTATAAATAATACATTAATAATCACTGCCCCCAGGATTTACATTCCCCTTTACCTGCAACTGCACCTTAAGCTAACTTTATTAAATTAATTAAATTAACCCTCACCATTAAATTAACCCTAAACACCCCACCAACCATGACTGCCCTAAAATTAACCCTTAACACACCATCAACCATGACTGCCCCTAAAATTAACCCTTAACACCCCATTAAGCATAACTGTCCCCAAATTAACCCTAAACACCCCATTAAGCATAACTGCCCCCAAATTAACCCTAAACACCCCATTAAGCATAACTGCCCCCAAATTAACCCTAAACACCCCATTAAGCATAACTGCCCCCAAATTAACACTAAAGACCCCATTAAGCATAACTGCCCCCAAATTAACACTAAAGACCCCATTAAGCATAACTGCCCCCAAATTAACCCTAAACACCCCTTTAAGCATAACTGCCCCCAAATTAACCCTAAACACCTCATTAAGCATAACTGCCCCTAAATTAACACTAAAGACCCCATTAAGCATAACTGCCCCTAAATTATCCTTAAACACCCCATTAAGCATAACTGCCCCCAAATTAACACTAAAGACGCCATCAACCATACCAATTTATTAGGTAATTTATCTGGAGTACATGCAATTAATTTAGGGGCAGTTATGGTTAATGGA
This sequence comes from Spea bombifrons, assembly GCF_027358695.1. Classification (NCBI taxonomy): domain Eukaryota; kingdom Metazoa; phylum Chordata; class Amphibia; order Anura; family Pelobatidae; genus Spea; species Spea bombifrons. Next base: position 18,115,360 of record NC_071097.1, on the reverse strand, counting down.
GTATTTAGGGTTAATTTCAGGGGCCGTTATGGTTAATGGGGTCTTTAGGGTTAATTTCAGGGGCCGTTATGGTTAATGGGATCTTTACGGTTAATTTCAGGGGCAGTTATGGTTGATGGGGTATAAGGGTTAATTTTATGCTGATGACTGAGGGTTAATTTAATTAATTTAATAAAGTTAACTGTAGGTGCAGTTATAGGTAAAGGGGGGCAAACTCAGGGGAATCTAAATCCTGGGGGCAGTGTGAACATTATTTATGTATTTATTTATAAAAGTATGGTATCAGTAATATTCTCTGAATGATTCGAATCTCTGTAAGATTCGGATCCTTGTAAGATCCGGATCCCTGTAAGATTCGAATCATTCGACTCTTCGGTTCATTCGACTCTTCGGTTCATTCGACTCTTCGGTTCATTCGACTCTTCGGATCATTCGACTCTTTGAACGACTCTCTGACTCTATGAGTCATCGTTCCTGTGTGAATTAATGAGCTGTAACCTGACCCCAGAGTGCTCTGCAGATGACTCACAGCTCTAGGATCAGGTTACAGCTGCATGATGATTCACAGACTGAACCGCTACAAACGAATCGTTCAGTCTAGTGAACCGACTCATCCGGATCACTTAAAAGAACCGGATCAAATGAACGATTCGTTCATGATCCGGACATCACTAGTTCCTGAGCCTTGTTGGCGCGAAACGAGTCCTGTGTAGACAGCGGTGCAGCTGTGGTTTCAGCGCACAGAGGTTTAGCTGCTGCAGTAACTTCCAATGGAAAGAATCATGGAAAAGCTCGACACCGACAGCGGTGAGCATCGCCCAAGCGCTTTTATACGCCTCAGGTTACGGGGAAGGGGGAATGTAAGGGTAATTCTGGTTTCCTCATGCCCCCGCAACTTGTTACTTTTGTATTCGAGCTTAAGCAGAGTTGCCCTACAGACAGGGTGATAAGCTCAGGTGTAGCGGGTAACGTTACAAGCTGACGTGTTGTAATAGTTTGAATAAACTTAAAGACATGGTATTGTAATGTGCAGAACGTGTCAGGACACATGCAGCAAATCAGAGATAGCGTTACACGTTGCTTCCATTCGCATCTAGTGTCGACGGAAGCATTTTATTGGTTCGGGGTCCGACCTGAATTGCTGAACTTTTCTGTAAACTGGGAAAAATATGAATGAAATGTACCGGTAATCGTAATACGCGGTTTCTGCGCAGACTCCACCTGGCTGCTGTTGGCCGATGGTGTCAAGTAAAAAGTTAGCAGCCCTGGAACTGATGGAATGGTCCAGCCAGAAGAATCATCCAATTGCTTTGGATCTCAAGTTCTGCAGCAGACTCGCTTTGCCCTGTGGCAGGAGTAATCATGACATGTAACAAGCTGCATAAGAATGTGTATTTACAAACGCAAAAAGTGTGGGAGGCACTGTTTAAAGGAGTTTACGATCTACAAGGAAAGGGGTGTATAACAGATCGAAGTGAAAATGTTTAAGGTGGACCGGTCATACAAGTGTATGTGTCAACATTGATAAAATAATGTTATTGGGCATATGAGGCTAGAAAAGGTAAGGTAGGGGTAGCTGGGTAGAGAGGAGTTAAAATGTCAATGGATTCGTTTCCTGAAGTGGTTCTTGGGTGACTGCAGATAAGAGGAGAGTCTGATGAGTCGGGATGGTGCCTTTTAAAGGAGAGGGGCAGCCTTGTGTGTGCGCATGAGAGAGAAATCGGAGCAGAGGACAGAAAATCGACAGATGAGCAGAAGGGTCTGGCAGGTGTCGGTGTTTGGAAGGGACTGCTGCAGCATTCATTATGGATTATAATGCTGGGGGATGATATGAGGAGGACCAGCTAAGACTGGGTTGCCATAAGAAGAGTTGCATCTTGTCTCGGAAGGGGCAGTGTTTATAAGGTGTGGGTGGCGTTTTTTTGTTACAGAATGTGAGTGATGTATGAGGCAGCGGTGACACCAAGTCAGTGAGGCAGCGATGTTTGGTGATAGCGCCGCTGTTAATGCTGATGGACTGTAAATAAGACACTTAGTTGTCGGAAACATGCAGATAATGCAATTGTGAAATGCGTGAAGATGGAAGGAGATGGAAAGACTAGTGAAGGGAAGGAAGTTTGGATGCCAGATCTACAGGTAGTACTGTAATCGAAACGATAAAATTAACTTTTCCAAAGGAGGCAGTGTAACCTTGAGAAAAGTAGGGACTCTGAGCCTTGGATTGGGGTGAACTGGCATGCAAAGCTTAGATGAGTAGTTACTGTAAAAAGATCCTGAAGGTGTGATCAGCGAGCTAGGAAGCGAGGCAGGCAAAAAACTGTCAAACGTACTATGAGTTGTGAGAGTTTTGGAGAGAAGGTGTTCATCAGTGCCAAGTAGCTTAGCAAAGAGTGTTGGCCCTTAGATTCTGCATTAAATAAACCATTGGATAATGACCAGTCCCAGACTGGCGATCTGGCCAGTTGGCAGCTGCATATGCATCATTAGGCGGCTGATGGCCTTTCAGTGTCAGGACCACTTAGCTGTCCCCTGTCCGGCCCTGCTAATTATTGCATGTAAACAATGCTAGCAGGAGCACGTGGGGCTTTACAAATAGTGCAGTAGGGCTGGCAACAGGGGCTATGACAATTTCATTACAGATCTTATTATGTTCTTATGTTAAATAAGACAGATGTGAGTGATTTCCTCCCCTTTTGCAGTCCTGTATAAAGGAGATCCAAGATTGTGAGGAGTGTCTTAAGGGTTGAGCAATAAAGTAATTGCTGGAGATGGTTTATTGTTCTGTATAATAGTACTGCTGGGTTGTGCTGCCTTAGGGTATATATTTTACAGAAGCGGGTAATAGAAGATCTGATCCACTGAGTTAGTCTTCACGTAGGCAAGAAGAAACCCAAGTTATTATTTTGTTAAATACAAGCAAAATCACACTACATTTTGATGAAATTTTATTCGTATTTACATAAACCAACTCTGATGTATTTGTTTTGGTTTATTTCTTGATTAAAACAAACTGGAGAACACGGGCTTTTTAGTTTCATTTGTGATATTTTGTTGCTTTTTTTTTATTTGATTTTTTTTAAGTGGTCTGACAGAATGAGGTAGAAAATTACAGATAACGTACATAGGTGAAATCCTGGTGTGAAAGAGCCATCAGAAATGTTTTATTGCGTGGCTCGTGGAGAATAACTGCTGGAGTGAACTGAAGAGTACAAGAGAGGGATTTGGTGCTGTTGGCTGAAATGTGCAGTTGGAACAGATATTTAAATGATATTTAAATGCCCTCTTCCTGATTGTCTGAAATGTGCTGTAGGTCATCATACACGAGAGCGTGATAAGATTTGAGAAGTTGTGGCCTTTGGCATTGTTTTAATTATTATGGAAGGTTTTGTGAAGGAAGATAATTTCGTGTGAGGTGGTGTGATTAGTGAAGATATAAGCTGTGGACTGCAGTGGTTATGTTATGAGGAGAGGGAGAAGCTGTATAATTAAGGAAGGAAAATAAGTACGAACAATGACTGCAAATAAGAGGTAGTGAGACAAAAAGGCAACTTATATGCACAGCCGCTATTGATGCCAAATGGAGAGAGCGCCCCAGTTTGTATGGTTGGTAGATGGTCATTTGTCTTTAATATACTGAATAAAGTTTTTGTCTTTTGATGCGCCCCTAACCATAGTTCAAGTAACGTATTTATTATATGCATCTACTTGTAGGGTCACCTGCATCAGAGATGGAAGCGCCTTTTGATGAAACTATAATAACCCCTTCCATGATAAAAGAAGAAGAAAAACTGGAAAAGGCAGCTGAGGAAGAGGAGAGGAAGATGATGGAAAAGGTGTGTTTTTTAACTGAGATGGAGGATCTTGTCGTCTTAAATATTATTTCTTGGCTATGAACTAATCTTACATCAGAATCCCTACCATCTTATTACACTTAAACATGAGACCCTGTTAAATGCCTCTTATTACACTCTTAAGTACAATAGACTGTGTATTTGAGAAAATAATTATTGCTCTCCCGTATTGACACTAACTGATCTGGAAATTCTTCTAGGCGCGCATGTCTTGGGAAAGGGATTCCAACGAGTTGCGATATAGGAGACTTCAGCACTTGCTTGAAAAAAGCAACATTTATTCCAAGTTCCTGTTGACTAAAATGGAGCAGCAGCAGCTCGAGGTAATTCATGGTTTTTCAAATTGAACTGCCCTTAGGAGAATACATATAAGTCGACATCACACCTAATCCCTCCATTTGCTTCCCTCCCCCAATTAGGAGATGAAGAGGAAAGAAAAACTTGAAAAAAAGAAACAGATGGATTTGGCCAAGGTAAGACATTTTAGTTAACGTTCTTAAAAAGGCTTCAATTTAAACATTGAACAAGGTGTGTGTGTGTGCGTGCGCCACCTTTAAGGTTGAGTCATAGTAATTATGTATCTGCATAGAAAATGCACCTCACAATCCTACTTTTTTCCCACTCTCAAGCCACAGAAACAAAATGATACGGCAGCAAATGTAGATCAACCAGGTGAGTTTGTATCTGCTTATAGACATATAGTTAACAATAAATATTATAACAAGATTATAAATGGCCTCTCATCGAATACAGTTATAAAGTCCAATTTACTTCCTTTCAAGGACCTAAAAAGAAAAGACAAAGAGATGAAAACTACAGTATTTCAGACGTGATGTCTAAAGAGGTAAGTTTGTCTTGGTTTTGTGGGGAGTTTTCTTTTTTTTTTTTTTTTTTTTTTTGGTACAGATACTAAACGCTTTTTTTTGTCTTGTCTCTTGTATATGTTAAATTAGCTACTCTGTAGCAGATATAAACCTTTTTGCTTCTGAAATCTCTTGTTAGGAAATTTTATCTGTATCAAAAAAGAGCAAACTGGAGAAGCAGGTATGAAGCAGAACATGGCTATTTATATCTATCTGAACGGGCACATGAAACCTAGAAACTTATCGTTAAGACCACCGTAAGTATAACTAATAGTTTAGCCGCTTGCCGTCCAACCTTTTTAATACAATATTTTCCCTGCCATTCAGGTTGAAACCTCTTCTTGTAAACTCACTACAGAAGAAATTGAGAAAAATGGAGATTCTAATAGTGTTATAAAAGACAGGTTATCCCAAACGGTGAGACATAATGCCAAGCACATGCTTCACCCAACGAGGAAGGTAGATGGGAAGCCTATTCCTTACCAGCAGCCCAAGTACTTTACAGGTGGTGTAATGCGATGGTACCAGGTGGAAGGCATGGAGTGGCTCAGGGTATGTTCCAATTTGATAGAATGTGTTATAAACTGCTACAATATAGAATGTGCTTTTTGTTGACATGAGTTTCAAAACGTAAAGTCCTATGGAAAAATCTTCTTTGCGCGCAATATAATCGTTTTATACACATAGAGCCACTTATTGGAACAATCAGTGCTACACTGTTTTCAGTCTTGGAGGTAGTCTTGTGCCGATAGGGTGACATTCCCTACAACCACCACACTGAGCTATTTACGGCTGTTCAAATGAATACATTCCTCAAAGACTTCATTATTCAAAGTCTCTGTTTACGATAAGGCCATAAGATAAGGGGCTGATTTCAGAGGCCTGGATGGTTCCTGGACTTGTGTGTGCAAAAAAAAAAGTGGTCAGATTCATGGCACGCAGTCAGGGAATCTCTGCTTGCTGCTCAATCTTGTGTACATGTTTAGCATATGTTACTTTGTATCCCACAAACTGCGTTGACAATTACAAAATCACTACTTGTTTAAGCGGATCAAATCAAATAACCAGGCAACCAATCGAGGACAAAGTAATTGAACACTTCGTTTTAAGGCTGCATTTAACGATTCTTCATAATCTATTAGTTGGCTGATTATTTTTTAGATTAATCAGATAAAAAAAAAAGTGAATTTTTCATTTGTTTTTTAACATCCAGTTATTTTAAATAAAAGGCAGAATAAAACAACTTTGGGAAAAATGCATTTCTTGTTTTTATTTCCCAACCTAACCTGCAGTTATGCACATCTGAGCCCAGGTTTGCCACACTGCCTCCCAGATATGCCTTATACCCCTGATATGCCACTCTGCCCTTCCCAGATATGCCCTATATGCCACAGTGCCGTCCAATAGGACCGTAGCAGAGGATTTTGGCGTGCATCTCACAGACACCCCAGAGAGGAGGATCCGGGTCTCCTGCAGCGTTGCGGGGCATCTGGATCTTAGTGTTATGATCTGACCTCTATTTGAGGTCGGATTATAAAACGTAGGGTATCTTTCAGAGCATTTGCTCTGGGGAAAAAACCCTCCTTGTGTATTCGATAAAATCGATTCAGCTAGTCCATAATGAAATACGTTAGCAACGATTTTCATTATCGATTAGTTGTTGCAGCCCTACTTCATTTTAATTTAAACTAGCCTTTAAAACTGAAATACAACCTTTAACATATATAAATTAAAATCCTACACTTCAGCATCTCATGTAACGTAAGATTCTTTTCACACGCAAGAAAATAATAGTGTGTGTATTATACAGCACAAGAAAAATCACTCGCTTATAGTCAGGGGTAAAACTCGCTCCTTAATGGTATACAAATAAAATAATGCCTGGAACACACCTCTTTTCCACAAGTTACAATCGTTAACTACATAATTTAAAGATGTAACTGGGGCTCAGCAGGGCTGCAGCTTTACACACTATGGAATAGGAGCATATGACCATGTGTAACGCATCTAACGGATTTTGCTTTGGATTTGTGTTACTGCAGCTGTGAACTTGCTTTAGTTATAACTGCTAATATTTTTCAACTTCCAGATGCTCTGGGAGAACGGGATCAATGGCATCTTGGCTGATGAGATGGGTTTAGGCAAGACTGTACAATGTATTGCAACCATATCCATGATGGTTGAGAGAGGGGTTCCAGGACCATTTTTTGTCTGTGGGCCACTGTCTACTCTTCCCAATTGGATGTCTGAATTCAAAAGGTTTTCACCTGAGGTTTGTATTTGGTTTTTCTGCTGCCGATTGATTAAATCCTTTTTTTTGCATGCGAGTAGCCAATTACTCCAGAGAATACCTGTCCAAAAGACAACTGTAGCTTCAATCTCGCGTTTATACCATTTAATTCAATTTTTAAAAAAATGTAGCTGAAGCAACCAAGAAAAACCATATCCCTCAGATTGTAATGTATCAGGCTGTCAGTTTTAGTTTTGTCATATCCTTTAAATGTATGTATTGGAAGAAGTGCTGTATAAATTAATTCCTCCTGTTTTCCCAAAAAAGATTCCTGTTCTTCTCTACCATGGAAACCCTCAAGAACGTCGCAAGCTGGCTCGAAAAATCCAAAAGCGGGATGGCTCTTTGCAGATTTTCCCAGTAGTGATATCGTCTTTTGAAATTGCCATGAGAGATCGTCCCGCTTTACAGGTTGGTTAGTGTACCTGAGAACATGAGGCATCCGCATAGTCTGCAGCATGTAAGAAAGGAATGACATACATACATACATACATACATACATACATACATACAAGCGCGTTCATGTCTGGCGCATCTAAGGAGACTGGGATAGGTTGTTTAACTTAATGTATTGTGTACTGTTTATTTTTCCTCTGTTAGCACATATCTTGGAAGTACATGATTTTGGATGAGGGACATAGGATTAAAAATATGAACTGCCGCCTTATCCGGGAACTAAAGCAGCTCCACTCTGACAACAAACTCCTTTTGACGGGGACACCTCTCCAAAATAACTTAGCTGAGTTGTGGTCCCTTCTTAATTTTCTACTGCCGGATGTATTTGATGATCTTAGGAGGTATGTTGATTTATTCAATTAGACTACTGCAAATTCAGTTAGATTTTGGGTCAGCTTCCAGAGGTGAAACTTTGAGTATCATGCTATAGTCAATCACTTCATAATCTAGACCCACGTGTTTTTTAAAATTATATGTATATGTATGTGTGTGTATATGTGATTTTTTTTTTTCCCCTCTTTTTATCGGTAGCTTTGAAACATGGTTTGATATAGCTGGTATATCTCAAAATGCTGAAGATATTGTAGCCAAGGAACGAGAGCAGAATATTCTGCATATGCTGCACCAGGTACAGACAAAACCACATCAATGTTGTTGGGATCACTGCGTTTTTAGTTTATTGGGTTTTGTATCTTGTTTACAAATGTTGGGTTAACTGCTTTAGAAATGCATTCATATCTGGTAGCCTTGGGACATATCAAATACTTTACTAGGATTTTTTTTTTTTTTTTAAATACCTTCGGCGCCTTAATTTATCCTCATTGCATTAATTGGTTGTGTGTTTAGATTTTGACGCCTTTCCTACTGAGAAGATTAAAGTCTGATGTTACACTGGAGGTTCCTCCAAAGCGTGAAGTTGTAGTATATGCTCCTCTGACACAGAAACAAGAAACCTTCTATACGGCCATTGTTAACCGGACAATCGAAAAAATGCTTGGCCAGAGCAAGGTATAATGCGGCCACTTTATCTATGCTAATTTATTGATCTAAGCCTGTATTTGCATGTGTTTCTCATCAGTCCCGTGGCAATTTACTGCTTACTATTAGTTTTTTTTCTTTTTTTGTGATACACATCATTGAAAACTGCCATAGTATTGAACTGTAAAATACGCCGTAGCATTTAAAGGTTTCGGCTTTATGCATGTCAAAAATCTCCTTTCATTATATTTTAGTCAACTGGGGAAGTTATACAGTCACCTGCTGTTGGAAGAGCTAAGAGGCGAAGTCGCAAAGTGGTTAATTATAACGAACTAGACAAGGACACTCCTAACGATCTTGAGAAACTGATCAATAAACTCCTTAAGCAAGAAGTTGAAGAAAGGTAACGTGTTGCAAGTCCTTGCCTATAGACCGCTGTGTGTATGTGTAGTATACATACGTATGATACATTCCTCTAAAACATTATTTCAGGCCGCAAGTTGAAGTCGCCCTGCCAGCAGATGCAGAAGTAAACCTGAAAATGAGAAATGTTATGATGCTATTGAGAAAATGCTGTAATCATCCATATTTGATAGAGTACCCTCTGGATCCCGTTACCCAGGAGTTTAAGGTAAACACTCTAACAAGCTTTATCTTGGGGAATCGTATTAAAATTGTTGTGCTGCTCTAAGTTACTTTCTTCTTACGTGTGTGCTATTATATAGTCCCCAGTACATGCTTTTTCCTTTAACTCCACACAGTGTGGAATGTGCTGATCCAGAAACGAATGTATTTGTTTTGGGATGGATATAGTTGTAGGTGTAGCTGTATCGAAATGATTGGTTTGTCTTAGTCTGTCTGTCTTTCATATCCCATTTTTTTTTTTATTGTAATAAGCGTCAAGTAAATTGTTGGCATACTATGACCATCTCTAAATATAACCTTGAGGATTCAGCCGCATTGCTTGTTTGGTTCACAAGGTCACTAGAACTAAACTACCAAAACCATGCTTGAAATAGCCTGTTCTGCATTTACCTACAAATGGGGGGGGGGTGATACTGCAGTTTTAGAATGATTGATTTTTTTTTTAAATCTCATGCACATTATCATGAATAGTGAATAGCTATGCTTCGGGCAGTGTGAAGACTTCAATCCACTTTTTTGGAATATTTAGGTAGATCAAGAGTTGGTGAACAGTTCTGGAAAATTTCTTCTCTTGGATCGTTTGTTACCGGAGATGAAAAAAAGAGGGCACAAGGTATTTCTACACGCAAGCATCATAACAGTTTTTGCCCCTTTGAAACACTGTTGTTATCCCTCATTTAACACATTACTTTAACTCCTAACTATCCTCAGATCTATTTTTTCTCTCCTTCTGTACCCCCATCGTGACAATTTTTCCTACCTTGTGAAGTAAATGTACTTTTTTTCCCTTTGTAGGTCTTAATATTTTCACAAATGACCATGATGTTGGATATATTAATGGATTATTGCTATTACAAAAAGTTCCGCTTCTGCCGACTAGATGGATCAATGGCGTATGCTGAAAGAGAGGAGAACGTAAGACTTGATGACCTGTTTTAAGATTGTTTTCCTTCAGAAAAGAACTGCATTATGATTTTTCCGCCTCTTGTCCTTTCAGATGAGGAATTTTAACACTGATCCAGATGTCTTCATCTTTTTAGTCAGCACACGAGCTGGAGGACTAGGAATTAATTTGACGGCAGCTGATACTGTTATCATTTATGACAGTGACTGGGTAAGCCGTAGTGCGTGTATGATATATAAATATGTGAATTCATTGTGGGATGGTTAAGAATTAAAACCTGCAAGGGGTGAGCTATTTGGAACTCCTCAATTATATGTGCAACAGTGGTATTTACTTTTCTCTCGTGTATAAAACCTCCGTAAGGTTGGAAGCTCTGCAAATGGCTGCATAAAAACCATATCACTCTACTCCTCCTGTAAACACTTGTAGTGAGCTAAGTTTATTTTTTCTTTCTCTTGGCAGAATCCTCAAGCTGATCTGCAGGCCCAAGACAGATGTCACCGAATCGGGCAAACAAAGCCAGTTGTGGTGTATCGCCTTGTAACAGCCAATACTATCGACCAAAAAATAGTCGAGAGAGCTGCGGCTAAACGGAAACTTGAGAAACTAGTGATTCATAAGAGTAAGCGCTTGTTTGTCTTGTGCGGTTTATATGTACAATGCTCTAGGCAGTTTAAAGCGAGGGTTTTCCACAGCGTGAGAGCGTCGCTGTGACATCTTTCTTTAATTCTGTTACTCATTTTATATGGTTTTATTCAGAATTATGAAAATGGCACGCTACTTGCTGTCTTTTGCTTGTACTGTCTGAATGCCTGGCACTCTTTTGCAGGCAACATGAATGACATTCAGTACAAATCATAGTACTAACAATACTCTAGCGGTTACCATAAATGATAGTACCAAACTTTTAATGTAATTTCCCCCCTTTCCTAATAGACAAATTCAAAGGTGGTCAAACAGGAATTAACCAGTCAAAGAGCTGCCTGGATCCCAAAGAACTGTTGGAGTTACTGCAGTCTCGTGATTATGAAAGGTAGCCGAGACCATGTTTTGTCTTTTGTTTAGTCTTCACCATAGTAGTCACAAAGCTACAGGCTTGTCTTCCCTACTTTCATTGTCCTCCTTACTAATATCTGCAAATTAACATGCAGACCCTCAAATGCTGTTTCGTGGCTTTAATACATTTTCTTAAACTAGAACTACATTTTTTATATGGTAATTATAAAATTCATAAAGTATCCAGTTTAAATATATGCTCTTCTGAATTCTTAGGGAAGTGAAAGGGTCAACTGGAAAAGTGATAAGTGACAAAGACCTTGAGCTGCTACTAGACAGGAGTGACCTCATTGGTGAGTTGAGCAAATTCTCTATCATAAGAGTGTGTTTTGCTGGAAGGTATGGGGGCTTGTATACAGTAATACTATATTAAAATAGATTTAGGAGATTACGAGTCAGGCTCTTGAATTTCTACAAGCTCTATAGTTAAGTTTTCATAGCACTGCGCGTGCACTTATACCATGCATTTAAGTTCCATCCATGGGTTCTGCCCATTATATAACAGCTGTTCATGCCCACACACAAAAAAAATGTTCTCGTAGGTTCAAGAATGAATTGGAATAAACCCAAACGTTCTTTAAATCTTTTCCTTACAGCACAAATGGAAAGCAATATAAAGACTGAAAAAGCAAAACATGGAGTCTTTCAAGTTGTTGATGATACAGAAGACAAAGAATAACCGCTATGGAAGAAGCATTCTCCTCCCCTCCACACTTTGGCTTTGGAAATGCCGTTCTGTTAAAACAAGTAGCTTTATTTTCAAAATGTTTTGGAGTACTAGATGGTAGCTTGAGATATTCTCATGCTTTTATTTTGCTGCACTTTTGTTACTTGAATGCAAGTCTACTGTCAAGAAAAAACTCTTCCTGTGGAAGTCTGACATTTTTGTATGTTTTGTAAGTTTTTAATAATAGCTATATTGAAAATTGTTTAAATAAAAGTTAATTGCATATTCAAAGGTAATGTGCTTCTTATGGAGAGGGTGCTGTAAAATATACATGATCTAGGAATTTAAATATGCAGATGCAAAGAGTAATTTTTGGCCTGTCTACCACCAAACTTTCTTTTCTCATATAGAAAAGATTAAAGTTAGTCGCTCCAAGTCAGACAAGAAGCCGGCTGATAAGGAATTTATTTAAATCTTAAGAGCTGGTTGCAGTTAAGTGGGTAAGTGAATCGGTATATTATGCTCTTGCTATAAGATAGAACTGTCGCATTTTGAAATCTGTTTTTTACATGTTTAAGGTTCAGATTAAGCTCTTTCAGTTTATGGATTCCATCTCCTGTTAGGAATCTGAGAGAAGTGTTTTCCCAAACATCAAAGGAAACTAAACCTCATAGATAAGACTCAAGGCTACCATTCCTACCTTTACCGACCTCTGGTGCATAATTCAGTGTTTGAGGGTACCTTGCAGGAATCTCACTCTGTGCATTATATATAGGGCCAGCGAAGCTATTTGTGGAGCTGAAGCTTGCTGGAGATGGCCCTTGTTGGTAAATGGTGAAATCAAGCAGTGGAAAGCACAGAGTAGACCAGAGTTTGTAGAGACCTGTAGTAGGTAAAAGTACAAATAGGTCCACTCTGATTTGCACACCCTGCACCCTTATATTCAGTGTCTTAAAGAAAACATGAACCTAAAAATTTAATGTGATGTCCCAAATCCAAGATGTCTGAAATAACTGGGCAGAGTTTCAGCTTGCACTAGCCAATTAATAAAATGTGTCCCCTTGTACACGCATCAATGCACTTGCTGAAGAATACAATAACCAAATGGCACAGAGTCCCCTTCCTCAACCAATTGTTTTTGCCGGTGGTTACGTGTAGAAAGATCCTGGCTTTATTAACACATTCTACCAGATGTTGGACAAATGGTAACTTTCCATCTTGGATACACTAAGCATTCATTTTCTCAAATAAAAGCATGATGTCTCTGGGTCGATGCCTGCACCACCTGATGTATGTAACAGAATTATGCATCATTATGATGGTGTGAAGGCATTAAGACAAGTGTATTCCAACTTCAGCCTTTTTGATGGGCTTTCTAAAATCTGCATTTAAAACAAGTATTTACATTCTTGCCAAAATTCCACAAGAAGCATCAGTGAATATGCAGTTATGAAGGGCATAACTCATTGAAACCATGGGCTTTGTTTTTGTTAAGTAATAAACAGACCAACAAGGTGCACATTGCACCTTTACAAAACAACCAGCATAGTATGTAAATACAATAGTTAAAGTGAGAACTTACTTGACAGTTGTAAATAAGTAGAAAGGTCACATGGATAAAAGCCAGCAGGTCATTTTTCCCCATTTGTCTGGCACCTTTTGGACCTACACTTTGTTAACCCCTCATTTTATTATAATGCCATCTTTCCTGGATGCCAAAGTTAATTTTTTTTTTTTTTTTTGGTGGACAAGCATTTTCAATGTCTTCTCACAGACCTAGAATGTTTCCCCTGCCCCAGCTACCAAACTATATTTGGGGGATATAGGGGTTGTTATAATGTAATGGTGGAGAATAAGTTTAAAGGGATACATTTTGAACCGTCTCTGCCCTTGTAGAGTTACTGTAAACACCCAATGTCCTACATCACAGAGATTGGGGGCTTTTGTCAAGACTATGAAAAGAGGTGTATTTAACGAATTGCTCTGCCATACACAGGCTTGGGCAACTATGTTGGGCAAACCCTGCCTAGTTAATAATACGGATAAGCAATCCCTCCACAGCCCATGGGATTGGGAAAGGGCTTTTTTTTTTTCACCCCAAGAGCTCTCTTGTTGATGTGGAAAGGTGAAATTTGCTAGTTGAAACAGTGTTCTAGCTCACGTTTTCAGGTACAGTTTAATAAATCAATTGATCTCAACAGTGAGAAATAAATTGTTTTGCATGACATTAACTTAGTAAATGGGACTTTGCTTGCCCTACAAACCTGACTGTAAATGAGTATTGTGATTTTCACATTATGAATGTGGAAATTAGGTAGCTGTATTCCGACTCAATATTATAACACATATTCTTGATTTTGTTGTGGGCAGGACACCACGTTATAAACTTCTTTACCTCTCACACAGTATTAGCCCCTGTAACACGAGTAATCAGTGTAGCTCTCTAAATGTTGTTTAACTACACTGTTTGATTTCCATGAAACTTTTTTTATTTTTACATGGAGAGAATTTTTTTTTATTGTATGAAGACGCCATTGAATTTTGTATAATAAATGTTCTTTTCTGTATTGAATATCAACAAATGCAAAGATGAAAAACATCATAGATGTTGATTTTAAGTGATCTTAAAGAAAAATTCCACAGATAATTTTCCTAAAAAGCGTTGGCTGAGAACAGAAGTTAAATCATGTTTTGGGTAAACAGAAGACTTGCTCAGCATAAAAATGGGTACAAAAATGTCATTTTTTGGGATACATCAGTGTGGAAGATATAAAGAAATGGTTTATTTTGGGAAGACTGTTACCACCTCATATCCCTCGGGTGGAGTCACTCGCTCTCGGGCATGCTTTTCACAATACATTATGTCTTCCACAAAAAAGTGGCCCTTCTGCTTGAGATTCATCCCGCAGTCGGTACACACGTAGCATTCAGGGTGACGGGGCTTGTCGCGAATCTTCACAAATGCTCCCCTAAAAGAAATAAGAAAACCTTCAATGTTTAAAGTATTCAAGAAAAGTCTAACACATCGCATACACAGTGAAATTCTATAGGAATGTGCGTTTTTACAGGCCCGTAGCAATTTCCCTTCTAGTTTCCCTATTTCTTATTTACGGTACCCAGGAGAAATAGGGCTTTTGTTTGAAACCCTATAAAACACAATATTTAAAGAAATATAAAAACAAAACACTTATAATTAAAAAACAAATGTAACTACAGTGAAAAGGAAACCCGTTTTATGTTTAGCAACATCCCCCACATGATAATGCAAAGTCAAAACACTGTCTGTCTGGGTGATTAAGAATGAAGCAGTATGATAGCGAGTTAGGGTGTCTGTCAAGTAAATTGGGGGCACAACTGCATCAAGCTTAGCTACACAACAGCATCTTCAGTAAATAGACAAATAGTGCTTCCTACACAAAGCCCAATTCAAGATATAAATGAAAGAAAATGGTTCTGTATTAGTTCTCTCCGTGTTCAAGCTTATTATAGTGAAATCTTACGGACTTCCAAAGCTTGAAGTTGCAACCGTAACAACAAACAATGAAAAGATGTAACAAGCTCAGCGTGGCTGCTATTTCACATTGAAAAGGAGCTCAGGACAGAGCGGGATGTGT
This sequence comes from Spea bombifrons, assembly GCF_027358695.1. Classification (NCBI taxonomy): domain Eukaryota; kingdom Metazoa; phylum Chordata; class Amphibia; order Anura; family Pelobatidae; genus Spea; species Spea bombifrons. The sequence continues at coordinate 18,100,036 of NC_071097.1, read as the reverse complement.
CCTGCTTGCCCGCCTTACTTCCAGAGGGCTCACATTGTCAAAGCGAACATGTGAAACTTCCAATAAACACAGCAAAGAAAGAAAACGTAGGGAATCCTAACTTTATGGAGCCTCCCAGTTTCAATCGGGATTAAAAAAGTGTACAAACGGAGATAGGTTCTTGTGGAATAAAACTTCCACGGCCCACAAAGTTGATGATTGGGGAAAAATGTATTTTTTTACATCAAGATGCTTTAATGACATAATAAGATTGATATTTTCACCATCGTTTCCATATGTGTTTGTTTGTTTGTAGAGGTTGTTACTTACACAATGCCAGATCCGCATTGATCACAGATTGGTAGCTTCTGTCCACTACCCACGGAGGCAGCCACTTTACTGGTGGGAGCTCTGACACTCCGGAACCCGGATGGTTTTTCACCTGAAAGAGTTAGTAGCATAAACCAAAACTTAGAAAAGAAACAGTGATAGTTTGGTGTTCCTGGAATCAAGAGACACCCGAATGTAGAACAATTGTCTTGCAATGCATCCTGTCTCAGCTTAAAGCGTGCGTGTTTTAAAGATATTGCTGCTTTTTCACAGGTGTGCCCATTACTCATGCTCAGCGATATACTAACTAGGTCTCTTACAAAGTCAAATAAATAGACTGTCATGTTTTGGCATTGTTGACATTATAATTATTATATTAAAACTATCAGCATTTCATTTGGAGATTCTTTGTTATTCTTCAAGTACAGATTCATTCAATACATAATTTTTCTCCAGAGTTAATCCTGTATTAATTTAAATTTGATGAACACATGTTTAAAGGATAAAGGCAGCCTTTGTATTCCTGTCAGTTGATAATGTAAACTAAAGGAATGGTTATCACCCAATCCTCAGGGCATATCACCCGTGCAGAATTTAATAACTGCCACATTCCAAAGTATTCCAGATGATGCCTTGAGGACTGCTTTGGCAACCAGCGGACTAGGAGACCTGCCCATTTTAATGGGAGAACATGCAATTAACAGCAAGACGAGAGCACGCAGTGACAGCTGTGATGAGCGGATGCAGCGTCCATGACATTGTGCTCAAGCCACGGACTATGTAACACGTCTTACCTGGATCTATAAAGTGACCCTTTGCAGTATCTGAAAACACATCTGTTCCCTCAAAATCTGGTCACAGGAACAAAACCAAAATGTGTATCTTTTTAATTATACTGTTACTTAAAACCAAAAACTGTTTATGAAACAAAAATGTATAAAATCATTAGATATTTAGGTTTTACAAAAATTGAAATTGTATGTATGATACAATGCATATATATTGCACTGTTTACAGATTTGTGTATTATTTAGTTTAGTACATGGGGGAAATAAAGAGGAATGGGTTTCTTTTGGCAGGGGAGCAGTGTTTGCCCATGTCCTCTCCCGGGCCACTTCTCTCCCACACTTTACTCATTGAAGCCTGTCTGGGGCTAGACCTGACATGCAGATAGCCCGGTCTGTACGTGAAGCCGCCTCCCTGGAAGAGGGAATTATTAAGGGCTTAGAAAGCACAGACATCCATAGATCTTCAAAAAGGGGTTTCAAAGCTGCACTTGTGCTTACTTGGCTCCCAGTAACACACCCAGGGGAGGGCTGGCAGTAGGACAATTTTCCCTGAACTGCATTTAAAATCCTGGGTCACTACCCAAGCTTTTCCCATGCTTGTTTGCTTGGAGAGTGATTACCGTATTTAGAACTCTAGACTAGGTTTGCCCCTTTGCACCGGGCATGTTGTTGACCTAATATGTTTTATTATGTTATTTTACTGAGCCATTTAAATTGACATCCTTGAATGTCCATGTCCCTAGAGAAAAAACACGATTTATAGTAGTAAAGCTAAGCCGGACACCAAACACTGACACAGAATGGGATGCCTTTACATTACATTTTGCTTTTAGGGACAGTAATGTCTCTGTCACTCCCATTACAGAATCTTTCACATTAATATACTCTTGGTACTAATGTATTTTGTCTAAGAAGTTGTAGCCCTGATGCTGCAGCTGCACATCTCCCCCTGGTCTGATATTTCTTGCCACTGATTGGTTGTTTCAATCACCCAATCAGTGGCAGTAAAGTGCTTCTATTAATAACAATTGGAGTACTTGGTGGTCTGAACAGACACTTGCATGCCATATTGAATGAGCCAGTACTGGAGCTGACTGGAGGTAAGTGCTGTATATCATGTGCAGGGAGATGTTATCCACAGAACTCATTTCTTGCAAACAAAATACGTGAGAGGAGGGGGATGGGCAAATGCATATGGGGGTGATTCTGCTGACCCCCCATCCCCCCATGTATTTGCAAAAAGAACCCCACCACAATTTAAAATCAACCACACCGCTATTAGGCATTATAGTGTGGATGATAACTGGAGTTTCCCTTTTAAGAAGCTGGAACTCAGAGAATAAGCAAAATTGTTCAAGAAATGTGTATTTTGGTTTCTGAATTCATCTTGGACAATGGCTTATCTAATGAGCGTCTAAAGTCTGAACCCCTCACCAACCAAAAGAACATATTTTATTTTTTGCGCGCATATATTAATTGGAACATATATCTGCTGATACTTATTATTTCACCTTTGGCCTGAGTTTCAGAGCATTTGGGAAACTCCTAGAAGCCAACTAAGCTCACCATGTGTGTTTTATCAAATGTCTGTATGCATTCCTGTCTCAAACTGGAATGAACATAAATTCCCCAATAATTATAATTAGAAAAGGATGTTTATATCTGCCACTTTCCCAGCCTTAATTACATTCAAGGAAAACTGTTTTGTTGTTTAAATATCTATTCATGATTGCAACATAGTGTAGCAACAATCCAACAAAGTTACAGTCACCATGCCATTGTGCAAATATAATTAGGGATATTGTACACGTAATACAGAGTGCCTGGGAAATACCTAGACGTGTCATTATCAACCCCATACGGACCAGAAGTTTTTTTACACTATTGGGCCAGAGAAATGTTCCCGTTTTTGCTATGTTTTTCCTTAACTGTAATTTCCCTCTGTTATTTAGCATACCCACACAAATATATACCGGTATATATTTTTTTTTTATTTCATACAAGTAGATTTTTTTCTAAACCCGCTTTCTTTCCTATATGTAAGACATTTTTTATGAAATTCAATTGAAATATGTTAAAATTTCTATTTCTTATTCTATTTTTTGAAACCCCCTACCTAACCCTATCTAATTCCCCACTAACTAACCCCCACCACACTATCTACTACCCAATATACATTAAAAAATTATATATAAAAGAAAATTAACCCATGAGGGCATAAATCCACCATTAGGAGCTAATTAAGTCAACATCTAAGAACGACAACAAAAGTATGTTTACGGGGGGGCAGTTTTTAATATAGATTTGCAGCACAAAAGTATTTAGTAAAAAATGGTTCAGCTGGATGGCACAAAGATACATTCATAGTTGTCCAAGTCTTTTTTATCCAAGCTAAATCAAAATAGAAAAAGGCTCCAGGCACTCAAGGGTTCCAAAAAAAGGTAGCAGTATAAACTGCTTTGTGTGTCCACTATGTAGGAGGTGAGAGTAGGTTCTCACCCTATTGAGAGTGTGCCTTGACGTGGCGGGTGAGCTTAATTATGCTTTGGCCGATTCATATAACCAAAACCTCTCATTTATATTATGTTTATATATTTGTTGCCAACTTTATTAGGGTGAGAAGCACAGACAGTTTTTGTTTCTTGTATACATTGTACAGCCAATACACTGTTTCTTGCTGCATGCTTACACCTGTTTGGTAGGCCTCGTATTATACATTTGTATTATTTGAGCCTGTGACTAGCTTAGCGCACCGACATTTTTTCTTTTCCCTTACTCAAGGGTTCCATCAGGCAGATTTATTGAAAGAGACGAACAACAACATTTCGACCTTACGATGAGGTCTTTATCAAGACAAAACGTTGTTGTCCTTCTCCTTCAATAAACCTGCCTGAGTGGAACCCTTGAGTGCCTGGAGCCTTTTTCTATTTTGATTTACTGGGGAGCTGGCCCTTCCTGGCACAGCTAAGCACCTGAGTTCCTGTGGGGAGTGTGCAGATTCCTGATTCTGGTGACTTTTTTTATCTAAGCTGTCATTTTGACCTGAATCCCTGATATACACAACAAGGATTTACATATCACACCCATGGTATACTCGTTACTTGCCTTTCTCTTCTGTCTCCAAAATCTCCTGCAACACTAGGAAAGAAGTTGACTGTCTTGGCGGCTCATCCGATTCCTGGTTTTCCTGAAGCATCTTGTAGACTTCTGAGTCAATGACTCGAGTATTCGTTGGCTGTGGTCGCTCCACACTGTACAGAACAAAAGGTAAATGAGGATCAGCTGTCCAGACATGAGGCCAGATTTGGAACATAACACCAGGCACATGGAGTTCAATTTTGACTCCATGAAACCATGCATGATACACAATGTATTTATATGAAAGAAAACACACATTACAACCTATCCAGACCATGTGAGACTCTCTTCAACAAGTTCGATATAATTAGTTATAATAATATTTTATTAGTTTCTTTGCTGGAAAAAAAAATAATGTCACAATTTCTCAGAGAACTGCCAGACTGTTAATACAGTTTATTGCCCAAATAAAGCTTTTTTGCCCAAATAAACACACAAAACATTTAAATAAAAGTGGTCAGTTTCTATTGTTAATTTAATTAGTTCTAGAACTGTTCACATGGTAATATGTCCTATGAACGAGACAACAAGGTGTCACGGTGAAAGCATTTCTCATCACCTAAGGGTTTTGCTCTATCTTTTCAGCCAAAAGTATGACTTTAATAACTATATTCAAACTTTTACTAGGTTTGAGCATTGAACGCACCAAGAAAAACAAAAAATGACAGGAATGCTTTTTTCTCATTGCTGCAACTTCAGGAGATCTAGGCGGGCCAGCATATACACGATTCAGACCTTATTTTAGGCCCAATTTATAACAGCTTTAAGATCAATGGCTATAGCATATTTAAGGATTTTCCATTAAGCTTTTTAAGCTTTTTTATTGGGAAAAAAACCTCAAAAAGCATTTGACTTATCAGTTGTATGGTGCGAACAGACCAATTATGTCATTCAGTTTAGTATATATTTATATTTTGCCAATGGTCCTTTCCGAAATGCAGCAATGGAAATTGACATCCGCCATCAAAATATGGTGATGGAAAGGAGTTGTAGATTTTTCCATGAGTTATCCGTGTTTTCCTGCTGGCCTCCCCGCATCTGTTTTCCTGTTTACTGGTTATCTGGGTGAAACCTCGGTGATGACCCTCCGTTGTTACTTAGGTGACCATTACTTTGCAGGAGCCCATGAAATATTTACATGTATAAGTGAGGATTTATTTGATTCACCGGACAGCCAGTAGTTTGTTATGGGCTATCATACATAATGTGTATAATGTCAGTACAGTGAAGTCACTTAGGATTTTGTACCCTCTGGTTATTTTGTTAATTTATATTTATACTGAATCAATCATGGAAAATATCTACAGACTCGCGCTTCACAGCAGTAATGCAGAGCAGAAAATTGAGACAGTAAGGAAGATAATACTCACCATGGCATTGCAATACAAACAGGGCACACACATGAAAGCATATACCGCACACTTTTATGCATACGTTTGCCAGCCTAAGTATATTTCCTAAGCATTCTGACAACATGAGAAGACTACAATTGATAACACTTCAATGTAAGCAAACCAGCAATCACGTATCGGTACGTAACATTATTGCAGGGTGCAATACATTCACAACACGTACATACATGATCTTTCAACTCCTTATTGTATTGCATAAAGACTGTGGGGTGAGTTCACTTAACTGCGAGTTTGAAGGACAGGATAACGTTTCAGTCCACTGATCTTTATACCTTACTCTTTTACGGATCACAAAGTGGACCCTGCATAATGCAGAGTTATGTATATAAGTTGCCTTTAGGAAATCTCCCACAGTAACTATGCATAGGGCCAGGCTTCCATAATGCATAATGATATCAAAGAGTTGGAGCGTTCAACTCGGGGCTCTGTGAATACATTCCTCTTTCAGTAAAAATATCAAATATTCACTTTTTTATTTGTTTGTATTAAACAAAGAATGATGTTTCCTTAATGATCTCCACATCATGAATTTAAAGTTTTTTCTTTGATTCTGCCAATAGTATTGAATATCGACTTAGACCTCGGTACCAACATAACAACAAAACTCTGCATGACCTTTCGGTATCGGATACCCTTTCAAAGTATCCCACCTGTGGACAGACCCTACTGGATGAACCCCTATCTAACCTTCCCTTTAGCAACCGACCAGCGAAGTTTAGCCAATTACTGCACAACTTTTTCATAGATGCTTCATAATCTGATCACAAAGGAACACTAATGGATATACATAAATTACACACAGTATATATATATTATATATATATATATAAATATAAATAAAATATACATAATATGACAATATGCTCTAAAAATGTGCTGGATTTAGCTTTGTACCCACCTCTGCTTTACTACAAAACACTAAATTCATTAATTTTTTTCTCCTGTGACCTCACTCAGCCTGGTTACATCACTAACTGATATATTAGAAAAGTCTCTTCCGGAGGCCCTCTCTTGCAGGCAAGAACAGAAAACATTATGCACCTTCTGCAAGAGGACACTAAGAACTGATGTTAATTAATAGTAGATAATATATGGGTTTTTACATTCATACCTTCCATTAACAAGACGATCATCGTTCTTTTAACACTGTTGCAATGTATGACAGTATATGACATACATAAGGAAACTGCATACATTAACATTTTCTGCAATAAGAGGGTTTATGCAGATTTCTACCCGATAGCAGTGTTTAAACGATGTCCTCCAAACTGTGTGCTTGTTTAATCAGACATATCTGTGTTATATACCAATAGTCTTTGTGACTAAGCAACTTGGAAAACCAAATAAAAAAAGAACATTTCCGTTGTTGTCTACGTTTACCATGTGGTAACCTGTAGCCAAAAATGTTATAAACAGGTGTCGCACCTTAATGTACATAAACAGTCTAATCTCTTTTTCAAACATTAGTGCCGTATCTTGTATTAAAACAGAATGGTCACGTTACACATGTTCATAATATTGTATGTTAGTGCATTCACTGTGGGATGCAATATAAATCTACAGTGAGTACAGATTAAAAAAGCCATACAATTTCTTGCTTTTAAAAATTAGAAAGAAAACGGAGAAGGAAATTATGGTGAGACGCTACGCCATGGTGCCAGCAATCTACATGCACCGTGCCCCGTATGTGCATGCATAGGCAAGGTTACCTTGTATAGGATGGGTTAATGGAAGAGATCTGCCCTTGTAAAGTATCCATAATGTTTTCCTGGGAATAGAGCTGTAAGGGGGAGTTAAATTGGACGTGCGTGACTTTGAGTCCAGGTATGTCCACCTCCACAGGGCTGTTGGGACAGATCTGTGCGGCTTGTTTTAACTGTCCAGGAACGACACGTACTTGAGTTGGGATAGAGGAGGTACTGTGCCTCCTTTGCAAAGATGATGAGGAAGAGGTACGTGACTGGAGAGGGTTATAGACAGAAGCGAGGGGCGCTACAGACATAGCGGAAGGAGACAAAGGGCTATGGAGCAGCATGAGATTAAAGGTAAAATGGTTTCGGCAACAGAAGGGAGGGAAATGGAAATATTAATGATGATTAGACACACTTTTCACATTATTTTCATATTTTCCTAACTTCACAAAAAGTGAACTTTTTTAACTGCAGATATCTAGATTTAATTCAAGTACGACATCTACAAAGTGTAAGCTAATTACTTTGCATCTGGAAAGGGGAGTAAGACCCTCTCCCTAAAATATTAACATGGGATAGGTATAGCAAATGGAAGAACAATTTACTGTAGCCCTTTCTGCTTTTTTGGTTAAAATCTACAGTATTTGTTAATAAGAGCTCTTTGAATACAGTTCTTATTTTTTTAATATTCTTAAGGTAAGTGTTTTGCATTTTTATTAAGGTAAACTTGTCATCAAGAGTTCCATAAAGAACACTCAGAGGAAGTTCGACCTAAAACACTGTTCCTATGATCTGAGCAACTTGTAAGAAAGAACATGTTGGCCCTATTAAGCCATCCATGATGAGAACTATCTACCCTGGACTATTCTTGTGAATAAGTCTTATATATAACATAAACCAAGTTATTATCTGATGTACACCTATCAATTTAGATAGCAGAATGTATCAGTACATTGGTCATTATAGTGCACCAAAGATATCTATAAGACATGTGCAGCTGAACATTCCTTTAAGGAGTAGACAATTATACTCTCCCTAAATGAATGATCACTACTAACAAAGACCTGATCATGGGAATGAATGAGCACCTGATGGAGCCTGATGGTGATTTTAGAGGCTGGTAAGTCATACTGAAAGCACGTTGAAATTTGACAGGTCGCTGGCAAATAAAAAAAATACACTGTTAGTTTCCCACTGGAACGTCATCTGTAGAACAGATATTAGGAGAGAAAATATGTTATCAATACCATCAAGAACGGCAACAAATGATCATTTCGTCACTGCCACTGAAAGACTGTACCAAATGTGTCAACCTCCCTGTTCATATGGACACATATATAGTATGGACTCAAAGCTGGGTTTCCTATTGCTCCTATTGTTAATGGATCCAGCTGAACAAACACTTTTTACATGAAGCTGATGAAACCAGCAGGCCGTGGCATTGCTGCTGATGTGGGCTATGGATCATATGGTATATCATACAGTAACCTGAATATCACACACTACCTATCCCTGCAGTGAAGCGGAGCTCGGATACTTACGGTGTAGTTGGTACTTGGGCACCAGGGGAGGATTTGGTCTCCAAAGTATTATTGAAGGTCTTGATGTTGTCAGAGGAATAGAGGCCGGCCGGGTTGTTGTACTGAGTAGTGATGACTTTTGAGGTGCTTGAAGCGGAGGCAGCAGTGAACGGCATAGCACTTCGATTATGTGCACTTCCTATTTGTTTAACTTCCTGCATGCAAGGGGGACCAGAAGGAGAATCAGACGTGTTTCTAACATGCAGGCGTGAAGTGACAAGTCAGCCATACGTCATGCAGTGCAGCATTAAGAGACTCTTAAATAGAAATGTGTATATATGTATGGACATGGATCCCCAAACGTTTAAGAGCCCTTTATGTATTATTCACTACTTAACTATTGATATTTATAATCACTGTAAATTGGTAAGGAATTATTTATCTGTATCAATTACTAAACACGAGTTGAGTAAACTATACATTCTTGAATGAAATGTTTGGAACATACAGATTGCTGCTGAAATTAAAGTCTGGAATTTGTGTGGATTTGTTGCTTGAATTTTTCTGCATAATATGCTAGAGCATCATGCTAACACCGTGTAATATAATTACAGATGCCAATGGCGCAATTACCAGTATCCAATTTAATGTAACAGTTTCAATCCCCAAAAAATGTTTTTGTGGTACACATGAACTTTTGTGTAAGACTTCATTTGTCAATTGGTACTATATTTATATGACATCTTATCCTGATTTGGTGACCTTTTTTTTGGGTGTGCACGTCAATAATGATTCTCCATAGCGGAGATGTATTATGTGATTAGACAATAGACTGAGTATTTTATCCCATCGATTGTATTGCTTTTCTTGAACCAATTATTGCAACTATCATATTGAGGACCCTCTATAAGCGATTTCTTATGATAAAGGCTGAATTAAGAGAATTATCAAGTGTTTTGACATGATTGGACTATCTGAACTTAAAAAATAACTGAAATGGAAAGCAGCGCTTCAAGTATAGAAATTGAAGAAATACAACCTGCTTATAAATCGGTTTGCTGGGAAACGTATGGAAACAGTTACGTTAAGTTTGACATTTTAGGTTTGCAAAGAGCATTTGAATTGGATGGGACAAATATTAGAAACTTCTTTGTCGTAGGTTTATAGAAAGTAGAGCATGTGCGCTTATATCGCTCGATTTTAGGACTACGGTGCCACCGCACCCATTGTAAGTCACAAAACTGGCCCAAGGCAGAGGCATATTTGTCTTTCAAAGGGCAGTGGGTGCTATTCCATGGCCCCAGAGTTAACCAATATGCCATACATTAAATATTCTATTAATGTACTATTCAAAGGAAGCAGATTGTCTTTCAGCAACTAAAAAATGACTAAAAATGTTGCATGGTGGATTCTCTTTATCAAAGTCTTGTTTAAATATTTATGTAGAACAAAAAAAAATATTAAGACTACTTACTGAAATTCAATAGCTTTGTGAAAGGTTAGAGGACGGAAAAAAGGAACCTAAAATTCCAAGTGGGATTCCCGAAGGGGCAGCTCCTCAATCTCAGAAATTCCTTTGACATTAAACTGCTGATTACACTAAACAATAGTCCTGTTATATCTTGTACCATTTATTGCACTCTTATCACACCCAATCCTCACAAACACACCCAGGTCTGATGCAATGACATCATGTCTCTTCGGAAACAGAACAAGAACAAACACTCACAGCAATAACCGAAGAATGTAACCTTTTAAGTGATCACTTCTGCTTCATTCATGTTCTTTATGACAGAACTGAAAGTTTTTACGGTTATAAATGCAAAAATCTTGCCTTAAGGGTGATAACATTTAAGGCTTTACTTGAAGAAACCCATAGTTAAAAAAAAAAGCAAAAGAGGTCTCTACACAGGAAATAAAAACAATTGCAACTTCTGATTCAAATACAGAGGGTATTGTCTATGTAGCAGCCTGAAACGTGTGCAGTTTTCTCCAATGCTATTTTTTTCTGTAAACATAGAAATATAGCACTGATCTAAAATGCAACACGAGGTCAGAAGACTAAATCGCTCTCTTTGTATATAGTTAATTTGGAACATGTGTGCACTCTCATGCTCCATAACACTATGTTCTGATGATATGTTAAATTGAATGTTACATATGTTAAATGGATATGTTAAATATCAATAAATTCATCCACCCTGCCACTAGCATCTCTTTAAACCACTGTTCTAGGGCTGGTAACCAGGTCTGCTAACTCCAAAAGAGGAGGAATAATCGTACAATCCTGCGGTGAGAGGAATATAGCTGCTCCAATGGCATACAAATATTATATATTGAAAATTACCAGATATGCTTTCAATTTGCTCCATCATAGAGATAGGTTGACGAGTGATAGAGCAGTTTCAAGCACTTCTCAATAACTATTGATTTTTAACCCATACGGAGACGCAATTGTCCCTTCTATGAAATTAGACTTCATTCATTTGAGTTTTGGGTGTCATTTTCGTAGAGAGATCAATATTAGACACATTATCAGTTATTTTGAGAGATATACAGTATTGATTTTGAGACACATTGGAGTTATTCCAGATCAAAGTATATGAGGTGTGCCCAGATAAAAACTGCAAAATCAGCCAGGAGATGAACTTTAACCAAGACAGCAATAAAATGGAATTGCGTTTTTTATGTATGTGTTTTAGTATGTTTTAATGTGTTATAGTGAATAAGTGTTCTAATGTGTATGTTAATTACTGGGTAGGGGCAAGAGGCTAGGTGGTCACACAGTCACCCACCAAAGCATCAAGTGTTGCATTGAGATGACAGAACAATTAAACAAGTTAAACAGAAGTGAAGCTGTAGTATGATACGTTTATGATTTTCTTACTATATACTGGCAAAGGCAATGCCTAGAAGTACATGCAACAGAAGTATATGTGTGCTTTATTTACATAGTATAGATATACACACATACTTATACACCAACATCCATACAGCACAAGACCATACGTGGAACAGTGCGGCAGGCAGTGGTGTTTGTGCTTTATTACACAAGAGCAAAGCAAGCAGCAAAAACAAACAAAAAAAAAAGAATTCTTGCAGTAGATTTGGAAAGTTGGAAAACTGGTTTTGGTGTAAATCCACGGAATGGGATCGATCCCGGGAAACGTTTCAATTGTAAGTTTAAGATGCAGCTAACTCTAAGTGCCCTAGGCATAAATCTCCATTATCTAGTATTCACATCTAGAAAAGCGACTGGTCTGCCCGGGGACTCCAGGTATCAGATCTGATTATCGGATGAGGAGAAAACGTACCCCAGCGAGCCACTGACACGTCACTGGCTTCCACAGCTAATTGTATGGCAAGTATACTTTAATGGCCGACATGGTTAGTAGTAATATGTAGCAGCATTCGTTTTCCCAGAGAATGTTACTACCGAAATAAACTACTTTAGGTTTTAGGTTTAATGTTCTTTATATGTCTTAATGCTGTCTTAATGTTTTATCTAATTGGAACTTACAAAAAAACACATGTATGGATGATTAGTTATCATTGAGATTTATATTTATATTTATATATATATATATATATATATATATATATATATATATAATATATATGTGTGTGTGTGTGTGTGTGTGTGTATTTACCTGAGGGTTAGATGCAAGATTCATTTTATATGGGTTTGCTTTTCCTTCTTCAGAAACAAGAGGTGACCAAATTTTTGATTCAGCTCTGGAAAAAAAAGGAAGAAAATTCAGTTAAAATCATTTAAAATATACAACAAAAAAAGAAAGACTCATTCATGTCTCATCGTATGATTTGGGCTTTGCAATGGAACATAATGAAAATCAGAGGAGAGAGAAACCAAGATGAATACATTGTGGTTTAGTGTAGCAAAGCAGAACATGCAACATTATAATCTACAGAATAACTGCAACATTATAATCTACAGAATAACTGCAACATTATAATCTACAAAATAACTGCAACGTTATAATCTACAAAATAACTGCAACATTATAATCTACAGAATAACTGCAACATTATAATCTACAGAATAACTGCAACATTATAATCTACAGAATAACTGCAACGTTATAATCTACAGAATAACTGCAACATTATAAATCTACAGAATAACTGCAACATTATAATCTACAGAATAACTGCAACGTTATAATCTACAGAATAACTGCAACATTATAATCTACAGAATAACTGCAACGTTATAATCTACAAAATAACTGCAACATTATAATCTACAGAATAACTGCAACATTATAATTTACAGAATAACTGCAACGTTATAATCTACAGAATAACTGCAACGTTATAATCTACAGAATAACTGCAACGTTATAATCTACAAAATAACTGCAACGTTATAATCTACAGAATAACTGCAACGTTATAATCTACAGAATAACTGCAACGTTATAATCTACAGAATAACTGCAACGTTATAATCTACAAAATAACTGCAACGTTATAATCTACAGAATAACTGCAACATTATAATCTACAAAATAACTGCAACATTATAATCTACAGAATAACTGCAACATTATAATCTACAGAATAACTGCAACGTTATAATCTACAGAATAACTGCAACATTATAATCTACAAAATAACTGCAACGTTATAATCTACAGAATAACTGCAACATTATAATCTACAGAATAACTGCAACATTATAATCTACAGAATAACTGCAACGTTATAATCTACAAAATAACTGCAACATTATAATCTACAGAATAACTGCAACGTTATAATCTACAAAATAACTGCAACATTATAATCTACAGAATAACTGCAACATTATAATTTACAGAATAACTGCAACATTATAATCTACAGAATAACTGCAACGTTATAATCTACAAAATAACTGCAACGTTATAATCTACACAATAACTGCAACGTTATAATCTACAAAATAACTGCAACGTTATAATCTACAGAATAACTGCAACGTTATAATCTACAGAATAACTGCAACGTTATAATCTACAGAATAACTGCAACGTTATAATCTACAAAATAACTGCAACGTTATAATCTACAGAATAACTGCAACATTATAATCTACAAAATAACTGCAACATTATAATCTACAGAATAACTGCAACGTTATAATCTACAGAATAACTGCAACGTTATAATCTACAGAATAACTGCAACATTATAATCTACAGAATAACTGCAACGTTATAATCTACAGAATAACTGCAACATTATAATCTACAAAATAACTGCAACGTTATAATCTACAGAATAACTGCAACATTATAATCTACAGAATAACTGCAACATTATAATCTACAGAATAACTGCAACGTTATAATCTACAAAATAACTGCAACATTATAATCTACAGAATAACTGCAACGTTATAATCTACAAAATAACTGCAACATTATAATCTACAGAATAACTGCAACATTATAATTTACAGAATAACTGCAACATTATAATCTACAGAATAACTGCAACGTTATAATCTACAAAATAACTGCAACGTTATAATCTACACAATAACTGCAACATTATAATCTACAGAATAACTGCAACATTATAATCTACAGAATAACTGCAACATTATAATCTACAGAATAACTGCAACGTTATAATCTACAAAATAACTGCAACATTATAATCTACAGAATAACTGCAACGTTATAATCTACAAAATAACTGCAACATTATAATCTACAAAATAACTGCAACATTATAATCTACAGAATAACTGCAACGTTATAATCTACAAAATAACTGCAACGTTATAATCTACAGAATAACTGCAACATTATAATCTACAGAATAACTGCAACGTTATAATCTACAGAATAACTGCAACGTTATAATCTACAAAATAACTGCAACATTATAATCTACAGAATAACTGCAACGTTATAATCTACAAAATAACTGCAACATTATAATCTACAGAATAACTGCAACGTTATAATCTACAGAATAACTGCAACATTATAATCTACAGAATAACTGCAACGTTATAATCTACAAAATAACTGCAACGTTATAATCTACAAAATAACTGCAACGTTATAATCTACAGAATAACTGCAACGTTATAATCTACAGAATAACTGCAACATTATAATCTACAGAATAACTGCAACATTATAATCTACAAAATAACTGCAACGTTATAATCTACAGAATAACTGCAACGTTATAATCTACAGAATAACTGCAACGTTATAATCTACAGAATAACTGCAACGTTATAATCTACAGAATAACTGCAACATTATAATCTACAGAATAACTGCAACGTTATAATCTACAGAATAACTGCAACATTATAATCTACAGAATAACTGCAACGTTATAATCTACAGAATAACTGCAACATTATAAACTACAGAATAACTGCAAAAGGCTGGCAACATCATCAATATATTTAGAACATTTCTGGTTGATGACAGCACTATTTTTGCCAACACAACCCCCCTAGCGCGCCACATGATATTTTCCTTGGAGGTAAATTTAATTATATCATAGATTCTGCGTACAAAGTTTAAGCCTTCAAGAAGTTAAAAGATGTTTAATTCTACGTGTAGGGGATCGGAAAGGCTGATTGGGTTTGGCAGTTTAGTATTCCTCCGGTTATGATTTGTACCAAAGGAATTGGAGGGAATCACTATACAAAAGAGGAACTGGTCTCTTCAACGTTGTTTCCCTTGTATAATACGTAGAATACCAGCTTTCGAGCTGTAAAACGCCCAAATGGCTTAACGGCTATTCAACCAACATCAAATTCCATGTTTATCGTTCCTATGAAACTACATACACACAGCTGCTCTAAATAGCATTCAGATCCTGTTGGTCAGCTCAGTGTTGATGGATTGGTTGCCGTTGTGTGAAACACTCAAGGCACTGACAAAGAATTGCCTTCAAAAAGGGCCAGTTTGTTTTGAAATATTTTATAGAAGAAAGAAGGTTAAAGTATCTTGGTGAAAGTGCACATTTGAAAAAAGAAGTCACTCTTGCTATTAGTAATGAAATATAGGAATTCCTTCTGAAAAAGGGACTTCAGAGGTCCTAAAAGCTTCTGTTACACCTCTTTTTCTAAGTTGGCCCAAGAAAGTAATCAGCTTCACCTAAAGACTCTATTTTCTTGGTTTAATACGGCTTTACCCATTTCCATGCTACTATATGGAGCAGGGAGTGCCTCAACTGTAAAGAGATTTACTTTCCTAGCTTCTCTTGTAAAAGAAAATGAGTCATTATTTGTGAATTACCGCTACCACATCTTTCAGTAACTAAATCAAGAAAAACAGACCAAAGATTTCATATTTTTGTAGACATATATGTGACTCCAGACATGGCAGCAAGGGAAGTATTTTCACATTCAGTGTAAATGGATAGTTCGATAATTGGGTATATATTTTCTTTGTAATTTTTTTTACTCCCATTGACGAGCCACTGCTGAACTAGACTGACTTCTGGTAATAGATACAGCTTATAACGCACGACGAAGCAGGATGCTATTGTTTACTGTTGGACATGTGGAATGGGTTGGGAGCTTTTCCTCTAGCTTGACACAAGTTTTCTATAGCTTGATAAATGCGTAAGCTATGCCATTGCTTCTCACATGCACAAAGTCAGATAACAAAGGGAGTGCCCTTGTCTCTGTTCTCTGCCTCTTACACATATAAAAGCCAATGTGTTACCTGTTTATAGTTAAGACCAAATCATCCTCGCAGCCTTTTATTTTGTTTTGTGCCTCCAGATGAGTCATGCCATCTGTGTTTTGCCCGTCAATGGTCACCACCACATCTCCAATGCACAGATCCGCAGATGCGGCTTTACTTCCTGGTGTTACCTGCGTGAATAGAAGCAAAATGACGTTTTACACTTTACTCCCTCTGCTACAGCAAAAGTAATCCAAATGCTCAAATATCTACCACCTGACCTAACATATTATGCTACAGATATAAGGGGTGGATTTTTCTCCCCCAGTGGTATGTCGTGACGGAGCTGAATTTAAGTGGGCTCCCAGCACTTCCCACAAAAATAGGCAATGCCTTGACCTTATCTCACAAGCAAAGGATTGCCGGCTTCAAACTACTTCATTGGAATCGCCTTCAATTGAACATTTCAAGCAGGAACAATGCAAAGCTGGTATTCTTAACAATGATAGCAAAAATAACAACAATAATAATAATACAACTTATATGGTGCCAACAATTTACACAGTGCTTCTTGCAATAGATATAATCAAGGGGTATGACAAAACTGGAATTGACAAACTAAGACAAACCAATGCACAAGGCAACGAGGGCCCTGCTCGCAAGCTTACAGTCTGGCTTTATATAGTTTGTGTTTTTCACTACTTTTAATACAACTTGACAAGCGCCAATAAATGCTTACCAGATGTTCAGGGAACCTTTGTTGGAAAATTATTAGTCTTTTTGGTGAACTTGCTATCCTGATGTCAATTTCACAATAGCAAAACTTTGACAAAATGAATTGCAAATATGCCACAATAAGCACAAAGACTATAACACATAATAAAGTGAGTTTTTAAACCATACTCTATGGGAAAACACCCCCGATGGTCTATGCCAAGTTGGAATGCATGATACATGCCAAGATGATTGGTATGGAGAGCCAATTCTGTACTATTGTATATGATAAAGATCAGTGTAAAGGTTATGGGAAACAAGTTCTTAGTATAAAAAAAGAATAACTGCACATGAAATTATTTCTTTCTGTAGAAAGGAAAGTTTCAGTGGGTGAGAAGTGTAATAATGATGCTTTTATTTCTTAGACGTTGGTGGAGGTTAAATGGCCTTGCAGCAGACATTGTAGAAATTAATACAATGGGGAGTTTAAACATGCGAGGGACAGACATTTGATTACCATTAATATATTATAATGTTTTAACTATTACAGCGAGAACAAAGTTCCTAAAGTCCTCTATATTTTAGTGGACTCAACTCAACCTAACCAGTCATCTGATGAGTGTCTCCTATTATCTGTAGCTTGATCTCGTGAGTGGTTAAATCCAGTATCTTTATCAATCCCAAAATGATCCAGGTATAATTTGAACTTGGTGAACGTGCTTCAGTGTGAAATGGCATCTCAGACATGAACAAAAGGGAAATATGGAAATCAAACCAGTTTTGTCAAATGTTATTTTTTTTTATTGTTCTTGAATAAACAGTTAGTATTTTAACTATAGGACTTTTTCCCATGAAAATTATATCGATTCATAAGCCTACTCATTTGAAATGGATAGTAATTTAAAAGTATTCTAGGAAACTTTATTAGTAGTATTCCTGCAATAAAAAACTCAAAGCACAGACAGCAGAAGCAAGATACAGTAAGATAAGCAAAGCACCCAGGTGCCCAACAGCATAATTATATGACCCAGCAGTAGCAGGGAGCTTCACTGAGAGCTGCAACCAAGACAGGGCTCTGCACAAGGTAAGAGTGATGGGGAGACAGTGTATTTATGTATGTGTAAGTGTATGGTGTGTGTGTGTATGTATGTGTAAGTGTATGGTGTGTGTGTGTGTGTATGTATGTGTAAATGTTAGCGTATGGTGTTAGCGTGAATGTGTGCCAGCATATGGCATTGGAATGTCAGGTGTATGGCTAGTGGTGCAAGGGAGAGGAAAGAGATAGAGTGTGTATATATGTGTAGGTTTATGATATTAGAGTAAGTTGGTGTGTTAGTATGTGAATGCGTTAGTTACACAGAGGAGAGGCACTGTACAAATACTGCACCCATGTGACAATGAGAGAGAGAGAGCAACCTTTTCTGTTTCCCAGTTTTCATGGCCTTCTTTTATTTCAACCAATCCTTTATCTAATTCTAACCTCATTTATGTCTTCTTTCTGATACCTATTTTCCTAAACATCCTTCCTTTTTCTTGTCTCTCATATTGTTCCCACATTTTCTAGTAACCATGCAGCTTCATTAATCAAAAAAAGGTTTCAGGTCATTCATTGAGGTCATTTCATTTCTTTGTAGCAGTGCAGGGAAGGTCAAAAAGCTACTAGTTCACCACTTACTATGTGAGCCACCAAGACAACCTGGGATTTTTACTTAACTGGAAGTGCGATGGAACGGGCACCATGGAAGTGGGAGTATTTGTGAGCGTTCCTCTGGGTTCTGCATCAGATTGCTGGAGTAATGAGGAAATTGTAGGCACCCCCCTCAATAAACTTAACGTGATTGGTCACCCTCCCCATAGCATAACATGGGTAAGGCAGGCCCACTGTTTAAAGAACTAGCTCTCTCCCTGAGCGAGTTTACATTTGCCTACTGGGGAATAATGGTCCCTCCTTGCTTAATTTGAATTGATATCTGCTCCATTTATTGCCCTCCTTTGATATTTAATGGCTCAAATACTAATAAATGGTTCCTCTTGTTATACCCCTTCAATACATCTAAGTTAATTCTTGGTGGGATACAAAGACACACAAAAAGCTGTATTACCTTCACACAGCAGCAAACAAGAGGCATAGCAGGTAACGACTGACAAGGTTTAACCCTCACAGCTCTGGTTCTCATTACAGGAGGCATTTGCTTATCATTCATTCATTTTAAATCCCATATATCTGCAACTATTTGCCATCAAAACTTTCACATACCGTTTGTAAATGGTTATAATAAAGACCTACAAGTCATAAAGACTTTTTTTTTGAATAATGACTGGTGATGGATTAGATTTTCCAGTTGGTTCAAAGGAAACTATGAGGTGCACATTACTTTCCCATCAAGGATAAAAATACAGCTTGAATAAGCAAGTGCTGGTGTAAGGAAGCATGTCTAAATAAGGTGCGCTGGAACTCTTCAGGACAGGCTCCAATGTGTGCATCTCGCTCACGGGCTAGAATGTGGAACACTAAATGCATACTGGCGTATCAGGCCACAAAAATAGATACAGCCCTACTGATCCTATCAAATACCAAGAAAAACAGAAAGCTTTCAACAACTTAGAGGCCCCTTCTTTTGGGTCTATGAATCCAAAGTATTGAGATTCTGGGCCATTGACTTTCTTCTTGAAATTCCACATATTCACAGCGTCATATTCCTAGACTCACAGGACTTTATGTGCTCTGGCTTCATATACATTTCCTTTCTTTACCTGTCACAGAACTCTATAGTGCACATTTCCTGAGAGATATAGTAAAAATGGCTGCCTTATTACTGGGCCGTTTGACCTCACTGGTAAGGATGAAGAACACCATGATACATTCATACCCAGGGGAGGGCTGGCACCTTCTGGCCCAGGTACAGTTGAGTGGCTCCTCAGCCCCCCCAGCACACACACTTACATTAAAAACATGCTCACTCTATCATAACCTCTCACACATCATATACACCCCTAGAGTGAAGAGAGGGACAGGGGGATTTGGATTCCAAGGACTATCCTTCCTAATCAGGAACACTTAGGAGGTAAGACATTGGTCAGTTTATATGGTAGGAAGAGTTTTTAAAATATGTATACAATATATCCTGGTTTTCACATATATCAGGATTTCCCATAAGCACTTGGTCAATCTTTTGACTTCTCATAATACCTCATTAGCTTCTTCTTCCCCACATTATTTCACACTCTCCCGGAACATACTTTCCTTCCTTCCTTCCACACCCAGGTATCTAGATCATGATGTAGTGTTTTGTAAAGAAATATGTTACAATGACCGGATGAGCAGTGATTTAGATCTAATCAGTAATGCTTAAAAATGCAGCAGGGTCACGTAACGCAATGTTACGTGACACCGCGGTAAAGCAAAGCGGCCTGCACAGCACGTTAGAGCGGCCATGATGAAAGCTGGGGGCGAGGTGAGGGAGTGAGTAAAAGAGAGGGTAATGGAGATTGTATGTATGATACAGTGAGTATATGTATGGATAAGTGTGTGTTAGCATGAATGTATAAGTGTGTAAGTGTGTTAGAGTGAGTGCGTAACAGGCACAAAGTATGTTTTATGTACCTTTTACAGTTACAGACACACTAGTCTAAAACATAAAGATGCTAGTGATCTACAGCTCCCCTACATTAAGCAGTCATCAACACAAATGGATGATTGCTTTTTTGTAAACCAATGAAAGCAAGGCTGCCATCAGAGGTATAACAAATATGGCTGTCAGGGTCAGGCTGTCTACCACTCTTGCTTGTCACACATTGTGTAGAGCCAGGTTGGCAGCAGGAGGTATGAAGTAATGCGTGTGACCCGAGTATAGATCTCTAACAGCCCTGCTAGGACCCCAGATGCATTACCTCGCACTCGCTGCTGCTGGGCCTTGTGCTGCACACTGGCCCCACAACAAGTATATAAGATAGGCACAAATGGATACGCAGAGTGGCGACGAGGACAGGGATGTATTAGCATGGGAAGGATGAAGGCAGAGCGTGATGGACACTGAAGAGGGACGTTATCCAGACTGTTTGACTCAGCAAGGGAGCAAAGTTGGTCAAGTAGGGTGGGAAATCCATTTGTAAACAGGGCGGCTACATTTGTTGGAATGCAAGAAAAAAAAAAAGGTTAGTCCTTTGTCACTAAAGTGCGCACACAGGGAAGGAGGCATCCTGTGTAAACTACAGCACAGAGGAATGGTATGAGGTAAGCAAAGTTTGGACATTCTGTGTAAACAACACAGGGGAGACGCGGAAAGCCAGTGTAAACTGCAGATGTGCGCTCTAACGTCACCTGATTATCCTGCAGGGAAATCCACAGCACTGTAGAGTCTACGAAGAGGAGCTCCCAAATGCCCCTACTTTTCTGTAGTCAAGTATGATCATATTGAGGTGACTAAATACATCAGAACTACCTATAGATTTTTGGTTTGTTAGTACAGTTTTCTGAGATATTTTCTTTAAAAGTTCAAAGTTGTGCAAGCTGTGATTGGTGTCAGCCTGTGGCAGACCCAGCATTATCTAATCACTTCACCCACCCATACAGAAAATACCATATCAGCAATTTAACAATAGGGCAGAGATCATTTGATTTTAAATGATAATAACATTAGGTGGGTTTTAACAATAATCTCTATTTGTTGGTAAGCACAATTACCCGTGTGAAAACATTTGGGTATTTGGGAGGCAAATACAAAAGGGATGATTACAAATATCACATTCACATCTTTGTTTGCATAGTAAACAACACTGTTTATGGGGTTAACAGAAACACAGCATGCGTAACAAAACATGCCGATATATAACCAGCCATTGTTACTCTTCCTGTTTGTCCTTGTCACAGTGTACGGAGCATTGTCACTTTTACTGTTTACACAGTGACTCACGCACTATTTTAAAGGCAACACAGGGCTGTGAAGTCTTCTGAGAGAAGGACTAAAGCCCTAATATCCTACTTAAGTAGGGTGCAACGCAGCCCAGTGTATAAGCTCATGCTCCGTGGCATCTATGTCTATGTCCCTGCTCAAAAAAAGAATAAGTGCTGATGTTTTTGCTCCTACAATATATCTATACATACCCTCCAACATTTAAAATGGGACATGCAGCATTGGGGTGCAGCAAGGGATGGATTGTTGCACAACAGCACAGACCTCCATTGATCCACTAAAGCAGGACAAAGGCCAGTATTGTTGGAAGGCATTTATAATGAGATTTTTTACAAAGACGCCTATAGGCCTCTCTAGGTTTACTTGTGTTTCTAACTATATTACTTCCAATTTACAAACATTATTTCGCAAATATTCCAAATCAAATAATAACATGAACACACACAAAATTATTTTATTAAAAGCTCCTAGTTTCCAAATTGATCTAACGCACGTAGCTGTACATACATGTAGCTTGCACACAAAGCCCATGTCAGGGACAGTTCACAACACATTGCATGTTGGACACACATAAGCACAGTTAAACTCTACGATAAAGCCCAGGAATAAAAATATAAAAAGGAAATACACATCTCTGGCATCATTGTTGCACTTCTAGTGCACCTGCTTGTCCTCACTGCGGATTGCTGGGATACCCTAGTATTATATCCTGGTGCTCAAGGTCTTGTAATGTGGAGGCCGTACCACCCTGGCACAAGCTCTATAGGGTAAATGGGCTGTTTGGGGATATCAGAGATCTCCCTTGTAGGCCCACTGAGAAGCAGCTCAGCAGAGGGTCAGATCGCCCCCTGGACCTGCTGCAATAGGCCTAGTCGGCCTAGGCCAGAATACATCTCTGGACCCACTGTCGGCCAGCTCTAGCGTGACGTTGGGGAATGTGGGCTTGAGAGGTTTAATAGAAGACCAGCCCTCAAGGCTTACTCCTCACTTTTCACGCAGGCCACAAAGCAATTATACCTTAATCCAAACCTGCTCATCTCCAGAAGTTATAGCCACCCCAAGTTCTATTTAAGGTTTTACAAATAACTAAAGAGGCTTCAGTTACACTCCAAACTACTTCAATTACACTACTGTTCAAAAGTTTTGAGTCACCCAGCTCATGGAAAATAAGGAAATGGCTTTGTAACATAATATAATGGCTAAAGAGTTTTCTAATGATCAATGAACCTTTTAAACTCAGGCTTGGATTAGCAAACACAACGTGTCAGAGTTATAGCTGCTCAAAAAGGGCCTCTAGAAGCCTATGAAGATATTCCATTAAAAATCAGACCCTTCCATGTACAATAGTCGTTTACAACGTCAATCATGTCACCCATGTTATTACAAATGTATAGGTATCTAACACAGCTTATCTTCTTATTGCTCTGGCCTTATTTAAGCCCATCAACCCATGGAAGATGCCAAGTTAGGTGGCATAGTAGTAATTTGCATGACAAGCCCATCACCCTGCACGTAAAAAATATATATATATATATATATTAACCCATGTGCTTGTGTGTGTGTTTTTATTTTTTTATGGGGTTGGGTATTTCTGTGGGCACCACCTGTGAGATCACACAGTTATGGACTTCTGCGTGTTCAGATATTTGTACCAGCCACACTGGTAGTAGGCAGCCATGTTAGGCTACCTGCTTCAACTTGGAGACCTTCATCCTAATGTCTGGCTCAATCTAAGCAGGCCTCCTTCCATGTTTGTGCATACACTGTCTGTTGCAGTCCATCTAACTGGGATTTGCTTGGTTCCAGCTTGTCCTATCCCCCCAGGCCAGCTTGCCTACCTATGAATCAGAAACCCAGAAGTCTATCAGGACTACTGGCTTAATGTCACTGCTCCTACAAACCATATCTACTCAATAGACTCTCACCTATACATAGCTGTAAATCAGGTAAGGTAAAACTCTTCAAAATATTTTACGTCCCACTTAATACCACTATGCTGAATATACTCTGTTTATTCTCAAACACTGCATTAATAAAGAGTAGACTGACCCATTCTGGGAGGCAGTCACTCAGCAGGTCAACTTATGATATACTAGATGACTCCACATCTAGTATATCACCTGGCAGTGAGGAAGACAACTAGATAACGCAAGTAGTTCAGTGTACATGTGCGTGTATGAGAAAAAAACAGGGTGTGCGGCTGGAAATGCAGAAAGAAAGCCCTCCTCAGGTTGAGGACCTTAAGCAGCTGCCCATTTGTTGGGGCACCTATTCTGTTATGTTGTCATACACTTAACAAGCAATAGCCTATATATGGAAAACCAGTTCATGCTTGACGAAACCCAAATGGTTATATGGGTTAAAAGCGTAACATTATATTGTCACTATGGTGACGGCACCACTGCTAGAATGAGACGGCTGAGTAATTTGAATCACATTTATAGTACACTGTAATTATTTCTTCTGTTAAAAGGTCCAGGCTCTCACATCAAAGGTATTTCATTTTTAGAAAAAAATCCTTATGAGACCTATAAAACTAAAAAATCCAGAAAAATAAGGGCTATGTGTGCAAAGCTTTGTGTTACACATTCCACCGAGACCAGGCCAGGGCATGCCTGCTGATCTAACATTACAAAATGTGCTTGTTGACATGTTGAATAAAATTATGTGTTTTTACGGAGAGCACGAAAAAACTGTAAAAAAAAATGACCACTAACAATATTCCTACTTGAACATGGGGTTGTTGCTTAAAAAAAATATATTCATAAAACATGTCCTAGTCAAAGGGTCTTGATCCTTACACTTAATGTCAATAATAGAGCTGGCCTGGTTAGTATGCATGAACCTATAATCATCCATGGCAGGGCCCTCCACACATCTGCTGGAAGTCCAAGCAGCAACACACAACAGCTTGTGGTTAATCCTTTTACAGATTGCTGAGAAGTGAAGATGTATTTTCCTAGAAGATGTAGGCAATGTATGTGTGAACAATGTTCTATTAGAGAACACACAGTTCTACATGGATTTTACTGCTTGTATTACACATGCAGCTTCTTGAGCACTGAATTCATGCAGATTGGGCAGATGATTTAATGTTTCCTGCATGATGTCATGTACTTTAAGCGCACCCACTCAAGAAAAGTACAGAAATTTCAGCTTGGTACATGTACAGCTTGCCAAAAAGAAGACTAACCATGTCCGTGCCTAACAAAAACTGGGGAATTTTATATTAGATCTACAACAAGACTGAGCTGGTCTTTTCGAGCTCCAGATGTTCTGTTTCAGATATTGAGACATTTTGATTTGTGAGTACAACACCATACAACAGTGTAACAAATATATTCCAAGCACACAGGTTTGTACTGTTACACAAACATTGACGTTACACTGTATTTACAGCTGAAAACTCACGTTTAACTTCATATACATACACATGGCTGCAACTATGTTACACTTGAGAGTTGACGGTTGTCTGTCAGTTGACTCAACCAGTGTAGTTGGTGGTTAAACTGGTCAAGCCCCACTGAATCAAATGGGGTCTTCCTGAGGAGCTGAATTTTAAAATTGAAGCCCGTGTTTCATGAGCAGATGAATCGCTACAACATGGTGAGTTGTCTTAAATTGCGGTTGGCTTCACAGTTTACCTCTCTTTAGAACACGGACAAGTTGGTCAATTTCGGGCAATTTAGCAGTGTTAACACGAGAATCTAAACATGTTATGAAAAAAATGTAATGTTCAGGTTTCTTTGTAAGGGTCCACGGGTTACCGAAGAAGACACGGTATTCCCTAAACCTTGATCTTGCAGGTTTATTGCAGGAGCATTCCAGTTCTGATACCATTCCAATCTAATGGGCATTCTTAAGTGAGCGTCATCCCCCAAGAAGGGCAAAGCCGGCACTGTATTGGGCATTTTCTTCAGTATCATGTGACACAATTGTGTGAAACCTGTGAGGTTGCTGGTAACAAAATGCTCATGGGAACTCAGGTAACTTTCTTTCCAGCTGTTCATTAACTCCATGAGGACCTCAGTTGATTATCTTAGTTTCATACTGGCTGCTAACCCTGTGAATTGTAGTTCACAACTTATTTCCTACAAGATGATCCATCTATCAGCCTTCATGGCGACAAAGTAAGAGCAGATGAAGCGGCTACTTTAACTGTCACAAGCAGGGCTAATTTACAGCAAGAAAAACAGGTTGACATTCTGGTTCCTTTTAGGCACAACTTGGCAAGATTTTAAGTGGACTACGTCAAGTGACAGCTCAATTTAGGTGACCTGCCACTATTAGGTTTAGGAAATCACTTGGTGCACTTATATACCCCTTACTCCTGTAAGTCTAGCAGACACACACCTCAACCTATTATTATTATTTATTGTTTTATATAGCTCCATCATATTCCATAGTGCTGTACAATACTTGACCACCATGACCAGACTCTGGATGACAACTATTCCTTGGATGGTGGGGGCTCTATCAACAGAAACCAGTCCACAAAACATCAGGAACGCAGAACCCTCCACCTAGTTATGCTTTGAGGCCCCTAAAATGCTTTGTATAAGTATAACATAAGACCTATATTAATTGAATAGTTCATATTTGTTCGCCAGAAAAGTATATCGGAGCCAATTAAACTTTAAAGCAGGCTGTCCAATTGCGGCCCCTACGTGCAAAATAAACAGAATAACTTGAGTCAAACAGGCAAAGAATAAAAGCTGAAATAACTAAGGATGACTCTGTGAAGCAAAGCTTAGCAGCCCTAAAATTCACTCATCTGATGAAAAGTTCGTTAATTTTGCTGCCTATAGTCTGGAAAGTACTTCTCTATGTTTCTCGGAAAGTCTGACACAATTCAGCGCCTGCCGGACCTCTTTATTACTTCACTTTCTAGTATAGATAAGAATATATAGAGGAAAGGTGGGGCGCAGCCTGCAGCTTTAGGCGTGTGCATATACCCACAGGGAGGGGATTATTATCTATTGATTTATATAGCACCATCATATTCCACGGCGCTGTACAATTGGGAAACAGGATAGAAGTAGCGCTTAATATAAAGACTTAAAGAAACAAAAAGGTGAAGAGGGCCCTGATCACCCTAAATCACCCTTTGATGTCAAAGAAAGCAGAGACTGATGGAAGACTTCAGCAGAAAAGGGCCAGAAAAGCCCAACACACATAAAAAAAATGTATAGAATGACCAAGAAAACTACAATGTCCTGCTAAAAACTACATTTTTTAGTACTTATTTTAAAAATATAATAGCACGTACAACTAAAGCACTGATCTTTGAAACATTGTTTTAAATGAATCTAAAAAGTATATATTATATAAAATAATATATGATACTCGGTGAATCGGTGAAGTTTAATGTACGGGGCACGGTTTCAGCTGAATACAGATCATTGTTCATACAATGAATCAGAGGCAGCTGGACACACAGCTGATGCCAGCGCTGAACGGGGTCACTTACCCTTGAAATAGTTAAGGGCTGATCGAAATCTTTTCCTCCGACGAGCCGGAACCCCCACGGCGCTGGCCCCGCGATAGTGATGCGTTTGATGGACATGATTCGGTTATAGGGTGAGAGTGTGAAATAGGACACGGTCCCTTTAATTCCCCGCTTCCAGGCGCAGGCAGCGAGCGATCGGGTAATGCAAGAACTTTTTCCTGATTACTGAGCCCTGTAGTAGAAAGGGGCGTGGTCTCCGGCTGGAAACGCCCAGACCGAGGGTTAGCAGCGATCCGAAGATTCCGTCCTCCGGCTGCCTGCTGCGGGTTCATTGGCTTTGCTGGTCGGGGATGTCGGGATCCCTCCCCGCTCTGACACTGCGCTCTGTCCTTGTATGGAAGAGCAGGGATCCCAAATCCGTGGGATGTTTACCAGACTCCGCATTCCTTTCTGGTCATACCTCATCCATGCTTCCATGCGATTAATCACAGACCACGCTGCACCTTCAATGGACACATGGGAGCTAATAAGAGAGAGAGAGAGGAGAGAGAGGAGGGAGAGGAGAAACAGAGGGGAGAGAGAGTGAGAGACTGTAACTTAACCCTTGAGATGTAGCACAGCCACTGGACAGACACGCAGACAGATGCAGCGTCTGATAAAAGTTTCGCAATTTCATGGGATTTAAGTTGTCATAGAAACAGAATTTCAAGACATTTAAGAACAATTGGGCCCATCAAGTCTACCCATTTTCGTGATTTAGAGACTCAGACCTTAATCAGTCCTAGGGTTTTGCTTAGATTCAGCTTAGCTTATGTCTTTCCCCTTATGGTATCAGCCTCTGCCATCTCGGCTGGGGCGTAGTTCCACTTATCTACCACCCTCTCAGTAAAGTAAAACTCAGTTACATTACATCTAAGCCTCTGACCCTCTACTTTTATATACCATATTGGCTCAATTGTAGGCCGCACCCTTATAGTTTGGTGCTATGAACAGGAATACATGTATTTTAACATTTTTGGTATCTATTATGCCGTTAGCATATGTTATATACAAACAGAAATATGGAAAGCCAATAGCCATTTTACACCCCCCCCTTAATTCATAATGCACCTTACATTATAGATATGCCACTCTGCTCCGCTGATATGCTTTATACCCACAGATATGCCGCTCTGCTCCCTATATATGCCACTCTTCTACCCAGATATACTTTATACCCCCTATATGCCACTCTGCCCCCCTCCCATTTATCCATGCATCCCTAGGATTGCCTCCCGTGCTCCAGACTCCCTGCTGTCTAGTGGGGGCAGCCGGTGAACGCCTGCGCGATGCATGCAGACAACAACTGCTGCCCGTTACTTCTGCCGGGGCTTCTATGGCGGAGCGCCCCGAAGGTCGTGTCCCGGGCGTTGGGCGATAAAAGTTGCGCATCCCTATGCTAAACCTTGGCCTCACCCCCTTAAAGACATAAATAATTAGGGAGGGGGACCTATCAGGTCAATATGGTAATCCCCCTTGCTCTTACATTTTGCCTGCTTTGAAATAATGTCTTTCTTGCACTTTGTTAATGTATTTAAATGTATCTATAACACCTCCTCTCTGGCGTCTCCTCCGAGCTTTACATTTTCAGATCCCATAGTATTTCCTGATAATTGTTATCCTGCAGACCATTTACTACTTTAGTAGCCGTCCTCTTCCTCTATTGGGTGGTAAAAAGTGGCAGCAGTTTATATCACTTTGGAAATTATCATAACAAATAAATACACAAATCGATACAAGTCCTAAAGCCCCTTTAACCCCTAAAAGCCCACAAAAACCAGACTCAAGCTCAATTTAAACCGTGTCTGAATGCGATTTGTTTGCCACCCGTTTAACACTCTTTATGGGGACCGAAAATAAAGGAAAGTATTTAAGAATATTTCTGCAAATTAATGGAAAATCCAAAAGATACATCTTACCCCAGTAAGTACTGCGGAATCGCACGTGATATGCGCCGTTATATAAATAAACACAAATACCAACCAAAAAATTGTTGGTTACTTTTGCTGAGCTTTATTGTTGTTGAAAAGTTGGCAGGTATTTATACATGGCTTTATATGGCATGATTGTGCATCCTTTAATACACATTTTTGCATATCAGAAATTAATTTTTGCAAAACCATCTATACCATAGGGCAAAAGCAACTTTTGGAAGCATTTTAGGAAACATTGTTGCTGCTATATATATATATATATATATATATATATATATATGTATATATATATATATATAATACTTCTACTACCCCCTTAATTTTAATTGGGAGGGTTTTCCATCACCTTTACCCACCATAACTTATGTAATGATTATATATATATATATATATATATATATAAATGAGTGTAGGACATTGCTGTCACAAAATCCAAAACGTGTCTTGCGTTTAGTAATGCAAAGTAGTATTTTGTTTCTAGGAAAGGCGGGCGGCGAGATACGCTGGATTCGTCTCTTTCCTGGTTTTTCAGGATCTTTTATCGGTAATGCTGTCTATGAGTTATCCGGACAGGAGCCGTTGTGTATCCCATTGCAATCAGTGAACTGCAGGAAGCTATATACAATCCATCACGCATATTGGAACAAGGGCAGGGGTGCTCCCCCCCTCCCCCAAGAGCCCCTTATTGTGTCTAACCTGTTAACAACAATATAAACTTTTTTTTATACTTTTTGGAAAAACGAGAAGAGCTGCGGAAAAGTAGACAGGGAATATCATGTTTTTTCGGGGCATAAAAACTTGTCTCATGATCGAGCAAATACATTGTGTGTACATATATATATTTGTACATTTATATGCAGAGCTAGTCCTTACATGGGTCCCGCTGGGTCCATTGGACCCAGGCGGCACGTTGACACGGGCGGCAATCAGGGGTTGGCAAGGTGCTGGCCACCACAATTTGTGGTATCCGCAGTACAGACCTCTGTTTCAGTGCTCTCTCGCGAAGCTGGCCAGCTATGGATGCTGATGTTCTGGGATATGATGTGATGTCCCAGCGCTGAAGCTGCGCGCACCATGATAGAGCACTGAAAGAGACCTTGTGCTCCAGCCACAGGACCGGTAAGAGGTAGGGAGAAATAGAAATCGTAAAAAGCTGTGATGAGCACAATGAACCTCCAATCCCACTAATTCAAAAGCTTTTTCTTATGTGATCCCTAGTTATTTAACGGCGTCATATTTTTGTTTAATGGAAGATTCAGGTAAAAGCTGTTTAGCTTTTTATTAAAAAATTGATCCTGCCATCCAATTGACTCATAGCAAGGTGTTTCCCTGAAAAACACTCCCCCCCCCCGTATTCTAATTCATGCACTTCTGTGCTGTTGGCAGGTGCCATATTTCCCATAGGCCAAAACCCAAGGCAGCGCCACCAGCCGCCTGCTCCCTGCCACTGTCCTTACTAGCGAGCACTGCGACATATGATGTATTATGCCTTTTTACAGGTACAGAAAGACAGGAAGGGTTAAACTATGAAGGCTAAGCCGTATCGGGCTGGTGGGGGAGATCAGTGCCTCTGCGGAGCTACAGGGAGCCTCTCTTAAAAACAAGTAGAAATGAATGAATGAATATTAATTCCCTTTTCTCTCAATATCACGTTAGAGAATTTGATAAGAATATATATATATATAATATATATATTATCTTTAATGTTATCTGTAGCTTTGCTTTTTACATTTAGTTTCCCATGTTATACTGTGAACTTAGAGAGTGCAAAGTTCTTATTACTGTAGGAGGTGTAGATCATTATTATGATGTCGTACCTTTAACATTTTGAAGAGAATATCCTCTTTTGGGGTCCAATTGTGTTTTCCAGCCTCGGTTTCCCTCTCTGCCAAAGAGTTTAGAATGTTAGAAGTGTGTTTAATAGTGAGGTTACCGCAGTGCTATACAGAACGAGAGTCGTTAATTTGTATTAAATAAGCAGGAAATGGATTTTGCACGGTGCGGCGTATGAAAATATTTTGATTTTCTTTTTCCACAGAACTTACGCGATGAACAATGTCCCACCCTTGTCTTAAATCAACATCATTAAAAGAGCTTATTTGGAATACCTTTGATGTCCATAAAACAACCGCTGTGATGGTTAATAGGGCGGGGTGTGCACATAGAAAACAGTCGTTGCCATGGAAGCAAACATCTTCGAGTACAGGAAACTACCACTGTTACAGTTTACAGCATAACTAAATTATTTTATTAAAATGACCCATAGCTAGGGTCGCCAAAATGTCCTCGACAGTGCCCGTAGTTCCACACACCCATTCATCGACTTGGCACATTTTTTTTTCCATTAGGCCATCACATTCACAAAGGTTCGTACGCCAGTACTGAAGAGGTTAAATACACACTGCATTTTTCATGGATCGCTGTGGAATGCCTGGATCTTGGACAACTTCACCCCTTTGTGCTGCCTTAAACACTGGCTTTCACTATGGAGATTGACTCATTATCAGAGTGATTTTGGCATTTACATCCTCTCGCCCTTTTCTCATACATAATCCGGGGATGGGTAAATATAAGCAATACTGGCTGCGTGCCCATATTACCCGGTGCCCCAACTAAAAGTGGTCACAGCACTTCAGTACTGCTCCACTTCCATCTGCGCCTTTAGATCTCATACTAACTGGAAACCGCCATACCTCGCTGACCCGTAGGGTCATATAACATGCAGCACAAGTTTCTGTGGTGTGACGACAAAAGCTTGCTAAGGGTGTTTGAGTGGGTGTGCATGTGTAGTGTTGGCACGTATGAGCGCATGTTGTGTGCGTTGCCGTAAAGTGTTAGAGTGTGTTAGTGTATGGTGTTTTAATGTCACTGGTGAGCTTAGGGTTAGTGGGAGTTTGCGTGTTAACATGTTTGCGTGTTCGTTATGGACGGGTCACCAAATACTGCACCCTGGCTCCACTAGCCCTAGACTCGTCCCTGCTTTTTAAAACAGTGAACACGTATTTGAGGTGCACGTTAAAAATGCAGCAGCATTGAAGAGTGTCCCCGGGAACTATTTTGGCCTTTTTAAAATGTTTTATTTATTGTCCGCTGTTGTGTAGTTTACTTTTTTGTACCAGATACAGTCTGGTGCTGCTTGTCAGTCCAGGATTTCCTCATTTAGCCAAGCTCAAACCAAACCGAAACTGGTCCCACAGATAACATTTGGGACAAGGGAAAAACAAATATACAAAAAGAAAACCCCTTTTTTTCAATAGTACAAAATAAAATTAATTAAAATGTGTGTATATATATATACACATATACATACACACACAGGTATATTTTATTTTTTGTAGGTCTTTGTAAGTACTTTCATGTGGATTCACAAAACCGGTTACTTTTTTTTTTTAAAGCACTTACCATTGTAAAGTCACAATGTCCCCTCCATGGTGCTGTTTACTCACCACTGATTGGTAGCTTAAAGCGGCCAATCGGTGGCAGGAAAAAGCTCTCACTGATATTAAAAGGAGCACTTTCTGGGCATAGGCACAGCCCAGGAGCTGTCTGGAGGTGAGTACACCATGTGGATGTAGGCAGCAAGCCAAGGAGCGCTAGGGGTGCGGACAAAGCGCAAATTCATATAGGGGGATCACCTCCAGACAGCTCCTGGGCTGTGCCTATGCCCAGAAAGTGCTCCTTTTAATATCAGTGAGAGCTTTTTCCTGCCCCCGATTGGCCGCACACACAGACACTGACCTACCCAGTCACACACAGACACTGACGTACCCAGGCACACACAGACACTGACGTACCCAGGCACACACAGACACTGACGTACCCAGTCACACACAGACACTGACCTACCCAGTCACACACAGACACTGACGTACCCAGTCACACACAGACACTGACGTACCCAGGCACACACAGACACTGACATACCCAGGAACACACAGACACTGACATACCCAGGAACACACAGACACTGACATACCCAGGCACACACAGACACTGACATACCCAGTCACACACAGACACTGACATACGCAGGCACACACAGACACTGACATACGCAGGCACACACAGACACTGACATACGCAGGCACACACAGACACTGACATACGCAGGCACACACAGACACTGACATACGCAGGCACACACAGACACTGACGTACCCAGGAACACACAGACACTGACATACGCAGGCACACACAGACACTGACGTACCCAGGAACACACAGACACTGACATACGCAGGCACACACAGACACTGACATACGCAGGCACACACAGACACTGACATACGCAGGCACACACAGACACTGACGTACCCAGGCACACACAGACACTGACATATTCAGAATCACACATGCGCCTCATTCCCCCTGCGAATCCTCAGCCAGTCTTTAATGCTGCTAGCACTACATGCAAGCTGCTACTACCACAGGGTTACACAATGTGATGCTACGTGACCTTGTACAACCCCACCACCTCCTTGAAATTGGGGACATAAAGAGGTGAGTACAGCCTTACCTCTTCATCCCTAACTCCAGAACATGCCTCCACCTTTCTCAGTGCAAACATTCTTGGCAGATCCTGAGTGGGTGGATGAGGCTTGGCATGGAGGAGATCAAATAATTTACTGAGGGTTCTGTCTTTTAGACACGCACTGCTTAATAAATCCCACCCAGCCCATCAAAGTACTGGGAATGTGGCTGGCTTTCAATGTGTTACCCAATTTCCACAACACAACACATATTCAATGCTTTCTTTTATTATGATTCAAAATATAATGCACTGCAATATGAAAACAACACAACATAACTATTAAGGTGAGGAGCAAAGTGATGCACGTGTACAAGTCTATATAATCAGGAAGGTTATGACTGTTACTGTGACTTACCCAATTCATAACAAAGATGCTGTGGCTTAAATGCAGCTGGAGGTTAAAACATTAATAAAA
Organism: Spea bombifrons; assembly: GCF_027358695.1. NCBI lineage: Eukaryota > Metazoa > Chordata > Amphibia > Anura > Pelobatidae > Spea > Spea bombifrons. The sequence continues at coordinate 18,065,513 of NC_071097.1, read as the reverse complement.
CAATGGATATATTTTTCAAAAAGTGGTCAGTGTTATTTTGTTAATTGCGTTATACATATTTTGTGCTAAACTCTTCATGTGAACATATATCTCTGTCTCCTTCATTTAAATTAATTTCCCCCAAAAAATCTTTTTCTTCTTTCCCCGTCACTTAAAGGTTTTATCTTCCCATCGCTCCACTTAAATTATATTTCTATACAAGGTAACATACATGTTCTTTACAAAGTCAAATATACATATGTACAATCACTAACATGTCAGGAGCCATTTTTATCTTGAATCTGTGTCCGTGTTCATGGCAAAAAAATAAACGCAAAAAAATAATCTTTAATACCATGAACATGAGTAATATATATCAAAACATAATGGTAGTCATGCCAACATAGCTGCAATTGTTAATAAATTTGTAGAAAAGCACTAGCAAAAAATAGTCATTTTACATTATTAAATATAGTTTCTTATGACAAAAGAACATTCTCCATCTTTTTTGTGCTGCAAGTTGTAAGCTTACAGTGCTTTTTTTGTTTGTTTTACGTAGTAAATGTATTTACAGTTGTGTACAATGCATGAGTTTAATGAAAGCTGATCTGCGGGGCTGATATGTATTTGATTCTAAATTCTTTCAAACCACTTACAAAAAAACAAGACGAGCGTCTTACTTCCCCTGAAGACAGTATCACATACATGACACACGTACACCACCCACTATTTAAAGACAGGCCATTAAAATGCATGTTTAATCTCAAAATACTGCTAACTCAGGCCTGGGGTAGCTTTTCCTTACTGTACCCCACACAAGCTACAGGGAGGTGGATGTTGTACTTTATAAAGTAAGTAGAGACACTCAGCAAGGCCCATTGACGTAACCTCTAGTTATCACTTTTTCACGTTTTCTACTTAAAAATACGTTGCAATATGCTAACACTAATAATAGCTCTATTTAACTCTATTAGGCTATAGAGCTTAGTGATTCACATATAGGTTGAGTAGAATTTTTTTTTTCATAATAAATCATATCCCAGAGCTCAGTAAAACTAGCTAGGCTCTGAGGACCACTGTCTTGGGTCAGGCAGAGAGCAGCACACAATATGAATACGTTGCTGCATAACTCCAAAGAAATATTGGAAATAAAAACTCTTAAAAATAACTAGACTGCATGCGACACACCACACTCCAGGGCCTGTACGGTCTCAGGCGGATTAATATTATCCTTATTTTTATGGTATTGGCTACGTCCCAGTAGACTTTTAAAATCAATAACATCTTACATTTCTGTTTTATTTGAATCCCCTAATTTTTATCCATTTATATAAACCACTGATAACTCAGAACAAACTCTTGTAAAAGTTATTTGTTCTTCTTAAAATAAAAGCCATTTAGAGAAATTGTGTATTTTAAACAACTTCTATTGTAAATTAATGTTTTTTTTTCCATGTTTACTTTCAGATATGCAAAGAAAAAAAATTTCCATACATTTTTCGTGGGGATGGAGGTGTAACAGGCACTCTACCCTGCTCTATTCTAATGCAAAACTGTGAACAAAAATGCTTTTAAAGATATAAAACCATTCGATGGAAGATTTACAACTAAAAGGAAACCATCCAATAAGGGACACGTTAACTGAAAATAAAATAGTAAGAAATACTGTCTCAGCTGTAAGAAATGTTGAAGGTAGCACTCAGCAGTGACACGTGTAAATATCTTTATCTATAACATTATTTAATACATTCAGCAATAGACTTCAGTTAGCATTACACCAACAAGCAAGGTTCTCTAGGCATGTAGCGTCACAATTCCCATGATGTGTTCTGTAGCTTCCTTAGTAGTATACCAGTTTTACATAATTGCCTGGAAATGTACCAAAGAGCTTTGTTCTTCTTGAAGTACCTGTTGTAAGGAAGAGAAACATTTGAAGTTAAAATAATGCTTTATATTTAAAACATATCATGAATTAATGGCAATACCCCCAGAATACCACAAAAAAAACCCAAATCCTTTTATTATAAGGACCCAAGGATGCATAGCTCAAAAAGGGATCATTTTAGAAATGTCAAGAAACTTTTTATCATGTCTAAATTTTATTTTTTTTATAATTTTATGTTAGTAATTTTGGTAATGGTATCCTTATACATACTGGAAATTCCTTCACAACTGTTTGTATCAACCTATAAGAATTTTCAAAGTTACTAAGAAAATGCAAAGCTGTTCCAATATTTTTAAGGAAACTGCATGATGGAAAAGAAATCTACCTACCTACAAACCAACCATCATCACACTTCTCCATAACATCAACAATGTCCCCTTCTCTGAGCTCCAATTCATCCTCATTTTGTGGCAAGTAGCTGTACAAGGCCTGATAGCAAAACCTGCAAAGCAAAGCAAATGAACCTATTGATTAAACGTTGTATGATTACTGTACTTATTGTACCTCATTGCTATTGTACTGCAAACTCTAAAGTACCGTATATCCGCTAAGGCTCAATAAATAAATATACATTCATATACACAGTGATAAAAAATGGTCAACCTGTGAAACAGATCTTTATGACCAAACATGTACTTTGCTTCTCAAAGACATACCAGTATTTACTGATAATGAATGAGCCAGAGATAAGGAATGGGTATCAGATGACGTGTAGGAATTAAATTACGCAGAATATCCACTCATTGGTGGGATTTCTCAATGAGCTCAATAACAAGCTGCAACACAACCTAGGGATAATGATGACATCATCCAGATCTAACATTCCCCGGGGCACCTGTGTGAAAATCTAGACTGTGCAGTCTGTGTGCCCTGTAATCTCTTTAGCTAGCTGAAACACATTCCTTTCATGCTCATGGAGGTAATGGAAAAAATGCTGTTGTGTTGGAGCCGAGTAAGGGCACGACCTAGCGTCTGGTTCCAAAAGTTGTTTCCTATCTCTTGGATGTGCCATATGCAATTTGATATAGGCTGACATCATGTCTTTCTATAGCCATGTTGATACTACCTAGATTTCAGGATGAGAAATGAGACTCATAACAAACATGCCTTGCACTAAAAGCAGACTTTAACCCCTTCGTGACAATGGCTGTTTTAACATTTCTGCAGTGCTCGTGGTTTTTTCTTTCCCTTTTACTGAACCCATACAAGTTATTCACTGTTTTTTAGGTCAAAAAGGGCTTTCTTTAGATGCCATTATTTTTATCGTGTCATATAATTTACTATAAAAAGCATAAAATATGGTGTAAAATTGAGAAAAAGGACTTTTTCTGAGTTTTACCTTAACTCTTTCACTCATCTACACAAGCTAATGAAAAAAAATGACTATCTTGTGTTAAGCGAAATCTCTTGCAGTGGCGCTTGTGACCTCTCTCCAGAGGGGTCTCAGTGTGTCCTGGGTTGGGCTGTCGGCGTTGCTGAATGCATTTCAGTGACACCGTTCAAGCTCTTTTAAATCAGGCATCCATCGCAATATGATATATGGTGGACGTTGACATCAAGAAGAGGGGCCGCATCAAGGCATTACAGAAACACCGTTTGGGTGAAGAAAGTGATCTATGATCGCTTTCTACACCTTTTTAAAGTCATGAAGGGGTTAAGAACGTTTACAAATATTCACTCAATTATTGAGAGTTTGACCAATCTGGATCGATTTAACTCGATTTAACTGGCTCACTGTTCCTGAAGGAAGTTGGACTGTGAAATGTGGTTAAGTTGACTTTAATGAATATGTAAATTACTTTATTAAAATTTACTAGGTTGAGTTGACCTCAGTCAAACCTAAACAACAGAGTTCAACAAACATAGGATGGTTTTGGGCGAGCATCAAAATATCTGACGCTTTCTGATCTTTGATTAGTATTACGTCAACACATACAGACAGAAGAAGTTGAGAATGTTGCAGGTGCTGCCATTTAACCTTATGTTACTTTTACACAAAGTTTCTGGCAATAGTGGGCTTTTGAGGGCCCCATTTGTGAGCTTACAATCTAAACGAGGATATTTAGTGCTGTCTTTCAATGAAACTAGGAAAAAGAGGTAAGGGAACGGGTTACTTACGCATCCTGAGGAGTCTGACTTCTCTCTATGCTGTCTCTTCTCTGTTGTGCTTGCGGTTGCTGAGAAATGATTAGACATTGTTTATTGTCATAGGAAGACACTCTGTGTCGATAGTCAAAGGGGTGAGAGATAGTACTGCAGTAACGGACAGATTTCTCTGCAATGCTTATTATCTCATTGCAAACTGCTTCCTGCCGTCAGATCACATCACCATTAGACAGTCAACAAGAGAAAAAGAGACAGGCAGAATTTGAGGACATTTCAGATGGAATAAAAGAAGTCCAGTATACAAGTGCAGATCCAGTTTAATCCATGAAGTGGAGTGCAGAAGATATCCAAGGGGCGAGCATGGAAAGACAGGCAAGATATAGAAGGCTGAAATTAGTACACGAGATACAACAAAAAAGCTAGTAGGTGCCTGATGCAGCTAGCGTGTTGCTGTTAAAATAATACGCCATCATTCGAGCAAAGAAATATTGGTATGACGTTCTCCATCATCATGCATTAAAATGGTTAGAGGGGAAGCATAGCATGTAAGAGCATATTTACCATCGAGGAAGAAGACATATTAAACACAGAGAAAAGTCAAATCTATGCACCAGGGGCCACGCTATTTGCAGCGGGTCAAGGGTATCTTACCACATAGCTCTTTTCAGACTCTGTGAGGTCTGGTCCTGTGTTCAGTGTATGCGGAGGATGCTGTGGTCATCAAGCACATTATAAGGGACACATTTAGCATGGGTTACTGGGTTATACTTGTGCGATATACAAAGATACACAATGCTTTGCGTTTCAGACATCTGAGACCAGCAAATGCTAAGGGAAGTCTTTAAATGAAAATAGTTTTTCCTGCTTGTATCCAAAGCATTGTGTAGTGCTAGCTCACCTTACAACAATTTTAGCTTAAAATAAATCCCACAAAGCAAGAGTGGACAGCGAATACCCTACAGCCAACAGTTATTGTCAAACTATAACCCCACACAACCCTCTGTAAACCTAATCGCTCAGTCAACGTAACTGTGGTTCATCAACAGCTAAGCTTGATACGAAATCTAACTACTTGCCTATATTTATTTGATTGTTTTGCGTTGGAGAGAGTACACGGATATTCTTCAGTCATTATCTAATCCAAAGTCACTAAGATATGCCAGGTATCCATCTGAAGTGGAATAACCACCTAGACTTGAGAACAAGCCATTTTCTTATTTCAGACAGTTACCCAAACATTCTGTTTTACTGAATTAAGGAATATTTAAACGTTTAGATGGTACAGAACCTCTGCGTTAAAATACGTTTTTGTCCTTGGGAAGATTGTGTGGCCGGTAGGAAACTCGAAAAATATGGAAAAATGTTTAATATATTTCTGCTAAATTTACAATAATAAATGAGGGTGAAGAAAAAACAAAATGTTACAAATGTGGAGCTCTAAGCTCTATATGTTGTGTGATGGGGCTTGTGTTATTCAGTTACACAATATATATGGGTAGATTGACCAATTCCTTTAAGAATTTAACAATTATATTGATCCAAGACACCAAAAAAGGCATTACGATCATGAAACAAAACAATCAATCGAAAATAACTTCAAATGAAGTGAGAGGTGGGTATGTAATGGGAGTGAAAATGGACACCTCCTACCTAGTAATGAAATTGAGAAGGTCCCTTACACTATTGTCTGACTCGCTACAGTGTAAGGAAATCATTTAATGGTAGGTTTCCTGCAGAGGGAGACAGCATACCAACGAATCTGTCCTTGACATGAAGGTATACTATGAAAAGTATTTTCTTAAACTGGTGATGTAAGGGATTCCTCTTGTGGAATCTTAAATATGCAATTCTTGCTATCGTCAAGCACCAATTTGGGAAATATATACAGTTTTAAAGATTACACACGTAAAACGTATAAATAATCATTAATTTCAAGGAAGCAGCTAAACTAAAGCTGTGTTTGGAAACCAATGACAAAGAACATTTTGGGATTCCTAATATCTATAAAACTAAATCAAATGGCTATCTTTGGGTTAATACCCATATCCTTTAATAACATTGATATTTAGGGTATAATACTTTTATATTTAAAGTGCAGGTATTTAAAAAATAGCTCTGGGACATTTACTTGAATTAGTAGTAAATTAGATCCCTTTTAAATGCAATTTATATTTATACAATTAGGGATCAATAGAAACTGTGACCATAGCTGTGACATTATTGAATAGTGATATATCATTTACACTGGCTTACCACAACAGAATTTGAGTTCAAGGTATTTACTGGGGAGCCTGTAATCATTACAGGGCTTTTAGAAGTTGTTCTTGTTTGTTCACCATCAGATCTGCAAGGCTAATGGGATGATGCGAGAAAAAAAAGTATCATGAGTATGGGATGCATAATGGATATATATTAAATAAATAAAAGACAGAGAGAATGCCAGACTTCATGCCGTATGGACATCACTGCGGCAATTTCCATACATCTGCATATATGTTTCACACTTCGCATATAAGTAGGTAAATGTGCATGCACAAACATTATTGTATTTGATGAGCAAATGCTATCAAACTTTGCAAAATACATTTCAGACCTGCTACACTGTGTTAGTATTGTCTTTAAAAGTACTTATAGCTTGTGGATGTTTGCCCATCCTTATCACGTTTCCTATCCTGACGTTCTCTCCCTTTGCTCCATCCTATCTTTACAAAGGCTTGCGAACCAAGGAATAGCAATCAGGAATTCAACAATAGGTAAGAGATCATGTAATGGAACAAATAATTATGAAGTTCTGGAGAAAAGCATGTTTATTATGATTATTTTGTAAAATTGTTATGTGACGCACTACTTGCTATGTTGTGTTTACCCATTGTACAGCACTACCTAATATGGTGGTGCTATATATAAATCAAATATATTGTTCAGTGTTTATTAATAATTCCTTTTTTTATTCTTAGGCATGGTACCTGTAACAGCCAGTTGGGTGCCACAGGTGCATGTGACCATGCGGTAGCAGGGCAGAAGCAAGCAATGTGACAGCTTGCATGGGGAGTGCAAGCTGCACTAGAAACCTGTAAGCTGTCATTGTACAGAAGTAGAGTGTGTGTGTGTGTTATTGTATGTCAGTATGTGTGTGAGCATATAGTGTTAGCATGAATGTGTATTACTGTATGGAATTTGAGTGCACATGTGTTACTGTATGGTACTCTTTGGCGTCAGTATTTGTGTGCGTGTTAGCATGAACATATATGTCAGTGTATGGTGTTAAGAGTGTCGAGGTGAGCCTAGGGTTAGTCGTGCAACGGAGAGGATGGAGGTAGTTTGTGTATGTATGTGTAAGTTTTTGGAGTGTGTGTATGTGTTAGAGTGGGTTTACGTGTTATTATAGGCATGTGTTTAGGTTATGGAGGACCACTGAACAAATATACCTCTAACTTTGCCACAGGTTAATTAAGGCATTACTAAGCTGTATTGTATTTTTTTGTACTGACAAAGTAAACCAAATCACCATTGAACAGGCAGTCTAGGCTGTTAACCAAGTAAATTACATTTCTACAATCTTTAATGGTTGGGGGATTGTGTTTCCAATACTATAACAAGACAGACTTGGGTAACTAAGTAATGCAGTATGCCATCGGATTGTTTTCAAACAAGAGCTCAACAGCAAAATGCCCACTTACCTTCAAAGTCAAATACCATGTTGAATATAATTAATTGATAACCAGTGTCACACGCTAGAGGCAATTTTACTGGCATTTTGCCCTCACATCCTTGTGGCAATTTTAATGGCATTATACCACGATTAGCCCTTTAGGCTAAAAAACATTTGGTTGTAAGTACATACCATGCATTGTTGCAAATGTCAGGTAATCTAAATGATACAGAACCTGTGGCCGGTGACATGTTGTAGCATGGATATAATGTTGATTTGGCCCCGTAGAAACAAAAGTCTTTAAGTAAGACTTTAAGTAAGGTTGGTATATATTTGTCTGGGATAATTGTATGACAGTTTTCTTAGGGCTAGAGCTGAAAATTCTTCCGACACTCACTCATGGTTTCTTGGTGCAGTCAAATAAAACCGTTTATACCCCACATGTTGTTTAATTTATACCCATGTTACGTTTCCATTCATGCAGAAGTATTTCATATTATTTCAGGTTTGCGTAACATGTGCATAGCAAATATTTGGAGCCAGGCAGTTCATGCAGCTCTGCTATTGAATACTTCATCAGGGTGCCGTGCATGTATACCGCCAAACATTTAGTAGCTAGTTACCTGCGACACACTGACCCTGCCTCTAAGCCTGAATGGTGGCGGTTTAGTTACAGGACAAGAGGACAGCGAAGAAAGGAGGACATGTGGAAGAAGGGGAACTGCGTCTGCAGTCTTCAAAGAAGAGAAGTCTCGTCAGGTAAAATCAAACCGGATGCAATCATGTAAATCAAATCACATGCACTGTACAAATTAAACTGTAAAAGGGTTAATTTACTAACACATAAAATGTGATTCAGAAGAGAAAATCAAGGTTAATAGTCCCAGGGACCTTGTTCATGCAGGTAAGAATGATTAGTGAATGCTACAGCCAATTACAATCAACATTTTAAATGTCTGAAGTATTTATGCACAGGATAAGCACACACGTGCAGAATATACCTTATTGGCACTGCACTGTGATCTGTTCAGATGTTCCTCATTTTTATTTGCTATGTTAAGAGATTCATTGGATAAATGGCCTTCCCCACATGAAGTGGCAGTGACTTTAGTTCCTGTGTCCTTTGAACTTTTTGCTGGGATTTGGGCATTCATTGTCTTATGACCGATTACTCTCCAGTCATCACGCTCGCCATTAGTGTTGCCCTTAGACCTAAACTGGTTATGTAAAACATTACTGAGCTCTGAGATTAAGCTGTCACGTTGTGTGGTGAGCGTCACGGGAGAACCTCCATAGCCGGACGCACAGCCAACAATGGTTTCATCACCATGTGGGGAAATAACATAACTTAGTCGAGTAGATGATTGTGGCCTAGATGGATATGGTGGTAATGGGGAAGTGGCAGAATTAGGGGTGGAGCGCCCAGAAAAATTGCAGTAATGGAGACTGACAGATGGTGTTATGGAGAATGTTGGGCTGGCTGCTGCAGAGGGAGTGATGTAGTCAATGGTACAAAGCATGGCTTCTGGAAAAGGAGGGATAGGAGGGGTTGTGGTGGGAGTGCTATTGTGGGAAACACCCATAGTAAGGGAAATCCATTCGGACGTGATCGCCTGCACTTCAGGAGAGAAAGCTCGGCGGGTGACAAGGGGTGGAGTTGCAGTACGAGGCCTGCTAGAACAGGGAAGCTTAAAGAAGAAAAAAAGGAAAAAAGTAAAGAAAAAAACAAAGCGAAAGATGAAGATTTACACTCCCAAATATGGGCTTAGTGTGACCTGGTCTAAAATGTTAACTCTTACCCATTAATAACGGTCAAAAAGAAAATATACATCAAATGTAGGATCACATTATTTTTTTGTACACATACAAGAAGAGTATGTTGTGATAAATAAATATCTGGCATACATGGATATTACCTAGATTGGTTTTGTTAAATACAAATTCATCTAGGGTGATCCATATGTGAAGGCTATTAAAGACAATGCCAGAATAACGGTTCATAATTTTGCTGTTCCACAACGCTACTGATAAAGGTCAGCGTATGACATCACTTTGCAACCTATATACACATACCTGTGGGGAGGCGCTTGTGCTTCTGTTTGGCGAATAAGAAATCGGTACGTCCATATAATCAGCTGAATTTTTTACACGCGGTCTCTTGATGACATCAATGTAGGTAACAGGGAATATACCTTGGCGGCCGGTGCCAGATATTTTCCCTTCATACCAGTTTTCATCAACTCTCCGGATTAATGTTATTTGTTCACCCTAAAATATAATAAATATTAACATGTGCTGTACAACACTATGCCATATTGTGGGTATAGTTTTTATGTCTAAGACTTCGATACAAACTATGCTACTACAAAAAAAGCAACAATACAGGACTGGAATAAGTAACAGGAAGGGCAGATGCTTGCCATGTGCAGTACTCATAGCTCTTGTCAACTAAAGATGATATAAGAAACAGAAGACTTGAGAACACGGAATTCTATCTCATAGTGTAAATCAGGATGGAAGGCGGTGTGGTTAAATCAAAAGGGAATGACACCCACAACATAAAGAAGGGCAACTAAAACATTTTACTATGGTTGCAAAAAGATGCAATGATTATATTTTATCTAACAGATATTTACATATGATTAATTTCATCACAGACAGGAAATAGGGATTAAGTAATTAAGGATTTTAAGTAAATGTAGAGGAATGAAGAGGAATGACACAAAACAAGATATTGATAGCACTTCAAAGCTTATTCACATTTTATGATGGGCAGGTGGGACATATTTATGCTTCATACAGTTAATAAAATACTCCAAGAAGAAGTAATATATTGAGACCGTCACACAGAATTGGGGGTATGACTATACAGACAAGGCTGCATCTCCTGGGGAGCTACACTGGCTGACTATGAGAACCAAGATGTCCCATTCTACACTGTTTCCATGCATATTGTGTTAAAACAGCTCCATTCTAAACTCTAATAAATAAACTATTTCTAATAAGTCTTCTTGCTTTCTATGTGTTACCTTTTTAAATGACATTTCAACGGCAGTGTCTCCATTGAAGTTGAACTTGGCGATGGCTTCTCCATACTCTAGAACCTGCACAGGCGAGACTTTCGGGGGCTCTATTTTCTCTGTTTGTGGGAGTAACTGAAATTTTCAAAGACATGATTACTTACTCCATACAGGTGAAGATCGTTAAATAAAATAGATAAGCGTGTAATAAAAATACCTCAATATACGATATTGGAAAGATTCCAACTCTCCCGTGGTGCTCTCCTTCATACCAGTTCGGGTCTATCTGCTTGGATATGTAAACAATGTCACCTTTCTGCAGTGGTAGCTCCCTGTGGGAAAATTAACCAAATACATATTTTTTAAATAATTACACATACAATAGCAATGTAGATGCCTACTGGTTAGCTCAGTATAGAGGATTCCAGTAGTTGTGAATTGGTTGGTTTCGCCAACTGTATACATAAACAATTACAACAACCTAGTGTAAAATTCCTAGTAAATCTCACTTGAATATTAATTTGTGTTACTGACTTTTTTCAAGGAAACATTATACAATAGGATTATATTTTCATTAACTTACTTCAGAGACTGTGCCTTAAAATCAAATTTGGCTCTTGCCTGTCTCATCTGTAATAGAAGACCAGACACAATAAGATACATGTCAAGAACCTTATTAGTCTAAAAGGTTTGAAAGCAGTTTCCTGGAGGAGAAGACAGTGGGCAGCATGATAATGGGCATCTCTAGGTGCCCAGTGTGCTAAATGTCATACATCATAGAGTAACACCATAGCGCTTTGTTTTCATGAGAGATTGTTTAATATCTATTTTTACACAAAATTAAACAGATCCCTGCAAAACAAGGACGCCTGTTGGTTGCAGCTACTTGAACGTTAAACAGACTTTACTAAGCTTTGAGTGTATAGGCATAGCCATAGAAATAAGGAAGAAAAGGGCGGGTAAGGGTGTGGATAGATTGGTAATGGCTTAAAGGAAAATTCCCATGGAAAAAATATTTTCTCCTTGAGCATAAGATAGAGTGCTGTATTCCAATAAACTTTCTTTATCTGTAGACCCGAAGGCTTCCCATTGTTTTAATCTGATACTAATAAAAAGATAGTGAGAATATCCCTTTAAGGTGGGACAAAGGGTCCCACAGGGCTTAGAAAATCAAAGAAAGAGACAAATGAACAGAAAAAAGTCAAAGAGGTAAAAAGAGAACATGAATGTTGGGGGTGAGAAGGAGTCTAAGACCTTAGTTATAAATTTCTGATGGCAGCCCTGACAGAAAAACATGTAAAATGCTTGCCAAGACCTGAATATTTACACTGCTATTGAATGGTTAGGCATTTTAAATGAAAGCAACTCATTTTTTGTAAAATGTTATGATCCATCAAGGTTAAAACTATTTAGCAAAATACTAATCATGAGTTAAATTAATTTTCCTGAGCAACAAAAAAAAAGAACTTCCTGGATATAGAAATGTTATTGGTTCAGTACTAAAAAATGCTCAAAATGTAAAATGAAGCACACAAGCATTCCAAGTTTTAACATTCCCTCATAGAAGTTCGCATAGCGACTCATTAATATACCGTATGTCCTACCAATTAATTATTCACTTTTTTTTTACTTTTCATATTTTTCCTCAACAATGATATGACATAAATGAGAATTTCTTCATTCCTAATTTGCAGAGAACAATCATGGAGTTGCTATAACCATTTATGGTTGCAATGAATGAATTACTTTATGACATGGATGAAAAGTTAGTTTGTGGACAAATCATGCTTTTTACAGAAAGTAATTAAAAATGGGTTATCACATAAAACACAAAAAAACGATTACTTTTTAGTGTGATGTAAGACACATAAAGGCATGAAGTAATGAATTTGATTAGACATAATTGTGTCGCACATGAAGCAAGCAGAGAACTCTGTCCTTCCCCAGCCAACATGCTGTAACATAAAGCTCGCCACCTCAGCTTCACTATCAGCCAAATTAGGTAGAAAAATACAAAAAGCAAATTGGCAAAATTACTAATCAATAGCATTCTATGAGTGAGTAAAGATTGGCTACAGCGAATGAATGAAAAATACTGCTATTGGATCAAGCGGATGCTTGAGATTACTAGAACAGACCTCAGACCTAGATCTCCTCTTTGATGAATCGTCTACATTAAGGAGGTCTCCAAATCGTTCATTAGTGATAAACTGGTGATGTGTTGGGACAATCCCAGTGTGCCTTCTAGCTGCAATATCAGCTTCTTCTTGCTCGCGCTTAAGTCTTCGCTGATCCTCTAAAAGTTTCTAAGATAAAATGGCACAAAAGAGCTGTAAATACGCTGACTGATAGATTCAGAAAGACACCATGAGAACAACTTTATATCCTTGTTTATTTTAATTAGTCCAAAAAGGGGAATTCATCAATGAAATCAAGCATAGTTAAAATGGTTCATCTAATAACCTGAGTTCTATGTACCGAATGGCAATTCCACTGTAATTTAACTGTTTTTGCACCTATCTCCATATCAACTGTTATAAGGTTGGATAACGTGATGGATGGAAGGAGAAATTTAAAGCTAGCCAATGCTGACACATTTCTCAACTCCAGGTCAGTTGTTCCAGACTCTTTTAGGGATTTCTTCCTTTGTAATATTATGTTACAGAACCAGTTTTATGCATTTTCTTCATCTAAAAGTAATACTTCAAGAGTCAATCTCTTGGTCTTTTAAGTGGATGTCAACTATAATTCTGTGGGTTGCCGTGTTTTTTGTAGCAGCTTGACACCTCGAAATAAGGTGAGGAGCAGAGTGAAAATTCCAGGTGTAATGTAGTAACACGTCTTATCATTGCCACAATTAATCCTACTTGAGGTCATTCCATTTTACTATGAACGATGAAGCTATTTTCTTTATGTACTACAAATAAAAAGGAATGCTAATAGAATTGTGTACGTTACCACTCCTCTACTGCCTAAGGCAAGCTCTTTTTATGAACCTCACCCAGGATAACAAAACTTGAAGATGAAAGTAGGATTAGCAAACCATGTGGAACAGGTGCCGGATTTACTAATCTAATGTAATGGTTATGGATTAGTGAAGAGGAACAATTATATACTGCAATAAAATGAGATGTTTTGGAACCATCAATCCCACCTTAGTGCATGTATTTCTATTGTTGATGTTCTTTCTTTAGTTCTTTTAGGTCAGTGATTTTTAAATAAAGCCTTTAAGATATAACTACACCCCAGAACGACACAGGCTTCAAAATATTCTCCTGTGAATATAGTTGCTTATATTTATACTCCTGTAGAATTTCAGCTTTTAACATTGGTATCAGCAAGACTTGTCTTCATGAAAAGCTAGTTTGGAGACTAGAGACAAGAATGCAGAATTAAAGGGCAGACTCTACAATATAAAGAGGTTACATGGGGTACATGGGGTAACCTCTATCTTCACTAACATTAGCATCCCACAAATTTGTGTTAAAAGTTCCACTTTGCTCCAAAAATTAAGGGAAACCAGCAACTATTTACAAATACTTCTTATAACTAATCATCTTAAAATATTCTCAGGCTACCTCCAGGCTGCAAATTCTGCCCCGCTTTGTACTTTTATTTCATTTCTAGTGTGAAGCATATAAACAGTTTTAATAACAACATTATTGTAAATAATATAGATGATCCCATGTGGATCAATTGACAAATTCTGGCCTATTATTTGATGAATTCCCCTTATACTTTAATGTTAGCTCTATGTGATATTAAATGGATATAAAACTCTATATACAGAAAGACACAAAACATACATTGCCAGTACACAAAATATTACATTACCATAATTAGTAAAATAACATTCAATAAAAAGACGTTTCAACAGATCCGGGTAGCGACAATTTAAATAGCTTTGTTCCTCCTTGGATTATCTTTGCTCCACCTTAGAAGTTAAAGACTTGTAAAAGAGGAATTTTCAACTGAAGACCATGATTACTCACCTACACATGCTGTAGCCTGCACAAAATAGTCAGTAATGCTTAAAAGTAATAACACAACATGAACTCTGCTCCAGAGACCCACAGAGGCAAAGGACATAATATATTATTATAATATAATAATATAATATTATCTTTTATTTATATAGCGCCAACAATTTACGCAGCGCTTAATACAATACATATATTCAAGGGGTATGACAAGACGAGAATTGACAGACTAAGACAAACCGATACATTAGGTGGATTATTATATATATACACATAATAATATTACATTAGATTAGCCTTTGCTTGAATGTGTTTTAATAGAGATTGCGGGCTTGCATTCTTTTAGGGATTTTCTGAAGATTTTTTTTTAGGGGAAAAAGAATTCTAAGTTACCATCAAAACGAATACCATAGCTACCATGCAACTGTATTTATGAGCTCATATACTTTAAGAACAACTGTAGTGAGGAAAAAAATGGTTTCTCTAGAAATATATTTTTTCCAGCTCCCACACTCCCCATATAGCATGCTGGGAGCATCCATATTTCATAAAATATCTGTTGGATGAAACCTAAGATGCTCATCCTCGTCTGTATCCGATGTCGATTGTCACACACAGACAAGGATGCACATCTTCGGACTGACATTTTATGGAATATGTATGCGCCCAAGGTGGGACCTGAAAAAAGAAAAAAAAAAAAAGGTATTTCTCATAGCTCCTCATGTTTTCCTCACTAAAGTTGTTCTTTGAGTACTGATTTAATACATTTGCAGTGAATCGTTGGTTAATTTTTATCCAAAACAGAATATATATGCATGAAGGAGGCATTTCAACCCATCTTGCAAGGGGGACCAGGTCCAAGTATTTTCTGCTAGATCGCTGCGAAGGACTTTGAAATCGTCTGTCGCATCTAGCGTGTACATCTCCTCTTCCCGCCAAAACCATGACAGTCGGGAGGTACATATTTTCAGTCTCTTCCCTTACGTGTTATAACACATTACATTAATATCATGCAAAGGTTATCAGGTGACCTGAAACATACATTGTCAAACAAGCCCTATTTCATTAGCAGAATTGTAAAACAGAACTAAGAATGAATGTAAATACCTCTTTACTGCCATAGCGCCTGTGAACCAATTCATCCTGTGTATCCATATATTCAGGAGGTGCAAAATGTCTTGGAGATTCTGAATCTATTTCGAAATGAGAAAACAAAGTAAATTCAAAATACAAATTACGGGGAGAAAGCCATACAAGTAAGCTAGCACACAAGACAGCGTCAAATTAAATATTCTAGGATAATAGACAACATCACTGCAACCAAAGAGTTAAAATGCCTTTCTTTATGATACCGCTAACACAGACCAAAACACAACATGAGAAGTAAAAAAGTCATACATTTTAAAGCAATATTAGGATGCATTCCCAAGCGAAACAAAATCTAATCTGAATGATGCATTAACAGGAGCGGATGCAGGGTTTTGAGAAAAGATAAAATAAAATCAGAAAAGAAATAACGTTTTTCTCAGCAATTTAGGAAATCAGCTTGCCTTTATGGGAATAAAATAAGGGCAACAACAATGTACTCTTTTAAATGTTGCTACCACTTTTAGACTTTAGTTACAGCATTACAAGCTGGGCTTTGGTAGATGATAAAAATGTACAGGATACAACATGCAGGCTTTAAGGTTGTAATTTGCAAATTCATTAAAATCCAGATCAATCGTTAACGGGACAGCATCCTGAATATGCACCTAGAAATGTGGGATAATTAAACACTCGTTCCTTTGCCGATAACAATGATTTCAGCGAGTTGATACTTATTGGGACAACATTAAAGAGGGCTGCAAGCTGCTGGTTTGCACATAGCATTTCTGATAAAACTCATGTAGATGTCAGTTTAGGAGGCACACAGAGTACAAGCACAGATGTGGATTTTAGAAGTAATGGAAGTGGAAGACAGGTAGATGGTCTGTCAAACAAGATGAAGGGTAACGGAAAGATGCACAAAAACTCCACCTCCAGAAAATGTTCCGTGTTCACTCAGATGGCTGTTGTTGTTTGAATCCAAATTGTAATATAAAGGAAATGAGACAATATCACCATTATTGAGATAGTCAGAACAATTGGCTTCTAAATTGGAACTATCACTATCAAGGTCCTTATTGCTTAGACAACCTAGTCTTTCCACTATTTCAAATGAAGACTGGCGTGTAGGAAGAAGTGGTCTATCTTCAGCACCTGGCGTGTCTTGAAATCTTTTATCTAGTTGGTTGTCTTGAAAGGACCCAACAACATCACTCTGCTTCTCTGTGCCATGAGAAGGCTTTTTTGGACTTTTGTGCAAAGGTTTCTTTATCTTGAATGGAAGTGGACTTATAAGATAGATGTTTCTCTGGAAGATATGCCGATCCACTTGTGCATCTTGCTTGGCATTCACATTCTTCACCGTCTTCTGTTCATGTCTCCGAATGGTTGTAAACCTTGTGTAGGAGGCCGGACAGGAACTCTTGCATGTGTTGAGCTTATGTTTCTGTGATAATTTAACAGTAACGTTACCACTATCATTTGATGCATTTGAAAGGTGGTCAGTCTCATCAGTAGAACTCAAAAGTGTATCTACACGGACAGTGTCACTCAAATCAGAACTTATTTCCTCCACGTAACTATTTGTTGAGGCCGTATTTATGTTTAAATGGACATTATCATTTTCATTTTGTTTCAATGGTGTCTCTAAAAGGGAATCGGCCGAACAAGCGGACAGCACATCTGTTTTGGATTGTGAAGGTGTTGGAGAGACACTTTGACCACTGGAAATGTCTAAAGATGGCATGGACCTGGACCTTTGGATTAGCTGCTCAAATGCTGTTACACGGGAGGACACGGTGTCTTTTGGGACATGTTCAGAGCCGTATCCGGAAATGCAAGATCTGTCCTTTCCTTCCCTTTCAAAACTATTGGCAATGTCTCTCACACTGGAGCACGATGATGCACTTTGCAGGGTAGAACGGTTGATATGGTGCATGTCTCTATACATCGTAGTGAATTCTGGAGTGCTTGACCTAAAGACGGGTGGGAAAGAACATTTTGCAGAATTCAAGCTGTATTCTTGTAAGCTCATTGCACTGCCCGATTTTACCTTATAATCTCTGCTGGACCTTGCCAACATGTTCTCCACACTCCCACTTGTTTTACTTTTGAATGTTTGTTTGTTTTCAAGTGATGCCACGGGTTCTAGGAGGTTCTCACAGCTTTGTGATTTCTGCTGGGCCACTGATGGGTTCTGTGTGTAGTGGCTCGGACAAACGACCTTTGGTTTGAATCTGGACGGCAGGATTTCGGGTATACAAGCTTTCGCAGCAGACAGGGATGACTTCTGTTTATTAAGGCTGCCTAACGAGTTACTAGCACTAAATACTCGGTTGTTAAGTGAGCAGTGTGAAAACACATGTACATTCCCACCTGAGGGGTCCATATGTAGGCGTGCAGAATAAAATAAAGGCAGGCTGTTAAAATAGCATGTGTTATTATAGGAAAAGACAAAATACGAGGTAGAAAAGGTCAGTTAATTACAGGGTTAATTAATATGGATCAAGCACAAAAAGAAAACATTATGCAATTATGCATACATGAAGTCAACAGAAGATACATAATTAATCAATCAGCACTTCATAGTCTATTAAAATGACCGTAAAATAATAGACCCAGGCATATCTTTGTTATTAAATGGAGAAAAACGTTAAAAGGTTAACTTTCAAAACACAACATAAGGATGTTATTGTGTGATGCAGTACGTTTGTTGGAGCATTGTCTTGTCTTATTTTTCCATTCATGCTTGAATGTCCTCACTTTTACCACCTCTGCTGGAATGGTATCCCACTCAACCACCTCATTCTCATTTAACAGCAGCTTTCTCCCACTGAAAGGTTTGCTTGCCATCCAAGCATGCCCAGCCACACAGTTAGTTACGGTTCGCCTACCTTTATTGGAAGCAGAGCTGGAGGGACGTCTGTTGAGGCTGCTCAGGCCCTGGAACGGGATATCTCCTCCTTCTAGCACATTCTTGTAGATCTGCCTCTCATTTTCTGTAAGCGTAGGATCCCCGGGAGAGGACTCCTCTGAACCTCGGTTGAAGTGGTAGCTCGGTGCATAGGAGCTAGAAAACACAAAGAGGGAATTTGTTTTCAGGCTGAAGAAACTCTTGGCAAATCCTATTTTCCAGCTCATTAGAGTTTGTTTAATCGCTTTCATAATCTCTAAAGAATGCAAATATTTGAAGGCTCTGAGAATAAAGATGCCGTCCCACTGCGGGTCAAGCGAGCAGCATTTGTCACTATAGTGGATTATTGCTCAAAATATACAGTAGTTACTTAAATTAAAACAGATTTCATTTTCAACCAACATGGAGAAGAGTAATGCAGTCATATGCCTGTTACAAAACAGCTAGTAAACCATCCACTCAAGAATTTAATAAACTACTAACAGGAATTACTATTAAATAAAAATAAAATCATGCTACGTATACCCTGGTTTATAATAAATTGGCGTTTTATGATTAGTTAAGGAAACATATAACAGGGTTTTATTCTTTTCTTTCTGCCCTTTCCCCAAAACCCCTACAAAGACCGGAAGAGCCGATCAACTTTCATCAAAATATAGGCATAAACCTCAAAGGTTTATTTAGTGTATAGGACAGTATTTTCCATATAAATAAATAATAAATAATAATATTATTACCATATGCATGTAGGATTCATATAGAAGGGGTTGAAGTGAAATTAAATAAGGTGATACTTTTAATGCAGACAATATATGACTTGTCTCTTTCCTGAACACTGAATAGTAAGTTTCTACCAAAAATAAAATTCACCCTCACATACTAAATGTAGTCTTACAAAACAGCTCCATCTGAGAACTTGTTTCCAGCTGAAAAACAATTATTTTATACTGTGCCTAACACAAGGTACATAGATTTTGTTTTTTTTTCCAAAACCCTTCATGCTCCCAAACACCCACACATTCCAGAGCTGTAGATATTTTTACACTCTTTTTACACTGAATTCTTGGCTAATTATTTAAAGTATGCTGATCACATGTAGGTTTGTCCGTCAATACAAATGCTATGGACAGTTAATAA
This sequence comes from Spea bombifrons, assembly GCF_027358695.1. NCBI lineage: Eukaryota > Metazoa > Chordata > Amphibia > Anura > Pelobatidae > Spea > Spea bombifrons. The sequence goes on along the minus strand of NC_071097.1, from coordinate 18,045,694 downwards.
CGGTCTCACTCCCCTTATTTTAATTAATTCTTTTTTTTTTTATTCTTTTTTTTTCTGTAAGCAGCTAACATGACTAGGAAAGTCCAGATATCAATGCAAAGTCCTCTGAAGCTGCAAGGTACAGAATAACGTTGAAATGAATGTATGACCACCAAAGCTGATGGACACAACAAATGGCTGAGTGACAGAGTAGACTTTGCAGAGCGTGGTCTCCTCGCCAGTTTAGTGAGAGACACATGCAGAGAGTTTTACTCATTCACAGGATTGTCGCTGTAACATAGTGATGTGATTAAGCCAAGTCAAAAAGCTTTATAGCCTACATCAGGTTCTGCTGCAGGGCCAGGATGGGTACTATTCGAAGAGTCCGAATCAGTCACTAAAGAACCCAACAGAAATAACGGGAGGTGGATTGAAAAGGAAATTAAGGGAGACGCGTCATTGGGAGAGGTAACAGGGGAGTTGTGGTTTCAGCTCCTTGACTTTACTATACGTTATAAAGTCCAACACCAGTGAGCTTCTGCTGCAGGAAGACCTTGGCTGGACCTGTATAATATACAGTTAATCCAGATTCCTCCAAAGTCTCCCTACACATTGAATTGTGCATTATACAAGGACAGTTCCACCCTTCTTGCTGGAGCAACCTGCACGTGTTGGCCCTTCATAATGCATAGTGAAGAGAGAGTTAAAACCACAACTTCTCTCCAAACTTTCCTGCCGGCTCTCCCTTTAACGAATAAACCCCAGACGTGTTTGCAACAGAGGCATTTTGTGAAATATCGGGGTTCTACACCCTTTAGGTCATAAGATCTAATGACCAGGACCACCGACACATTTTGCCTCTGCTTGTATCTGTTATTGGCTGTACAACCCATTGTAAAGCACTGTGAGATCTACTAGCGTTACAAAATATCATAGTAATACAACAACAAAGCAACTTAAAAATTACAAAGTCATTTCACTGCAAACATGCAACTGGAGTCAAGACACACATTTCAAATAAATATCATATGGTGATTTTTAAATATAAGTAAATGTTCAATAGGGAAAAAAGTAAATATTTTTGGTTAATGGACATTGTTTTGATTATAATTGAGTCAACAATAATCGCAATAGGAAAATCATCCAGACAGGTTACAAAGTGAAAGTAATATAAAGTATAATCCAACTTACTAGGGTGGAAGGTCGTCTGAACGATTAACAGTTGAGGTCTGCAAAAATCCAAACAAAATATGGTTAGTATTGCGAGACTGGGGAGGGGATCACACAAATATCATCCAGCCGATGCTATGCTATAGCGGGTTATTTCCTCTCAAATACTGCTAATAATAGCAGAAAGGGAAAAAAAGTAAACTTTGCAGAAGAAGACTTTCACGGCAGCTGGAAAGCTGGGTTAATGATTTTTTTTTAGTAAGTCACAGCTTAAGAAGTCAGCAGTCATCCAGACAAACAGTCTGCGTGAGAGCAGCAAGCCTGTAATTGTTTTCTTACAGGTTTCGATTAGAAAAGGTGCAATACCACCAGGGTGAGGTAACCGGATCACGTGAGGCAACGTCCAATTAGGAGTACGATCTGAAATCGCACCTAGCTCTCCGGAAGAAGAAGAAAGCGTGCATGTATTCCGTAGTTATGTACATTCCTGCGATCCTGATAACTGTGCGTAACCCTTTGAGTGCCAGAGGGCAACTCGCACACATGGCCACTGAAAGGGTTAAATAGTCCCTCTCTGAAGTGAGGAAACAGAAGGCTAATGTACAGTGTGTACGAAAACGCCAAGTTGAGTTTGTAGAATCAGCAAATTGGGAGATTTATGTTTATTCCATAGATGTTTACAATAGCATTGGACTTTATAACTTTTGGTTATGAACTTGGGAATTATTCTATAATATGTTTAACTAAGTATCAGCCGTCTGCACATTCATCAATGTAGACAGCGCATGCATGTGCATGTCTTAAATATGAATCAAGAAGCTGCGATGAGAGTGACTAAGCAGACCATTGTATTTGGCACTTAGAAGAATAGCTTTGCTTGAACAAATGTCGTTTTACTAAACTTGCCCTACAGCATCGAGTGATCTCATAAGATCTTCATGTATTACTGTCACTATTACACCACTGTACCTTCAGCAAGATAGAGAAGAAAGGAGCGAGAAAGATGTTCAAAGGTGGTATGTTCTAAAACTATGGATGCGTTGAATATACAAATATTTATAAACGTAACATTTTGTTGTTCGTTTATTAATGCATAGGGTTCTTGGCATCCGTGATCTGTATCACCACGTGCATTAATATTGTTACAGTTATATGCATATCCATTAAGAATAAATGGTGAATACATTTCAAAATGCACCAATGGGCAGAAAAACATCCATGTTGTCTACATGTAAAAAGTTACACTGATTTTTTTGGGGGGCTTTAATATGGAAAGTGGCTACTGAACGTATTCATTTTTGTTTGTTAACCTATTGAGCTGAGGGGGCAAATGGTAAGACATCCGACTTGTGGACACGCATTGAGAATTTTGAGGTTTTCAATAAAGTAAAGCGGAATATGACATTACATATCCAATTACATATTCAATGTTATAAAATCATTGTACTTATTAAAATCTTTCATGCTGGTATAACAGAAACATTTTTAAACATGCATGACGAGGAAGAACCCGGAGACAGGGTTTAGTAAGTATCTTAATTAATTTGGAAACTGGTTATAAAATTGCTTTATGTAAAAGCCAAAGCATTCCATGCACAAACATTAAAAACAGCCTATTTATTGTTTGATGCCGAACAGCCATGCAATCCGATGTATGTATACATTACATTTACTTAACCTTACGTAGAAATTGTAGCATTCACTCCCTACATGTTTTCATTCTATCCACTTAGGTTAATTTTAACTGTATATAACCTTAGTTCTAATTCTAAGTTTTAATGGACATATCTATGTTTTCAACTGAATGTTCAAGATTCTTTAGCTCACCGGGCCTTTTTACTGATGAATGCACAAAATTTTGTATGTAGCTTGAACTTAATATAACTGCCTGCCTGTAACCTATTAACCTCTGGACCATGTCAGGTTGCCTTGAATGGCTGGCCTAACAAATTAAATCGATACCTTTGATGTGTTCACATGGACCACTACATTGCATTTTTATTCAGATCTCATGTAAAATTCTAATGGGCCGGGCCAATAATTACACGATTACTTTAGAGCAAAGATAAAGACTATTGTTTGAAAATCTTGGAAATTTGCTTAACCAATAAAACAAGTGCTGTCCTTCCCCCAAAATTCCAGTATTAGTGTTTCTAAAAGATTGCTAAGGTCACCCGACAAGGAGACTCGAATATTCCCAGTACCATGCAAGCAAAGTCATGTTGCAGTCAGATGGATGATAGTAACATAATTCGCATGCTGCACATCATATTATTTCATGTCTATTATTTCTCAATGAGTTCAGCAAGTCAGGTTAGCAGCTACAATTAGTTATGCTTTAACAGGGATAGAGCTCTTGCCTGCATACGACACATGTTTGGCAAGCAAATGACAACATAAAAATGTCCATACCCTTTTACCAGTAGCTTTATAACACTTGTCCATTCTCTCTAAATCTGCATCTAACTCAGTCTCGTACTGATACAGGTCTTTCTCTAGCTCAGTCTGGTTAAAAAAGAAGAAGAGGATAATCAAAGATACACTATGGAGAGAAATGTTAATTGCCTACATATGACAGTACAGAAGAGACAACATTGGAAAGAAACAACATAATTTCAGTGTTTGATAACGCCTAAATGTTTGCAGAATAAAGACATATCATTTAAATCGGCCATAATCTGGAATCCAGCTGCCGTGAATTATAACTTCCAGAATGGAGTCCAGCTGGGTTCCTACAGGTTGCTTATGCTTGGAGCCATCTCAGTAATGAGAAAATAAATCTTTACAGGAAGGAACCATTTCCAATTAGATCATTTTGCTATTTGCACAATTGTTTTTCAAATTTTAGGACACAATAGTTAAGCATTAGAACTGAAAAATGCTTTGTTATACTGCATTTTTTTTAAATAAAACCATACATCAAGCATAAGTAATTGTACAACACAAAACCCAATTGCACGTGCTCATTTTGGGATTATGCATCCAAAACAATTCTGCTACAGAATAAAAAAAAAATGAGCAGTCAGCATAGCAATTTAACTGATTGCTATGGTGACTGCACCAATTTTACCACTTTGAACCAGACATGCTTGTTTGAATGAACAAAAATCCATTAACTACAGACTTGGCTGTGTTGGGTATCTTACAATGTGCAAGAAGAACCAACCTTTATGGTACTAATATTTTTTTGTCAGAATTTTCCGTTAAGAGTTGACATAAAAAATTATACAGACTTCAGCACAACGCATGCCATCATACATAAAATGATGACCATTAAGAACTCCTTACGAGACCTGTCCACTAACATAAACAATCCAATACAGACAATACAGACTTGGGGGTCAAGTGGTAACATCAAGAAGCCCAGCATGTTTGAGTGACATGTGGTCCTTGTGGCACACTCCTAGTCAAACAGGGGACCTCTGGGGGAAGGACATGGCTTGGTCCCATTCCAGCTTCTGGTTGTGGCTTAGCTCTTCTTCATAGATTGTCCAGGTCTGCTCTCAAAATGACTTATTTAAAATGTCATTTAAAAGGCCATAGAACAAATGTTACTTTGAAGATCACCACTGCATGTTGTGAGTAAGAGCAGCACCAGCATACCAGTCTGAGTTTGAGTTTTTAAAAGGTTTGGGCCACACAAATATTCAATGGAGAAATTGATGGCTTATGCTTTTAAATATATAAATAATAAATTTTCAGCAATCCATGCATCATTAGTGGACCCCAACACTTCTGTAAACAAGCATGTCATAATTTTTCACACTTTCTCCAAATATTCTACTAAACTTCTACCAAAAATCCAAAACTCTACTGCCAACAATCACATTAATCATTGTTGAGAATAATGCACTTCATTATTTTTTGAATTTATATGGTACACAATCATGGCAAAATCCATGACTGTGCTTTGAAGAACCATTAAAAAATGGTGTAAGCGCCTGTGCTATACCTGGGGATGGAATCTTTAAATCAGTATTTTAGTCATAAATAGTATTTGAAACAATTTCATTCTCAAAGTACACCTCAATAAGGACATTTATGAAGTTCCTTAAAATGTAGGCTACTGATAGATGAATCTCAACTCAACAGTCTTGAGCCTACCTCACACCAATCCTTCTGAAACGGCCAGATCATATCAGATTCAACCACATGCATAAAATACATTAATGAAGCGTAATGTTTATGCAAAACAGGCACAAGACGGGTGTCTTCAGTAAAATAAGATGTCTAAAATCACATAATTCCACAAACATGTTCATTAACTAAAGAAAAGCTATACTATTGCTTTTACCCAACAATAATATAACAAGATATTAGGCTATTTAGTAGAATCACACACAGTTATGAAATCAGTTAACACAATTAAGAAGGAGTCTTTACCTTCCTATCCTCTATTTTAAGGATAGAGCAATCCCCCGGAGTATAATCCCAAATCTTTTTTGGAGGCTGATGGAAAGCAGAGGAGGAAATGAAGATGTCAAGAAAGACAAGAGATATTGCAAAGGATATGAATTTGGAAGTAAAATGCTAACAGGGTTCTAGCATGTACACTGGAGAAAGATTATCATCGGCAAAATAAGCAAGAGAAAGCTCCAAGTAAAACAGACAGGGTAAGCAGTCATGCAAAGACTTTTGGCATTCTGTAGATGTTAGAAACCATTTTTCTCATTAAAATTCTCATAGATTTCATAACTGTCCAAAGTTTATGGACATCAGTGCTTGCACAAAGGTGAGCCCATTGAATTTATAAACGCGTTTATACAGAGGTGTCTTTGTCTTCATGAACCAAGTCATACCGATGTGCAGTTACGCATCATGAGATGGAACATCTTGTATGAAGTCTTAAATTTATTTAATGCACTCTAATTTATCCAAAATGTATTATATCACAAAAAATGTTAGTGATCCTTCTTTTGGCAAACGCTGATTTGACGATTGGGAATGCTATATTGAAAATATCCTGGTTAGATTAGTTAAGATTTCAAACAAGAAGCCATATCCGTTAAGTCGCAGTCCTTTTAGATTTAGCTATGCGAACCATGAGAACTAGTTAGAGAATTACTTTTCACAGGGATGAAATTGCCAGCAAAGAGCAGGATGCAAAAGAAGCACATAGTAGAAATAATATTCTTTGTAACCAGAAGAAAGAGCAAAAGGTATACTGTGAGCATTTTTAATATCAAAAATACATACCACATTAACAAATGGCTGAATTCCCATGTTGGCAATGTATTGAGACAAAAGTTTTACGCTTATCATAGATCCACTCAACAAACTTGCACCAGCGTTAAATAATGTGAAAATACTGTTGTCCCCAATTATATATAAAGGCTAAACACCGCCATCGTTTGTTTTACATATGTATATGGCTGCCTTTGAATGCATTAACATGCTTTGATTCTATATTCCATATCATGGATCCGAGCCACTTGCCTACAGAAAGTAACTTGATAGAACTGTGGTGTCAACTTCAAGCTCTTGACCTCATGTCTCGATTTCTTACATATTTAAACAAAGTAGAAGTACCTTTGTGTAACAAATAACCATTTAGACAGACAAAAGAGGCTTCCAACATTATAAAGATACATTCACATAATCACTGTTGGAAGATCAGATCCCACTACTTGGTAAGCAATGGTGAAACTAAGTTGTCACGGTGAAAGTAATATTTCCAGTTTATTTGATGTTCAATATAAGCTACTATATAAAGGATATTTGAGAGAGAAGCGCCATACCCATTTTTGGTGTCATGATTAATATTGGTTATGTGTTCCCTTTTAAGCATGTTGTTCCTCGTATACATCAATGTGCGTTCTATTTTTATGTGCCTATACTTTAGACAATATATATATATATATAGGCTTTCTATATCAGGTATTGATAAACATTTGAGAAACATAATAACTAAATATACCCAACACATATACAAAACACAAAACGGTAAGATGTAAAGATTTGAAATAATGTGATTGCTTTTTTCTCATTTGTAAAACAAATTCAGATATTGATTTATGATATCAAATATAAACAAACATTTACAGCGGTAGCGGATTTTGCTGTTGGGCAGCATTGTTTCTATTCCTTCCGGGTATTTGTAACAGGGATTGTTTAGTCTACTCCCTGCACTCAACACTATATTGCAATAAAGTAATCGGCGATTCAACTCTCTGGGCACACAGTCAAATAACACGCACTAACTGCTCAACCTCATGAACACATTTAGTGTCTCCTCACAACAAAGGCTATTTTCAAAGCAAAGTAAACCTGTGTTTAGTTGAGATCAAAGTAGTTGAAAACATTGGTAAACTATCCATTAAAATGTGTCCAGATCACCTTAAAATGAACTGAAACATGGCCATAACATGTTCATGCTTTGAACCGCACACATTACCACCATACGTAAATCACAAATGTTTTGCATAGATATTGAGTAGCGATTAATTAGGATTTAATTTATTTTATATTATAAAGGTGCCAGCCATTACAAGGGTTTTTTTTTTAAAAAAAAACTCTTTTTCCACTGTGTTAGTTAAGAGTTTTTCCCCCCATATTTTTTTTCCTGCAAGAGGAACACCATCAATCTCCATCAGTAAAAATCACATGAAGAGACATTTATTTCTTAACTTGCAACAATGTTACAAAGTTAAGTAGGAGACCGTTTCTCCAATGAGGACTGCCAGCTCACATAAGTAAACCAGTCTCCAGTCTTTGCTACATTTTGCAATACAAATTAAGATTTTAACGGTTTACTAAACTCAGAAAATAACATCTAAATACATTTAATGTGGATCAGAGTTGTTCAAATGTATTATTCAAGGGAGAATACTTTCACACCACACTCTCTTATTTGGTCTCCTCATATTTATTTTCTATTCCTGAAATTAATTTTGGATGACCAAAAGCAAATAGGGTGGAATAAAAGAACTCATCTCTGGTAGATCCCCTGCTACATGCCTGAAATCAGTCACCTGCACCACTCAACTAGGAAAAGTACAGAGTCACAAACATGGTGCCGATACATACAGAATAAAGTAAAACGTGTCATTGTGCCTTTTCTTTTCTGCTTAATTCAACGTCCGGATATAATTCTGTGGGTGCCTGACTCCCCAGTGAGCATCCAGTAAAATGGTACTATAATGCACAAACATATTTTCACCATGCCCTCCGTGGTAGATGGCTGTTTGGAATGCTCACAGCTTGCAACATATTGTTCTTTTACATCTGGGTCGTTAAACAGGGGCTGCAGCTCTATCATTCTCCTTCCATGCAGTTTCCTATAGCGACTCAAGACAGTTTTCTACTTAAGAATTCATACTCTTCCCCATAGTGATATAAGCTGTATACTTGCTATATATATATATATATATATATATATGTAGCTGACATTACTATTTCTGGAAAGGAAACGCTTCCTTAAAAAACGATGTGTCTTTATCTTCTAAAACATATGTTTATTCTTTCCTGCCAGGACACCCTTTAGTACACTGAATTCTAATATTAGAACTTCTTGTATCCTAAAAAAAATCGAAACGGACTAATTTCTGTTTAATTGACACAGAGGTAATTATATTTTTGAAGGGTATGTAACCAAACATGAATTGATATTCAATGTATCTCCAAGATTCATGGGTTTTTCATTTGTGACTGTAGTTTGATTGTCCTCTCCTATGGCATTCTTTTCCTTGACACCAGAGAAACAGCTCAATAAATAGATTTCATATTTAAAGATAATGTCCCATGGAAAAAAGTATACAATACAGTGATGTCTACACTGAGGTTGATCAGTATTTGCAAAAACCTGATTTTTATCTCAATTTGCTCCAATAAATGTCTTATCTGTAGACCCTGGAGGTTACCATTATTGTCAGTCATGTGATATTTTGGGTGACCTTCCCTACTCAAACATCACACTGAGCTAATTCTTTATGTCAATGCTAGTGAAGTCTTTACGTTAAAGAGAATAGTCTCTGGTTAGGTGACTAAGACTAATCTTTACTAGACTTTACCATAAAGCAGAATGAAATCAGGGATGTCCTAGATCTAACCAGTAAAAGTGCCACAAGCCACTTCTCCGCGCTGCCTCCCTTACTGCTGAATGTCGGGATATCACATCATATCATAGCTTTGCCTTTTAGAAACACGTGGCACTGGGTGGAAAGGAACTATACAGCACTGTGCTGACGGTGTTAATGCTACGGTTTGGTAGATCAGTGATCTACCTTTTAACCGGTTCATTGAGAAGCGGCACTGCAGGAAGACTCATCACCTTACAGCATTATATGGCAGAGGGGCTCCTGCCCCTCTGGCAACTTTCTAAATGAGCCGACCCTAAGCCTTTTACTGGCCATCATGCATATTCTCTGTAGCGACTCATCAAATGAGTTAAATTACTTTAATGCCTTCCCTCATAGAAACCTTGATTTGTCCAGATACAGTATACGTAATAGAGTAACATGCATTCAAACAGGCATATGGACCCTGACATGGCTATTAAATAGCTGTCGGTGGGACACAACGTCACATAAAACGTTTTTGTAAAATCTTGTCCCCTAGCTGATTTGTTTCATTCACAATGCCCATTGGTTTACATAATTTCTCTTCTAAAACAAGAGAAGAGTTTTATCACTTACAGTATCCTATTTCCTACCCCAAGATCAGGAAAACATTAAACTACTGGAAACTAAAAAGTGATGCAGATGAAAACTATTCTTAATAACTATAAATATATACACAAAAAGACGTTAATACAGTGTGCATATACAAAGTATAACGTTTATCAGCTTGTAGAAAAACAAGTGTAATACAATGGGGGTGAATGTAATAGTAAAAAAGGGGCAATTGCAGAAGGCCACTGGGTATGATACACACATTGAGTAGACCAAGCACCCGGTCAGAGTTGGCATTGCATCAATAATCACAAAAGGAATCTATGCATTACGTAGGATTAGAAAAGGGTGTAACTGTTTTCTTTTATAAGACTTCCTGTGACTCTATTGCCAACGGAGCTCAACTATCCATAAAACAGCACATTCTGTATGAACCAATACAGCACCAAAACAAAAGTGTTTGTGACTCTTTACTACCAGATCCAGGAGGGTTCTCTTGTCTCCAAGGTATAAAGAGACATATTGGCTAGTAAGTCAAAATAATTTCGTCCCACTGTGTTAGTTACTCTAACAAAAGAACACAACGAATCCTTGTGTTAAGTTTCCACAAATTCATCAAATATTATTTATTAAACCCCTCTATTAGCTTGTGATTCGGTCATTAGAAGTTCCTTTCTAAATCATTCTGAAAGAATCGAACGGGCAGATGTAATCCTGCAAATCTAGAGACGATATAGTTAAAACGGCTGAGCCCATAGTATACACACAAGGTGGGTATATACACATACACATGTATATTTCACTTCCATTTATAAAGCTGAATAACAGCAGGGGCTAGGTACCATTTCCATACATTCCATGGAGAACATTCAGATATGTGGGTATGACTAGTATGCATTTTGATATGGTATAAGCACCATAAGATATATATGGTATAAGCACCATAAGATATAAACACACACACACACACACACACACACCATATCAATGCTGGAATTGTGTACAAACAGTTCAGATTTACAAATAAACCCTAGTACCATCTAGATTTGTAGCAAAGTACAAAGGAACCAATAAGACATCTATCCTACTTACCGGTTTCCCAAATTCCAGTTCCGAAAAGAACTTATACCAAGGTTCATTCTTTAAATCTATCTCTTCTGGACTTTTATCCCGAGTCTATAGAATTCATGACAGGGAAATGGAAGGAAGAAGGAGAATAAGATTATGAAAAAAGAAGACAGAGAAAGGGCTGTTAAAGATGCAGGGTTTTTTCCCCCCCAAGTACCTGTTCTTACTGCCAGAACAGGAAAGAAAGCAGATTTACTATCTGTTCCGCTTTATACTCAACACTGCATCGTTAACAGAACATGGATATGCAAGAACCAGAGCTCCACATAGCCAGGCAGTTAGATGGCACAGACAGACAGGAAAAATACAAGAGAAATTCCAGTAAGACATTCACAGTATGATGGGTAAAAGACAAACACGTGTAGAAAGGGCACATATAAGGAGCGAAGGAAAGTAATAAGTGTCGTGGAAGGAGGATTTACTCTTCTCGTTTCTTTTTCCAATTGAGCCCTAAGATGTCCACAGGGACAATGGCAGAGATCATGCCAGATTCCAACTTCACGCTGACGAGACCCTAAAGGATTATGCAGCTGTTTATGACTCAACTTTTTTTGCGTAGAACTCAAAGCCCATGCCCAACTATCAGACGAACTGTGAGGATTTGATTCAAAAAATACATATTTTCAACACAGATAGAAGGTTCCTTCTTTTTTTTTTTGTGTCAACCTGGAATGCAGTGAAAGTTCACGATGCATCATGATTCTGTGGGAAAAAGCTTTTTTTTTGCTCAAATGCTTAAGACATCTGTTTGAACTTTTACATATTTTACTGTTCTCTTAACTGCTCTTGGTAAAGGAAGTTTATTGGAGATATGCCTATTCTCTACAGTTCTACCCTTGTTTTAATAATGAAAAGCAATAACTCAAAACGATACTGATTATAACATTGCATTCTTGGCCTAATAAGTCACGGAGAAGTTGATGGAATCTTTTAATTAGGTTTGCTCTGTTATATGAACAAAGGGAAATGTTTTCCTAGCCCACTATTCTACTTATAATCATAATTGCTGGTGGCTGACATTTATTGCATGTAAATTACACTGGGTATATGCGATCTCCTACTAGATAACTAACTCAAGGCTAATACTACATTCGTGTCTTCTAGACATTACATACTTGGGGTGATACTGAAGCCAACATGAAATTATGTATAAAGTATTATCAAATCCAATGGATGAGTTACTATTCTGCAGATAATACTTATTCTTACTTTTAATAATGAGGCATCGTCGTTATGTATTACAAGTGTGCTATATTTTTAAGTCTACCCTGTGGCATCCCTTAACTATATTCCAGGAGAAATATGTTATTCTATATGTCTATTTCACTATACGTGGACAAAAAAAAAGATAATTTATGTTGCTTTATTTCATAAAACGAGCTCACCAAAGATGAATTGTGATTTCTCCTCTACTGGGCATTGAGTTGTAAAATATTAGATGGTGGAAATCCATGATCACTTTTAAGATAAAATTAACCTAGATGGTCAGACTGCATACATCAGCATTCAGCTCATGCTCGGGGATATATATGAAGCCGAGACCCTGCCACATGAAAGACCTTGCAGATTAAATCAATAATCAATGGTCTGAAGAAGCTTATGATAACTTTAGAGAGAACATGTCACTGTAGAACGAGATGTTGGGTCACTTTAGCTTTCAAAGCCATTGGTGGCCCTACTTCAGATCCAGAAGATGATACATCTGAGGTCCTGGTGGCGTATGTGATTATACATCTTACTCTGCCCACAACAGGGTATCTCAAACCTAGGCTTAAGGGTTTCCTTTAGGTGGCACTAGGCAAATAGATTTAGTCAATAATAAAAGATAATTTAGTTGACTAAATGGACAATTAAAATATTAAATAGTGCTGAGGTTTTAAATGTTGACGTATTTTGTAACAAAAAAACTTTAAGAAACACCAAACAAAATAATATAGTACATTATTAAGAGGTTTTATGTGTAAATGTGCTATAACTCTACCACGCGTCCAAAGGTTAACCAAAGATCAGAGTGCTCTGGTTTGTAGTAACTTTTAAATGTTAAATGTGCAGCAAAGCACTGAAGCAGAATAATCATCTAATTATCCAATAAAATTCCACTTTACGCTGCCAAGGATTTTCATAAGTTTGGAAAAACAGTAACATATAACTATGTTATATGAGTGGCAATTTGGAATATTAAAGATTGCTTTTCTATGGTAAATTAGAACTTTTAAAGTGTACACGCGCTGAAGGTAGAAATACCATTATACTGATTAAAATGGAGTCATAATGTCATGTTCATAGCATTAAATTCTTGTTTTTCTACTTAATGGTTGTTAATGTAATAAAGCCAATGTTTACTGCTCACATACATATATTTCTTCCTGCAGGGAACAGAACGTTTAGAAGTATAATTGGGTGTCATATCAGATTTCTAAACCGTAATGCACCCATGGGACAGCATTACAACACTAGATTTTAAAACATGGGCATCATGTTACAGAACATTCGATAGTGATTTTAGGTAGGGTCAAGCTAGATTAATAACCTGGGTCCTTTAGGAGAGACAGTCTGGCAAGGGTTGTCTTTTTTGCCACCTAAGGGAGATTTATATGTGATCCTGTGCATTGAACCCCCCCCCAAAAAAAGCGTCCACGAGGAAAGCCAGAATCCTGAAACTGGTGACATTACAATGCACAGAAGTCAGATTTAGACACATATCACGCTTCTGAATTCTGGTTTCCCCTTATGAGCTGTACGCTACAGTCACCATAAACAAAAAAAATATGTAAAAATAGTTCAAGAGCAAAAACCAGGACTTTAACCATAAAACGTAAGTGAGGTTTATATTGAATTCATATGAAATAAATCCCCTACAGGACAGCGAGAAGAAGGATTTACGGATTAAGCTTTCAAATAAATCAAGAATGGATAGAGACAAATCTAGCACAGATTTGAAGCCGTATCTAGAAGCGTCGTCGCTATTGTTTAGTACACAGCAACAAAAATCTCTAATACAAACAACTCAACAGACTGTCGGAAGAGACATTACATGAAAATGTCAGACAGATGTCATCGGTTCCGAAAAATTACATCTTAGCAGTTAAAGTTAGCATATCAACTGCAAATACACAAAGCAGTAAGCAGCCCAATAAAGTCAACAAAATGCAACATTGACAATTAGCACTGAAAAAGCAAGCGGTAAAACCAAACACTACGCTAACAAAGCATCTTCAAATACACGTTGTGTGCCAAAAAAGGGACTCCAGTGCTTAATATACTAAAAACTGAATGATTATATTAACATGAGTCGATCACTCACTGGGATATTTCATTAACTATTTGTCCTCGAGAGCATGAAATTCATAGACGAGGTAATTAGGACCTCTGGTAGAAACAGGTTAACGTTTGCTAACAATCAATAAGAATAAGGGATACTCTATAAGTTATTATAGTATATGATCTTTGTCAGTCACACAGCTTAACGCTTAAACTTCATCACAAAGTATACTTCAATGCACACAAGCCAATTGAACAATTTGGAAAACTTACAAATCATCAGAAATATCCTTTACTGGTGTTTTGGATCTTACTGCGCCAGCTAAACACAGTCAGCGTCCTCATTGCACCGACGGAGGGTTAAATACACAGAGAACTAGAAACCAACACTTAAGTGCATTACCATCTTCTCGTTGGCAAGTGCCGAGGATTTCCCTGGCCGATACTCGTGAATGCTTCTTGGCTCTGCTCGGTATTTTCTGGTGTCGACCTTCTTGTCTGGGGGATCCCAGTCATTCCTGAGGACAATAAAACCAATTAACTGTGAACCTCCCCGTTACCAAGGCTACGTCTGGTTTTGATGGAAATGCTCCAGGGCAGCTAATCCTGTGTCCAGGCATTTTCATCTCCAAGCAGGAAATCTGCCCGGGATTCTGATAGCTTCTGGCTTGTTATTTTTACGATAGTCTCACTTGGAAAACGGGAAAGAAACAGAATGCACTAAGAAACAGAACGCTGCGTGTAAAATGTGCAGATGTGTCTTCTATCGTCTGCTAGATATTCCTGGCTAATGAAGCAATCGTCCCTCCCAAGACTAGAGTCAGTATTGCCGTTAACTCTATAATCGCTGGCTCAGCAGGCATCATGGAATTATAACAGTTCGTAAGCAGACCAGCTCCCAGGGTTTCTGGACATCATGACAAGTAACTGTTTAATTGGATTCCTTTTTAAGTGACCTTGTAAGACATGTGACCCAGTTTAACCCTTTACCTATGATTTACATTTGGGAAATGAAATATCTTACAAGTAGTCCATGCACACGGATTATGCTAATTAAAGCCTCACCACTGTATAAGAGAATTAATTGAAGCTTGTTAAACTGGGAAAAAACAGTACAAAGATCAACATTGATATTATTTGGCTTATACAGCCCTGCGATATTGTCACGAAACAGGGGTACATGGCAGTATTTCCTCAGCACGTTAGCAGGCTCACATATATATTAAGGCAAAAATAAGAACATTAAGACACATACAGAATTGTACAGAATTTCCATAGCAGCATACACACAGATGCAAGCACACTACCAGGAAACATACTGAAAAACAGAATCAAAGAGGAAAACATATACTCTTCATCTTTAAACCTTCCAGATATGTTTATGTCTATGATACTATATTATATTTTATTTATATGCTGTCAACAATTTAGGCAGCACTTCTTAAAGTCCATGCATTCAAAGTATATAACAAAACTAGAATTGACAAACTAAGACAAGCCGATGCAAAAGGACCCTGCTCACAAGCTTACAATATTACCTTCTCACAGCCACCATATGGATATTTCCGGCAAACATAATGTCTATTTGTTGTAAGCTTCACAACTTATGTATGTATCACACCAGAGCCCACAGCACCATCTAATTTCTGCAGTTTTGTTGGCCAAGTAAGGAACATCTTCTACTCACCTTTCATGACTAGGTTTGAGAGAGGAAGATCTGGTTGGAAGAGGCAATGTGACTGATCTGCGGACGCTACTCTCAACATCAATGTTATCCATCTCGCTCCTGGAACGAGGTACAGAAACCTGGGATTTTCCTGAAAATATAATTTAGAGACACTTATTTTGCTGTGGTATTAGACCAAAGTGAAGCTAACAAATATTTGTGTCCATCTATACATTTTGTAATTAAAAATAACAAATATGTTTCAAAGCACGGTAAAATTAGACAATTTCCAGAACATTATTGTTCTCATTAAGTATTTTTCAGTATTGCTGAAAGGAGCCTTATATAACATTATATAAAATATTCTCACTGGCCAACTAAATTAGTATTTGATTACTCCTTGATTTTTATCTAAAAAAAATAAGATAAACAGGCCAATTTCCACCTCACCTACATACTGGTGCTTTTGCCTTCTGGAGCAAATGCAATCGACTCAACACAACAAAATGAAATCAACACAAGGTCAGACATTTTAACTCTTACAAAGGTAGCCTGATCAGCAAATCAGCAATAGTGTAGAGATTCCCCATGGTAAATACATAAAGTGGGTTTTTAATATAAATATATGTATGTGTATATATATATATATATATATATATATATATATATATATATATATATATATATATATACCGTATTTGCTTGATTATAAGACAAGGTTTTTTTCCAGAGCAAATGCTCTGAAAAATAACCCTCGTCTTATAATCAGGGTCGTCTTATAATCAGACCTCAAATAGGTCTGATTATGAGACTAAGATCCAGATCCCCCGCAGCGATGCAGGGGACCTGGATCCTCCTGTGTTAACCCCCGACCCAATTTACCGGTGCATCTGAGTCCCCGGTGCTTAGTCCGGGCTGTGTGTAGAGCTCTACGCGATATAATCGCGTAGAGCTCTACACGATACAATCGCGTAGAACTCTACACGCTGCCCGGACTAAGCACCGGGGACTCAGATGCACCGGTAAGTTGGAGGGCGGGCATAACACAAGAGGATGCAGGGGACCTGCATCCTTCTGTGTTATGCCCCCCCTCCAATTTACCGGTGCTTCTGAGTCCCCAGTGCTTAGTCCGGGCAGCGTGTAGAGCTCTACGCGATTCGCATGGAGCTCTACATGCTGCCCGGACTAAGCACCTGGGGCTCAGATGCGCCCCCCCAACTCAGAAGCACCGGTAAGTTTGGAGGAGGGAGGGGGAGTGTTAAATGGGGGTGTAAGGCATTTCTGGAGGCAGAGTGCTCTGTGAAATGCCTTTTAACCCCTTTAATGCCACTCTGCCTCCTGAAATGCCTTAAACCTCCCTATATGCCACTCTTCCCCATAATATGCCTTTTAACCCTCTAAGTGCCAGAGTGGCATATAGGGTTAAAAGGCATATCATGGGGCACAGTGGCATTTAGAGGGTTAAAAGGCATATCATGGGGCACAGTGGCATATAGGGGGTATAAGGCACTTCTGGGGCAGATATGCATAACTGGGGCAGGTTGGAAAATAGAAGGAAATAAAACCAAAATATTTTTCTCAAGCATAGCTTTTATTAAAAAAATTGTTTAAATGAATTAACATTTACTGGTAAAACTTTTTTCCTATAGGGTCGTCTTATATTCAGGCTTTTTCTTTTTTTTCCTAAATTAATATTAAGTCTTATAATCAGGGTCGTCTTATAATCGAGCAAATACGGTATATAAATATATATATATATATATATATATATATATATGAGTCATCAGCCATAACATTATGACAACCTGCCTAATATTGCGTAGGCCCCTATTTTGCCGCCAAAACAGCCCTGACCCGTCGAGGCATGGACTCCACTAGACCTGTGAAGGTGTGCTGTAAGTTGCGAGGTGTTCTCCAGGTACGCGCCCGGCCTGTGATTCATCAGAGCAGGACACCTTCTTCCATTGCTCCGTGGCCAGTTCTTAAGCTCATGTGCCCATTGTAGGCGCTTTCGCCAGGGGACAGGGGTAATCATGGGCATCCTAACTGGTCTGGGGCTATGCAGCGCCGTACGCAAGACACTGTGATACACTTTTGACATCTTTTATCATAACCGGCATTAACTGTAACATGTAGTATTTAGAAAAAGTGCCAGACTTGCTTTAATCCATAACTTCCCTTTCTGATGTGATCAGTGTTAATATGGAAACAATCAGATGCTTCAAAGACAAAAATAAACAAAACTACTTCAGAACTCACCATCTTCAACGTAGGAATGGCGCCCATAAAGTGGGTACGAATCTGAGTCTTCATCTAGAAAAGAGCAAGAGATGTCATGAATGCCACTTCTAGGAGCAGGGCAGTGGATGATTTAGGGTTTGGGCAACAAGTTACATGGAGAAAAGTAGTTAAAACAAACTAAACTGGGTATAGCTCGTTGTTAAATTGTTAACCAGCCCCCAGCTGTAGTTTTCGGTTTATGTGAGATTACATAGACCATGTCTCTGCAAAGACACCACCAATGTCGAGTACTATGGGCAACTATAAGTACATTCAAAAATGTTTTTAAAATACCCTTTTTAATCAAGATCACTGAAAAGATTTGTGCCAGCCATTGTAAGGGACATTTTGGGGGTCGGCAAAAGTCTTTGAATGTGCTTAACATGCAACATGACATCAAAACTCTACGAAACATGGTATGAAGTCTGTAGATCTGTTTAATATACAACAATATCTAAACATCTCCTTACACAGCTGAATGCTACTTTAAAGCTGATTAAATAAGAATTGTACTTTCTTTTCACAAACATGCATTTT
This sequence comes from Spea bombifrons, assembly GCF_027358695.1. NCBI lineage: Eukaryota > Metazoa > Chordata > Amphibia > Anura > Pelobatidae > Spea > Spea bombifrons. The sequence goes on along the minus strand of NC_071097.1, from coordinate 18,027,064 downwards.
TGTTCACTAATTAAATAATTGCTTACCAACAAACAAAGACTTGTTTACCTACATCAACCTGCACTTTCTCCGACCAAATACAACACATAAAATATAATATGCTGAGAATTTCCGGTTCCTGGAAAATGTTTGATTCACGTATACTTGTGGGTGGTCTGCACCCACTGCGGCCTTTTACTAGGTGGCCTACCAGAGACGGATATCACTTCTCCTGCTTTCCACCGAACATCGTCCGCCATGTGCACATACAGATGGCGTGTAAATTAAGATTGCATTTGGAGGTACATATTCAATTATTCCAGCACCATACAAAAAGTTATTTACAGAGTTACATAAACCACACCACACGTAATCAGATCAAGATCACTGCAAATCCACTCCCATGACCAACCGTGTTATTAAAAGCACAATAACAAAAACATCGCAAATGAAGTAAGATCGCGGAAAATGCTTAGCGCAGGGGTATTAAACTCTAGGCATCAAGTGATATAAAACAAACCAGAAATTTGCAATATCTTTGCTTGAACTTAAGTGACTTAAATCAGTTTCAACAATTTCTGACCAGGATTTGGAATATCTTTGCTTGAACTCAAGTAACTGAATCAAATTCAACTGTTGAGGTGCCTTAATTGACGCAGCTCAATCAAGCGGAGATATCCAGAAATCTTGGCCCGCTTGCAGTCCTGGAAGCCTGGAGTTCAATGCCCACGTCCTAGAACGGAGTATCATCTTATTCCTTTCTATAACAGTACCTTCAGAACTAGGACTAGGAGTAGAGACAGGAAACTGGTAGGTAGGAGTATAAGGATTGGGCTCTGCAGCAGAGAAAAGCATCACAGAAAAGCAGTGGACATTAAGAATATCCACATTTATCTACACTTGATGCCGTATTTCTTAATAATGTTAGCACATTGAAACGAAATATAAAACTATTAATTTGTTAGCAAGAAAGAAGCATCTTCAAAATGGTATTTAAAGAAAGCCATGTATTTAAATTTAAAGAAAAGGACAACATACTGGGTCAGAATTTGGCTCAACCATTGGCCTTCTTAACCAAGTATGGAGGAATCACTATAGGAACCAATAAAGTGTCCGATTCTTCCGTATTTAGTATTGCTTTAACTGGGCCTTATGAACTAAATAGGGCTGTATGTGTGGCGTTTGCAAAAGGGTAGTGAAGTACCCTGGCAATTCTTCTGGTACCTTCTATTTTAGGCTTGGCCTCAGCGACCTCAGGAAAAACGTACGTAGGGCAATAAGGATTTTCCTCAGGAGAGTCTAAGGAGAGCAGCAAGAATTGAAGAAAACACAGGAAGGAAAGTTTTAAAGGAATGGAGAATAGATGGCTATTTGTATTACAGGCCAGCCAGCATCATGGAAAATATATTACAATGTTATAAAAACAATATTCCCACAGGACAATGGTGTTCAAAACGCTTAATGTAGCAAATGGAATTCCAAGGCAGATTCTGATCTGTGTGTTTGGATCTATAAATGTGTATTCTCTGCGCTTTCACAGCCTCTTGTTCTTTAGACAACGGATATCTCCAGGGTCTATGTTCTGTTACTAGTCATTCCATAACTGCACACGAAGTGTCTGTCATGTTAATGTGATGTATTTTATAGCTAACATACATTATGATATTCACAGCTTTCTCTTCATCTTTTGTTTTTTTAGATTCTATATTTATTGACTTTTAGGGAATCGCAACATGAACAAATATAACTTTTTTGAATGTTGTTAATTTGGTGTGCCATACGTATAACATTAAAATTGACAACATACAAGAAAGGGACCCTGTTCTTGTGAGAACAAGAGGGAATCATACAGCATCTAAGAAAGGGGATGAGACCGAAGGCGAGGGGCGGCATTAGCAAGCATTATTTGATTTTGGCCAGGGCCATGTGGAGAAGTTAGTGGCATGGGGGTCCCAAAGGTAAGGAGAACAGGCTGTTCCTTTCAGAATGAAGGTTGTGGGTATTAGGGGAATAGATTGTATGCTTCTTTGAACAGGTGTTTTGTATAGCGAGTGTTTAATGTTAGAATAAGTAGGAGGAGCAGGTACGAAATGGATAGAATCCAAGCAAGAAACAAGGGGTTTTGGGGGTGAGTGTTTAATTTCATGTTGTGGAGCTTTGAATATGTTTTTCATTGTGTCTTTAGCACAGAGAGTAAACTTATGAGACCCATGATATGCCACAGCCATTGATAGCTTCAATAGCACATAGTACTTCACAACAAGAACCATTAAGCCCACCTTTCCTGATGCAAATACCCAGACCTTCATCAGACTGTGGTATTATCTTTTATTTGAGATAGCTTTATGCCTATTGTGTATGTTTAAATTCCCCCACTGCGTTAGCCTCTATTACTTCTGATGGGAGGTTGTTCCATTTACCTACCACGTTCTGATGTTATTCACCATAGTTATTGTAGGTCAACAGACTGAAAAGAACAGGTTGTTGGTAGAATTTGAGTGATCTGCTGTGTACCCAAACAATAACATTTACAATAGTAATAGTAACTTGTATATGGGTCTGGAAACCAACTCAGATATTTTCTGTTTCAGACTACATGGATTTGAACTTATACTGACATGGCAGTATGCATGTGTAATCACTGTGTAGAACTTAATTATCTACAGAAACAGTCATCAATTTAAATCAATGATACCAGCAGCTTGGAAACAAGACAGCGGCTAACAATATCCCTGTAGGGAGAATAATGTGAATACTTGCACATCAGGACAGGCATCTGGTTGAAACAACCCAACAGGTCAACACTATTATGTAGCATAGAATCTAGAACACATATACATTATAAACAGACATCCATTTGATGGTGCCACTTTGCTGCATAATCCAGATGTTCTGTCCGATTACATCAGCATACTGTAATTTTATGATTAAGCTTGTGAATGGTTGTCCGCATGACTTAAATTGGCAATTGCGATTTTAAATTTAATTACGCATGGCCACAAACTATGTTTGTTCCATTTTGGATGCTTTGCAAGGAATTTAGTAGCGCAGCACTAATATATAGATGACTGAATTAAGTAAAAAGAGGCATGGAAAATGTTGGTGATTCAATATGATTTTTTTTAAATCAAATTCATATGCTCCCCCACTTGTAAGATTTAAGAAGAGGCTTTGGATAGAGCTTTAAAAAGCAGTTATTTTGTTCTGTTCGTAATAGGACATATTTTTTTTGTTTATCAGAGTTACCCAAAGTATTGATGCCCTAGAATCATTTCTTAGTAACAAGGAATCTAATTTTTCTATTGTTAAGGAACCGACGGGCTAATAATAATTGCTAACAATTGTAATTATGGAGACAGGTTTTCCTAGTCATTGAGAATAAACCACAAATGTTATTATTTATATTAACCGGTAGAATACATTGAGGAATATGTTTAGGTCAAAACAAAAGTGGTCATGAATTCTCCTCCTTCAACGCTGTTTCTCTGTTATATTTAGACCAGAGAAATTCTAAATAAAATAGAAAGCTATATATGCAGGGAGTTACTGACCTTCTAGTGTGGCAGAATATGTCACAGTATATGTATATATGATGGTGTATGAGACATCATTCAAATCAATAAAGTTACATTTTGTAGCAAAGATTTATTTCAAATTATAAAATAAGTCCCCACTGGCTTTGCAAAGAAGATGCATATTAAATATTACATTTTTACATCAAGTTATAATATGGATTTATTATGAACCAATAGTTGGAATCATGGAGGTGCAGATATACTTTCAAAGAATGGGTCAGGATGAAGGTCTAAGCGAACAAGTTTGTAAGACAAATAAACGGTACAAACAAAATTACCTCTGTTCAGCCGGTGGATTTGTTTGAACATAGTCTTGTACCAGTCCTTTGACCTCTCTGTGTTCTAAGGGAAAAAAAGAATACAGCTTAGACAAAACAGCTTATAGAAAAACAGTGACACCTGCGGAGACTTCACTGAACATACACAACAACAACAATGGGAGAGAGGCAAACAAAAATACAAAAACAAAAAGCTAAGCTGTGACATGAGCACACACTCCAACAGACCGGTCACTAATTCTTCAATTACACAGTATATCTCAAACACATTACAAAAGCAAAATGTTACAAGGTTTAACTTAAGATACTCATTTAAATACACCTGGATAGAAACACTGATACACAAACATACAAGTTGACTGTCATAGACACGATTATACTCACATTTAATGACAGCTAAGGATATTGAAAAAGAACATATACGGTACATTAGTAGACCAGTCCATACACAAAGCCAAATATTAGTTTGATTAAAAATAAAAGCTATGTAGAAAACCCTCATATCCTGAAAAAGATCCAGAATTTTGGTTTCAGAAAGTCTGACTCAGATTCTACAAAGTCTACTGACTCACAAAGACACAGACAGACACTAGATACATTAATCAAGCTGCACAGATTGTACTTAATGAAAGCATGAAGTATTATTGACTTCTTACCCGTAGCGGTATTCCTATTTCATCTGTCACATCCCCAGGAGGACTTCGGATATCTCGTCTGGGATACTCCATTGTGATTCTCTCTGTCTGTGTATTATCCTGACATTTCCTCTCTGGATAAATTAGTGGAGATGTTTTCTCAGCTACAGGTCTATCTACAGTAGGATCTAGAAATTGTAGAAGAATATCTATCAAAACCCTGTTTGTGTCAACAGCAAAGGGGCAAAAATGCAAGCACAACAAACATCTCATGAGTCTCCAGGACAGGACAATAGTAACTGATAAATTATGGCTTCCAAACCGTACACATCTAGATTATTGAATACGAATAAAAAAAGAGTAATTGAGACGTTTCCTGCTAATACTTGCGTCCACTTATGCAAAAAACCCAATGATAAAACTACAGAAACTACAGAAGTGCAAAGGTGTGTTACTACCACTGAAAACATTGCATGGCGTTACTTGAAACTTCAATAACTGCCTAAAATAAATATTGTCTTTTGAAAAATATAAGAAGTGGCACGGCTGAGTAAATAGACTTGAGGCACCAACGCAAGAGAGACAGACCTAGTTATTACCGGGCACTGACCTAATTAAAATTGTAAAAATATCAGGTTATTCCCTTTGGAAGGAACGGAGACATACATAATTGCAATGATAAAAGCTACCCAACTGCAAAATTATTAAGCATGGAAGCATAAGTGCTGGAAACCCCCCAAATTATGTTGCTTTTAATGCATGGATAAGAACCACACTGTGGGCCAGCTGAAACACCTAATATTGTAGCTAAAGGTCCATCAAGCTGTGAGTACTTGGCATAGGTCCCCTGACCGTGTAATAACCAGTGTCCCATGGACAGAATGTGCCTCAAGAGCAGAGCTCGGCGATAACTTGTTAGGAAACATGAAACCAGCATTTGGACCTATCAGTTTAGTAACTCCGGACTTCTGTCAATGCGTTTCTTAAACTGCTGAGTTGGTTCATTTTTGTGAATGCCACCTCAGCTCACATACACTGCCTACCTGGTAGGCCTAAGCTTCCTGAATGTAGCAGTGGTCTGTCATCCAAGGTGGTTATCAGAGGAGCACAAGCACAAGGTGGAAAATGTCACTAAAAACAGGCGTGTGACTGGTATATAAGTTGAAGCGCTCAGTGACACCACTACTTATTCCCCAACTTTTACAACTTTGGCCACTGAGTCCATGGATTCCTATGGAGACTCAACTTGGTAGATAACTTACAATACCCTAAGCAACATCTAGACTGCCCCAAGTTCCCAATGCATGCGATTGCTCAAGGAAAATATTATCCAAGAGGTTTGAGAATCAAGAGACATGGGCCCATGTGACATGGGCCAAGTTGATCATTTAAAACGTAATTATCCATGGACTATTTCTAGGCCAGCTGGACCCTTAGTGAATAGCCTCTAGATTGAAGCAAATTCACCACTGATTCTGTGTTGAAGGGGATTTTTGCAACATACAGAAATATATATATTTATATATATATATATATATATATATATATATATATATATATATATATATATATATATAGTTAAAACAAAATTCCAAACATTTATTCCCTCTTAGATAATAAACATTATGGTATGTTTTCACTTTTTCTCTGTGAAAAAAAAACTGTGGGTTCATTTTAGCCAACATCAAACTTATTGCACTGTCCTGTGTCAGTTTACAAAGTTGCTATTTTTGAAGATCCTAGATTGTGCGTAATCGTTACTAAATGCAGAAAATGTGTTTTGTGTATTTGCCCAGTGTTATTCTTGGTGGTTATATGATACCTAAGATCATTATTAGGGTCTCTTGTTTATCAAAAGTACTTAAAGGGACATTCAGGTCATTATATGGTGTTGCCTGTCTTTTTACACACATGGGGGGTATTCTGCTGAATCCCCCATATGCATTTGCCCCTTTCCACCCCTCCAGTTAAATCCTGTTCAGGAGAAGACCCCATCCCCTACCTCACCCTTTGGAGAGGTACAGCAATAGAATGGGGGGTGAGGGGGTTTGGCAGCTCGGTTTCATAGGATGGTGACACTGGTGACATAGATGCTCCCAAGAGTTTTAATATTGCTGTTAATTAGCATGATTTTAACCCCATCTCTCCCCAGATTCCAATCTTTTAATATTATTTGATAGAAATACATTTTCTACTTCATTTAAAATACTCGCTGGACACAATGCTCTATCAGAGCTACAATTAGATTTGTAGATTTGTGCTAGTCATCTGTTCACTTTATTCTACTAATGACTAAACATTAGTCATATAGTCCAGAACATCCCAGTCGGGTGTGTCATTAGGACACAACACAGAAAAAGACAAATTGGCAGATGACTCTGTATTTTATATTCAGTTACACATAATGATGTGTGCTTTTTCTAGTAAGTCTCGCTAGACCGTGTGACCGTCCAGTGCCAACGCTAAAATGCTACCATTTTTTTTCCTGGTAAATAGCAATACACAGCCACAAGGTGGAGACACACTACAGTACAAAACATAGCAAATACCTAAAATATTTTGTGTACCTTTAAAGAAAAGCCTGTGCCACCAAAAATAGTAATTTCCCCCAAAATACACAGAAGACTAAGGCACAGTCTTAGAGCTGTGCGATGTCTCTTTTCCAACTCCTAATCCATGTATAGAATGTCCCTAAGCGTTGACCTAACAAGGGGGCATCAATAAGCTCTAACGTCAAGGTGATTAATTGAGCACAAAATCAGGTTAAAACAATCAGTGAATATGTGCACGGTTAATATTTTCCAACATCCCAGGTAAAAGGGGACGTTTCAAGCAATTTACATGTGAATAATCAGATAATAAGTGTGATAGGTGTTAATATCATACCTGGCAAACTACTAAGTCGTTTTTGCTGTTCTGTGACAAAACAAAATGCAAAGAGATGCGTGAGACAAGTGGAGCGTGCAGATTAACCATGCATTCCATACATGAGCAGGATTTCAGAACAATGTGACGTTACATGTGAATAATATAGCAAGCATTGCAAGGATGCGATTGGCCAATGAGGACTAGCCAATCAGAGTGCTGTACTTAGCCCATCGCAACATAAACCAACGGATTTGGAAGTCCAATTCATATAACTGTCAGCACTACCTGTAAGACCTGTCACCTTCAGACACAAGCTTGTTAATCATCAATTCAGAGTATACTTTGAATGTACCTTTTAATCCCTAATTAATTCACATAGTATAATAGTTAAATTCTAACATCGTTATTAGAACAATGTAGTAAGTTAAACCATCTTGTGAAATACATATTTTCAATATATTTTATATATCTTTTTAAAAGTTTATACAAAAGAATGACACAATTATAAAATTCTATATATGTTCTTTTTGGAGTCATAGAATAACTTTATAAAATATATACGAACAAAGCAAAGCTGCATGAAAGTGACAGGTCCCACTAAAGTTTCTCCTATCTTCCCTTTAGCAATACCCTTGCCTGTTGCATTCTGAATTAAGGTTAGATTGTCTTTTTTTAAATGATGATGCTGTACACCACATATTGGATGAGTGGAGTTAAGGTGGCCCGATTCAGTGAGTAAAGCACAGCAGTCTTTAAATGCATCTTGGATCTGTATACAACACAGAGAACATGCTTATCTTTTAGGTACAAAAAGATAATCTTTTGGGTACCATTTTACAGCGCTATGGAATCTGATGGCGCAATATAAAACAATAAACAATAATATTAAAACATTAAAACGTTGAAAAAATTAGAAAAATAAATTAAGATTAAAAAAACAAATTTTCCATTAAATGATTGCAAATAACCCATTAAGAAACAGGTCGGTAAGGAAAGAAATAAGCACTCCCACATTTTAGTATTCCCCCCATCAGTGATCTTGTCCCGAGTAAGAGAAAACATTACCGACCCAAGATGATTCCTAATGAAAAATGTTCAAGAAATCATCACAAACACAGAGCGGTTAGCCTTACCTCTGTTGTGCTGCAAAAGTACAATAGTAGGATTTACATTGGTGGTGGAGGGGTACACAGAAGGCTTGCTTATTGGTGTAAGTGAGGATAGTTTATCGTTGCTTAAACCGGACAAATAAACTTCATCAGCCACAGGATCCTAAAAGCAGAAAATAGTGGGACCGTGTTTATTAGACTGGCATGCCGGGCTGCGGAAACTTATTTAGCCCAAAAACAGATGGTAGCGCTGGCATTAATTTACTCTGATAAAGACATTCTGTCATTCAACAACTCAACAAACATTTTATTACACAACTAGTACAAGGCTTGCACTTGGGGGATACACATTGCACTAGTAGAAAAAAATCAAACCTTGTTTGTGAAATCAGGTCCTCTTTAAGAGCACGGAGTTAGACATGCAAAACACATGCAGTATCAAATGAAACTAGATGACTTCACTGGGCATCAATGGAACAAGAGTCGTCACTCCAGATACAGACGACAAGGCGGCTGCACAGTCATCTGAAACTATGTAAAGCAGGTGTGCTATCACACTGCACCCTGCATGAATTATACCATACCAACCATACCATATCATTCTCTAAAACAATAAAATTAGTGCTACCATATAGGTAGATGAAGCAAAATGATCGAAGGAGCCTCTTACAGGCTCTATGGAATTTTGACACAGATTCCAAAAAGATGTTTTTATTTAAAACCCATTTATGATAATATTGCCCTTCTTCATCTATGCATAATTATTACTTCTATCAAAGATGGGGCCCCAATTAGCCTTTATGCTTAGGGTACCCAAAAACATAGCGCAGTCCCTGAAACCTAGACCTATTTGATCTTGATACAATACGAGGTGTCACAAGCTACTTGTTTAGAAAAATAAAGCTTCAATGGTCTTTAATATTACTTCAGATTAGGAAATCAACAAAAATTATAACATTTTTTGATTAGACTAATTTTAATGTTTCGAGTAAATTGATATGTTACATCAATCGTCAAGAAAACCTATTAATCTACATCCAAAAAAGCTGCCTCTGGGAAAAAACAGCTAGCCAAGCAAACCGCACAACATGGCACAAACATACATCAAATATGATGGTGGTGAAAAGGTCTACATTGTTTGAGTATTCCTTGTGTACAGTTGCCAGTTATACATGTAAAACACAAATACACAAATACAAAAATTTACTTTCCGTTACTAAACTTAGTCCATCAAATAATTGACTAGTTTCAATTACAGAATGCATGCAATAAAGCAAAGGTAGAAGTCATGCTTTCTGGCACAGGGCAAGAGTTGTCCTCTTGGTATTTAGTAGGCTAGTAAGGATGCCCTACTTTGTGAGTAAATGCTGAGGAAATGGTGAGGGTATCAACAGCTTACTGTGTGTGAGTAGACTCCACTGAGTTCATGATCCAAGACTCGGTTTGAACCCTCCCTTACTGGAGGAGCCAGTGAAGGTGGTGGAGAACATGGTGGCTGACTGTTTGAAACACAAAAATTAGGAGGGCTTGGGATATGGTTTGATCCCTTTTGCAGATGAGGGGGGATAAAATCATCAATTGTAGGCAAAGCCAAGGGAGAGGTGACAAGTTCTGGGGATGCCGAGAGTTTGCCAGCAGGTACAAGAGGTGGCGGTGGAGTGCTTGAAGTGCCTTCTTGCTCTCGTTCAGCTTTAACCTGGATGAGTGGTACTACTATAACCTCAGGCTGAGCTGTGACTGAAGTGCCATCCTGTGGGAAATAAGGTGTTGTTACGCAGAATGGAAATGACTACACCAACAGTGGAGCTGTGAGGTGACATGCATCGACATGTCTAATAAAAACCATGCTGAATTTACTTCTATCGAACCTGCACAAACAGTTTATCAAGGTAGTCCTAATCTTCATGATGTTCCCGGTACTTACTTCTCTAAAAACACAGCTTTCACTGAAAAGAAGTGACTTTGCAACAATGAAAAAAAGGAAAGCTATAAATTTCAAGAGAAGCTGAATGCATTTATTAGAAACTTAGCAAAGAGGCATCAACAGTTCCAAAAAAAAAAGCTTATCAGTTTACATGAGAAAGGCAACAGTCATACAGAAAGAGTTAGTTATGTGACTTCATGAAATGAAAAATACAAAAATGAAGACATGTACCATGCGTCGGTATCCCTGAGGCTTTAAAGGATGATTTTGCTTTGTTGTAAAATACGGCTCCTTTGCAGTCATGTTCACACCACAAGCTGGATGCTGTGTATCTGGCTCTACGCGTTTTCCCATATCTTGATGAAGAGGACATTGACTCCGGAGAGTATCTATTTCACCATAGCTAATGGAATCTTTACTTGGGACAGTGTCAAAGAATGGCCTGGGAGGGACAGGAGGTGGGGATTTTCCGGTGTCTATTATCGAAGGAACAATGTTTGTGGCTGGTGATTTAGTTACATCAGCTTCCAATTCAGCGCCCTCTTTTCTATCATGTGGAATGCTGGTGGGATTTTCATACGCAGCTGAGCCAGTGCTGTTAGATAAACAAGCTACATATAGGCTGCTGACCTTTTTGTCAGCCTTAGTCTCATGACTGGAACTCATTCCAGCAACACTTTTATCCAAACCGCTAGACTCACTCAGGGGGTGTTGTGGTGACGTGTTTGATAACAAGAAGCTACTACTGACATGCTCTGGTACAACGTGGACAGAAGAAGCTGGGATGTTTGTGTGATCACGTGATTCATCTTGGTTTCCAGAAGGGATAGAAAGTGAAGAGTGATAGTTAGCACTAGGTGCTGTTGGAGGTACATACGGTTTAGGAGCACTCAAGTAAATGCAATCGAGTATTGGTACTGGTTTAAGATAGGATAGTTTAGCGTTAGTATGTGGCCGCCATGCAAAGCTCTCCTCTTTAGGAGGAGGAGGAATGGGGGGAGGAAGATCCTTCTACAATGATTAAAATAAGGAATACGAGAACAAAAAAGAAAAGAAAGAAATGGCAAATTAAATCAGCCATTACAACAAAGACATGTCAATGGAGTCTTACAGTGAAAACATTGGAACAACAATTTCTTTTTTTTTTTTTGTAAATAACATTTTTATTTCGGGGAACAACAATTTCTATTGGATTTCCTTCTCATTATTTTTACTGTTGCTTTGTATATTTTAGGAAATTAAATTTCTTTTGACTTATAAATAGTTAATTTGAGCAGTCGACATAGGACTACATTTTTTGAACATTATGAATTACTTTTTATGTGCCACATTGGAAATTTAGTTTAAATAATACACTGAAGGACTGAATATTTCCTAAATAAAATATAAAATACAAATACTTGATAAGTCATATTCCTCAGTTTTAAATCCAAGGCAACTGACACAGAAATACTTGTGGACCCCAAAGGTAAAAGGTAATACAGGGGTTCAGCACTATGTTTTTTTGTGGGGTCTGCTAGCCAGCTACATAGTACAGGAGCCATGTAGGGGGTCCTGTCCCTATCCCACCAATAACACGATCATATTATCTTTAAAATCATGAAACAGACAATTGCTTTCCTACAAATATAAAGGGAAAGCTATAATATGTATGCTTGGGGATACTGTGGATCTAAAACAGGGCATTTCCCAGCCATAATCTGGAATACATTATGTAAAGCCCACAAAGTATTCAGGGGATTAGTTTTGCCAATTCCTCAATAAAACATTGGCGCACCCCCATGTCCACATTGAAGCTCTCGTGGATCATTAGTGAAGTCACAGGATTGCAGTAACATAATCCCACACTTTGCACATGAAGTACACGCAGCATGTTAGGAAGGACGGAGGTTGACTAAAACTCCTAAAGAATTACTAGAACAATTACAAGATAGTAGTGAAGGTCTTGTATTGCTTTCTATACCAAACAGCACTATATCATAAATATCAAACATAATCGTATACATTAATTTAAGGAGGGGCTTTGAGTGTAAAATATTTTTGGTGGTTTTAAGAAGAAAGGAATGGAATAACAGACAAAATAACAAATAAATGAAATATTTACATAGAAATTGGACAATTTCTGAATCGCTTTAGTACATAACACCATACACACACATGCAAGTCACACCATGATACATCATAGTAAATAATCAGTAGATAAAGTTCCATATCAGATAGTTGAAGATCAATGTACAGTACGGTACGCAATTTGCTTAAAGCATCCAGACAAAAGAATGTCAGTCACTTGGTTGTAGTTATAATCTTCTAATGATTTTCAATCTATGTAACCAATGTAGCTGGCTTGCCCCTGTTCAGTTTTCCCATAGTTGCAGCTCTTCCATAGTCTTAGTAGCCTATCATGTTCAAATTTTATAACTTTAACTAACACGTTCCATCTAATGAAACTGATGGAAACCATCCCAAAGACTCTGCTAGTCTGCTTTATTATTTTATGTCCCAGGCACGATTGAGTTCTGGGTAAGGGCCATTTAATATGTATGGTGATGAGGAATATCCCATACTACAGTTTGGCTAGAGCTTGGGATAATGGAGAAACACACATAAAACCCTCAAATAACATCATCTGCGAAGTGCTATAACCCTAAATACTAATCAGACCTCCACTTATAGTGGAAAATTTTGGTAAATTATAAAGGTTTCAGAAAGGGCTAGTTAACCTACAAATTCCTAAACAAACAGAGAATTGACAGAAGGATAGACATTGTACAGTACCTGTGACCTGCCATCAGAAGGAAGGTGAGGTCTCACACTGCGAAATCCTTTGGCCGCTAGGGATGAGTGCTGAGAGTCCCCATTAGACTCGGCTACTGAAGGAGGGCGTTCATCTGTGCAGATTACGAAGATTGTTTTTAAGTAACGAAGCTACTTTACTACCTCGAAGCAAACAGATCCTTTTAAAATGCTCTTACCTTCAGACGGAGGTTCACCTTGTTTTATTTCAGAACATACATGGAAAAGAAGAGAAAGAAGCACAGGGTAAGCGTCCACTTTCTTCAGTACAAAACAAGTCCTCTTCGGAGGACTGAAACACTGTTACAACTTCAGACTCTGAATGGGATTGCTAATGCTAAGTGCCATAGTAACTGGCATTACATATCAAGTTCTCGCTGTTTTGACCTTTGTGGATACAAAGAATTCTTTCAGAGCAATAAAGACAGAATTGTCAATTGACTCTAACAGTTTGCAAGGCAGCAAACACAATAAAGTGGTTGAAAGCTGTGAACATGATGTGAATCGGGCTCAGTGATCTCAATGCATATGGCATTTACGCTATGAGTTTTTAAACCGCTAATAAGCAGTGTTCCAAAATGTTTGACATGACATTAATTATAAATTGCAAGAGAGTTGAGGTTGACAAGGTATTAAAGAGAATACAGCTGTAACATCCAGATCATGACAATGGTTAGAGTGGGGGTTGGTAGGGATTTCATGTTATTTACACTTTACAACATACATTAAAAAAAATCTTAAAATGAATTAAGAAAACAAAATTGTAATATAGCTTAGATGTAATGTAAAGAGAAGTTGGTAGAGAAATGGAACGGTCTCTCAGCAGAAGTCATGTAGGCTGAAATAGCGAGGGAGTATGCATGGAATGGGCATAAAGCTATCCTGACAATGGGACAGAACCAAGGACTGATTGGTGTTTAAATCCTTACATCAAGAAAAATGGGCAGACAAGATGGGTAAAGTTCTTCTGTTAAATTCTATGTTTCTATGTTATAAGCAAGGGCTGGGTTTAAGTGTAGGCAGGTATGGGCTCTTTCCCTTAGTCTACTCTCATCTAGACCTTACATTTATCATTGTATGTGTTACAGGTAGGACTGTATACATCAAGAGAACACAATGTCCTTAAACAGCATATCCAACAACACCAGGCTTGGCCTATGGGGTATGTGATTGGTCTAGTCACAAGAGGGGAGCAGGATTTCTTAATTTTTCCATCCTAAAATGGAGAAGACTACGACTTTGTATTGTATTATCTAACTTGGGAGGCTGCGGTTAAGTGAAACATTACAATCCCCTGACCAAGCATTTTGAGGGCCAACCCCAGCGAGCTTCAACAACAAGAAAGACCGAGCTGACCCTAGATAATTTAAGGAGGTTTCTCATCTCATCGATTTATTATGCAGGGCAGCTCAGTACTTTTTTCCCCAAAAGAAGCTCATCAAGATTGACCTTCAACAAACAAAGCAAAGCCAGGTAATTGAAATGTTCAACCCTCCCGCAAACTGTTATTTATACAGACATTTTCTGTGTCACCACACATTGAGATTTATAACTTACTTGGTGACAGCTCAATATCCAGCGTTGATCGGCGTTTTACAACTTCCCCCTGTGCCTGAGACGACCTGAGGGTGACCGCTCCTTTCCCAGTGCAAATTTTAGCAGGATCAGCATCTAAAAACGGACAAATGGATCGTAAGAAGAATCCATTTCACTGTTGCGTTCTGTGATTTCACACAAAGTATCAAATCTTGATGGCGTTTTGTTAATTTGTATCTAATATGCTTAAACTATATGTGGATGTTTCTTTGTCCCATGGTGATATGTCTGTAAATTCAAACTGAAATCCTAATCACCACCTTCCCATCCAGTCCTGATACTTCACCTCTCACTTTAAAATGTGTATATATATATATATATATATATATATACATATATAATACGTATTTGACAAGTATATTATTATAATATATCCACTCTGTCATGCGTCTTTATAAATCTACAAAAAAAATAGGGTTAGCTTTGCAAGGGTTACAGGGTGATCCTGATCATTTCAACAGTATGGTCAATATAAAATGAAAAGTGCAGCGGGAAATATCACATATATTATTATATGACTATATATTCCTAGCATATATGCCACAAACTTTTTACTTCCCTTCCTCTCTCCCTCTTTCTTTTCACCTTCCCTCCCTTTATTTTCTCTCTTCTTCTTTTTTCCATCTTTCTTCTGCCCCCTTCTTTCTCCCCTCATTTCATCTCTCTTTATCCCTGCTTCCACTCTTTCATCGCCTCTATTTCTTTTCACGTCTTCTGTCTTTTCCAAATTTTTTCTCGCCCTCACATTCTTCCCTCTCTCTCTCTCTTCTCTATCAGTTTCTTCCTTTCTCCATTACACTCTCACTTGTTTTCTTTCTAATCGCTCATTTTTCTTATCTCTCCTTTTCACCCCCCCTCTTCCTTTTTGTACTTCTCACACCTATGTCTATTTCATTGATCCCCTCATACCACCGTCTGCAAACATTATGCAACAGCATGTTTTCTTTTACTTATTTTTTTATGCTGCTCTATAAGAGAGCAGTGGACATTGTCTTGAGATCCCCTTGGTGGACTTTTATGACCCCATGGATCTTAATTAGCACAGAGAACCCCTGTGATTTAACTAGTGACATCACCAGTAAGGTTCCCCTGTGCAGAAACCAGGGGAATCATATGGGGAACCCTCTGATTGCCGTTTGCGGCCCAATGACACCTCTGTCATTGAGGCTGCAGCATACAGCATCGCATGCTTATAGAGCATGCATTGACTTTTAAGTTGGCATTTAAATCCCCTCAGAGTGTTGTTACATTCATTCACAAATTGTGGCCCCAGTTGTCAGAGGGGGAGACAGGACTGTCAGTCTGATCCTCCGCTCACTGACAGGGATTTAGTCCTGCTAACAAGGGGCAGGTCAGGCAAGAGGGAATGGGAAGCAGTGGTCCGAGTGGAGGAATGCTGGTGGGATTGGGTAAGAACACAGGGGGCAGGGAGGGGCTGGGAACATCAGAGGGGAGCTGGAGGGGACAAGGAAAGGCTGCGGGGTACAAAGGGACAGGGAGGGAAACAGAGGACACTTGTCCTTGTTGGAACTTTAATGATGGGCAGGACAAGGCTACATATGCACTTGGATTTGACCTTACTTTAAGCCCCATCCAGCATGACCAACAATTCCCACAGTGACAAGGCTATTGTGTATAATACATTTTAGATAATAAATATTGCAAAATATTATGAACTGAAACATATCCTGTATATAATTCAAATTGCGGTATATGTACTGTATCGTTCCTCCAGGTATTTTCCTACAAATGACTTATAGTTTCCGAAATAAATTTGAAGGAAAAAAAAAAAAAATACTCGCATTTATAAATTGGTCTGCATTTAAAAAATTTAGTTTTCTCTTGAATATATTTACATTTTTATCATCTTGTTCACTTTGTATAATGATGTATTTTATACATATAGGGTATTATTGGCATGCTCTTTCATCCTTCAGAAGTAAATATTTATTATTTAGCCATGGGCATCTTGATTAAGTGAAAAAAGTGAAAAAATGAGTCAGTTTTTCTCCATTCCGATTATATGCTCCTTTAAAGAACGAACTATGCAGACCTTTTTGCAGTGTATTTGGACAAGTGTTCCTTCAAAATAAAAATGCTGTTATCTGGATCTCAAACCAATATTTCCATAATAACAGGACCCCAAGACATGTCACTGCCCAGATTATATTACAAGGAGCTTGGTGGTCAAAGCTCATAAACTGCTGGAGCCTATCTTTTTGCACTGTACTACATGGATCATTGGGAATGCATACCCTTTTGGTCTCCTAAAACATATATAGATTTTATTAGCCATGTCCAGAAGTCATCACCTTCTAACTGACTTACAATGGATCTTGTCAGTTCTGCAGTGATGTCATAGACTAACTTTATATAGCGTTAATATGATGGAATATTTTGACAATCGCAGTACAAAAAGCATAGTGTATAAGGCAAACCATTCTCCTTTGGACACCATACTACAAATGTTTAGCTCCCATGTAGAAGAATAAAAGCAGCAGCCAGAGAAGGCTATGTTGGTTATCCATACTTTCTCAAATTATTTTGGTTTGCAACATGATAATAAGTTGAATGACCAGACTTTCCAGTTTTGACAGATGTGTGTCTAATTAACCTATGTAACACTGCAACACAATGACTTAGAGCATTCAACATTGCAAATAAATCAGTTACATTAGACTAAATTTACAATCACTTGCCCGGTGATCTATGGTTTTTGTTGGCTACTTCATTGAAAATAACAGATCCTCAAACACAAGTAAGAGAAGTAATACAACCACAGAAAAAAAACAAAACATACATCTAATCTGACATCTCAGTAAGACACTGACTTGTTTCTTTTCTCAAACAAAACTTGTTATATACTAGGATGATGAACAAGAAATAAATAAGGTCATGCTGGGCATTGCATTGTGAGTAAAACATGTGCATGCTTCCCATGCTAAGCCTGCAACAATGAAATAATAACATGAACATAAGGTTTATATAAATTAGATAATGTTTATATATATAAAAAAGCAAATACATGTACACATACACACACTCAAAGATCATTCTATTCAGATAGGAATCTACCAAGGACATTTGGTAGAATAACGCCTTTTAAACATTATTTGCTATTAAAATATAAATATTGTGTATTTATTGCAGGATATTAAATGCGTAAGTAACACATTCAAATTATTAAGCATCTAGCCGCACCTTTTATTACCCCAATACGCCGTATGTAAATTCATTAACAATAGAGCTGGAAACGCATAGAATGTTGGATTTGCAGCTAGACTGCTCCATGCACGGTAAGGCTGGGAACAGCACGACATCTGGGACAGTGGTAGAACCATCCAATATGTGGCACTAGGCCAAGAACATGTAGGAAACGTGTTCTGCATCTGATGTGCAAATACTTATTTGGCCCGCCGACGGAGTTTTGCCAGCCATAGCAGATAACCCTATTTCCTTATTCAGTATGATTAATATGATTGCGGGGACATTATAGCCTTCATATGCAATTTAATGCTTATGATAGCCGTGTGCCCTCTGTAAACGCATGGAGGAAGTCAGCAGGATCCTTACATACATTTGCCCTCTATTTTCCCCTCTCAGTGCAAGTGCTTTCCTGCCTTCCAGCTTCTCCTAACGTTAAGTGCCTTTTGCCAGTAGAGAATGCATTTTTAAGTACTTAGTACATTAATGTGCCTTCTTTGTTGGTAGGGCTGAATAGGGGTACTGGAGCGTCCCTTTAAGGACTGCATAATCTCCATTTCAGTTTTGATAAACGGTAACAATTAATTTGGCTTCTAAACACAAACATAGTTAATAGCGTCAGCTTATGAAAAGAAACACACAGAATTTCCATGCGTGTCCTTGTGATTAGTTAACTTGTACGTGTTAAGATTTTATAACTTTGCAACATCATGCTAGTAAGTAGAAAATACAGCGCAATGCATTTCAACTGCCAAATGAAAATTATAAAACAATTGCATTTTAATTTATGAAATGGGGTTACAGAAATACCAGCCAGATATGCAGCAGGCGCAACGTAAGCAGCTGTTCACAAACTTAAATAAGAATGCGATTTCATATTGCTTCCTGCAGTGGAGCATAAGTAATCATTTACAAATAAGAGAACACAAGCATTCAAACAAATCATTTGATGTGCTTAACATGTGAAAGAGCCAAGCAAAAATGGAGAAAACGCATTCCTTCATTTGGTTCCATAGGGTACCTGGAACTGGCACAAGATCAGGAAAGTTGTTCACCGTCTTCACGGGAATAATTTGTACAGCAGAAACCGAGCGTACACTTAAAGTAGATTGGTTTGCTGTAAACAGAAAAGGATAGAAAGTGTATACAGAACACACACATTCCAAAATATACAGTCAAACACCTAACAGAATCGGAATACTTGACCGTGGAATGATGGGTTAGCAACAGATCTTGGCTGTGACACATTTAGTTTATGTTGAGTTTGATAGCATAAGCGGGCTATACAATTTAGTTACAATATTATGACTTCCAAGTCTATAGCAAATGCATTTTTGCTCCACAATATTTATTATATAGAAACAGAACT
This sequence comes from Spea bombifrons, assembly GCF_027358695.1. NCBI lineage: Eukaryota > Metazoa > Chordata > Amphibia > Anura > Pelobatidae > Spea > Spea bombifrons. Next base: position 18,007,734 of record NC_071097.1, on the reverse strand, counting down.
GGTTTATTCAATGAATAGTTTTCATTTTCCCCAAACAATTCTCTGCTTGGTTGAACTAGTCCACCTTGGACCTGGAGCTGCAAAGGATGAGATTTACCCCAAAAATGCGAAAGGAGTAAGGCTCAACTCCACACAATCACCGCCAGAAAAATCCCATCCAGTCCCACCCATTTCCTATAAAAATTATAATGTTCTCTACCCATTTCATCTATTTTCGACTGGCTAGAAACAGTTAATGAGTAAAACAAACCTTAACATTGTAATAGGCACCGTGGTAGACACAAGAACATACATCATACAACACCACATGTATGGCAGGAGAACTATATGCATATCTTGGAATTTCTTACTCTGGACTTTTTATATGTTTTACCTTCTTCAAAGAACACGCGTAAATGGTATTGCGTGACAGGGAGCCTGGAGACATTTTGAACATTGTAATACCATCTCCCTCCTTTATGTCAGCCAGATGTCTCAGGTTAGAGGGAATATGAGGCAAAATGCTCAGAGCTACCTGATCAGCACCATCTTTGGGAAAGCCGCTCCCCTTAAACCGTCAATATCGATATGAATACAGATCACGTATTTAAAAATGCTCATCACAAAATATTTCACATGCTAGCCTTGCTGCTCAATATATATTGGCTTAGTAAGGAGAATATACCGTATTGGCCCGATTATAGGCCGCACCCCCCCCACTTTAGGTCTTTAAAGTGGGGGTGTGACCTCTAATCAGGGTTTAGCGCAGGGATGCGCAATTCACATGCCCGACGCCGGGGACATGCTGGGCAGGTGTTTCTTTTCTTTATCATTTATCGCAGCGCTGCAGGGGACCTGGATCATCCTCTTTGGCAGCTGGTGGGCTTCTGCGTGATGCAGACAACCCCAGCTGCTGCCGGCCCTTCCGCCGGGGCTTCTATGACGCGATACGCGCAGATAACCTCTGCTGCTGCGGGGACTTCCGCCGGGGCTTCTTTGACTGAGCGTCAGCATAAAAGCCCCGGCGGAAGTGGCGAGAAGCAGCAGAGGTTGTCTACGCGCATCGCGTAGAGTGGCATATCAGGGGTTATAAAGCATTTCTGCAGGACAGAGTGGCATATCTTGGGAGCAGAGGGGAATATCTATAAGTAAGGTGCATTATGAATTAATGGCTATTAGCTTTCCAAATTTCTGTTTGTATATAACCTATGCTGACTAACTGCATAATAGATACCAAAAATGATAAAATATTGCTTTACCATTCCACTCGTGTATTTTTTCTCTAAAAATATATATTTTTCTTTAAAATAGCACCAAACGTTAGGGGTGCGGCCTATAATCGAGCCAATACGGTATGTTTGCACATCACTGTTTCTTAGATTCAGGTTTACAACATCTGCTTAGAACTCAATACATGAAACGCGTTATTTAAAAATTACGCCAGGGTGTCGTAGACAGCAGAATTAAATGAAAGCATTAGTATACCAGAAAGCACGATTCTTACGCTTGCGCCTCGGGATGCGTCTTCTTGTCAAGCAGAATGCAGAGGTCATTTCAACCACCAAGACAAAGTTTTAGGTTTTTTTGCTAGTGTTAGGCTGTATCATGATAATATTTAATGCAGATCCAAGGTTGGAGACCACAAAGCATGAAACGTATGAAGCTGGTTTAGATCTGCTTTTGCAAAGCTGTGCAAATCCCTTGAAACCAAACACAGGACTGCAGTGAATAACAACAGTGAATAACATCATGGACCTTAGTGCTTTAACTATGATAGAAGATTAAAAGGTTAAAGGCAACTAAGTAAGCATAAAACAAGCATACCTTTATCTTGCATGTTGCATGTTGGGGTTATCCCATTCACAACGTTGTTGGATAGGCTAACTTCATTTTCTGAAACAACAAGAAAAGCAGCATTAAAAATATTTCATCCTCAACACACATTGAAAATATTTTTCGCTGAAGTGCAAACCATTAAAGGAATGTACCGTGCAATAACAAAAAGTATATTTTAGTACCTGCTAACAATAATATGTAGCAGAATGGGGGTCTGCAGATCAGTCATCAATAATAATGAGGAAGAAAATGATACAGACGTCTCATTTGTTAATTCCAGTAGCAAAAAAAAACAAAACAAAAAAAACCCGTATTGCACAGATTTCCATGCATTCAAAGAACTAAAAATATGTATTTTATTTTAACATATGAGTATATCTCTATTTAAGGGTGAAAATGGTGACTAGTATCGTGGGTAGCCAAAAGACTATAATAATTGTGGACTATGATTGACAGTTGTAGTCCTAAAACAGCTACCTTCCTATCTGTTGGCTACCCCAAAACCTATGCATGGAAAATCATGGACCAGATGAACTCAAACAGTTACCTGAAGTGCATGCATTCACGTACATTTGTATGTATACAGTTTTTTTTGTGTTTTTGCTTACCAGAACTCATCTTGTATGTGTTAGAGTTTTTCTTGCTTTGGTTTCTGTTAACAAAAAAAAATAAAGAAAAGGTTTAACTAGTACTGTACATGATGTTGGTTTTTGTCACTATTCAGTCAGGAGCTATGTAAAACATCTAGTAGCAGAACATCCCGGGCCTCATTCCGCACACATTCCCATGTATGGTGTCCTTCACTCCTCCGGCTTTGACTCATAAAATTCTATCCCTGCTTATTCAATATCAAGGGAGATGAAGTCATACAGAAATACCCCGGTTGTTTACAGAGGAGACACAAAGCGTGGGTTAGAGAATAAAATGTAAAATTATGCACCGATATTTTCAGTTTGCTATTTAAGGGAATCTCATCTAAATTTAGCAAAACACAGTTTGCGGTATAAAATAACATTAAACATGAAGGTGGCAGCCAATCACTTGTATCAATAGAGTATCGGTAATTATGGGATTCTTTTAATAAATAAAAGCAACTGACTTATGGATCAAGATCCTGTGATTACAGGAGCATACCCTGCTATTAGGAGGTACCAGATTAGGTGATGGGGGTGGAAATAATAATTTAGAATGAGAGTGATTTTACCTTTGTTTTAGTTGTAGTATTGTTTTGTACAGCAAGCAGTCATAATATAAATGTTATATTTTAAAGTGTACTTAATTACACTGTCTAAACAATACCTTTAACCAGAGCAATATCATAGTACTTCACTAAAATACATTTTTGAAAAAGTCTTTTGCACAGCAGAGGTGTTTTGTTTTATATTAGAAAGGTATTCTTTGTACATGCAAACAGAAACTCTGATGCTGCACCCACTCAGAGCAGCCAAAGCACCGTATCTGCTCGAATATAAGAGCAAATGCTCTGAGAAATACCCCTCGTCTTATATTCAAGGTCGTTTTATAATCTGACTTCAAACAGAGGTCTGACTATAAGACTAAGATCCAGATCTGCAGGGGACCTGGATCATCCTCTCCGGCAGCCGGTGAATGTCAGCGCGATGCACGCAGACACCCTCCGCTGCTGCCCGGCACTTCCGCCGAGGATTCTATGACGGAGGGCTGGCGTGACATGACCTTCCGTTGCTCAGTCATAGAAGCCCGGAAGTGCTGGGTAGCAGCAGAGGTTGCGCAGACGTTCACCGGCTGCCCCCACCAGGGAGTCTGAAGCAGGGGGGACCAGTCTTGGGATGTACTGGTACGTCTGGTGGGGGCAGAGTGGCATATAGGGGGTATAAGGCATATCAGGGGGGCAGAGTGGCAAATGATTATGGTGTAGTGTATAACCAGAAGATCACAACGTTAACAAACACCCCATAAAACCCAATGCATTAGGATTCCCTAAACTGCACATGATACAATCACCTTCTTCTAATCTCCCAACTCTAGTGAAGGGTTACTGCGACCCAGCAATGGTGTCACACGGCGTCAATAAACAGCCCTGATGTCTTGCATTCTCTTTTGACAACTGTTCTGTCTAACCCAGTCCATGTAGTCACATATGTTTGAAAGCACTTTGCATCTGGTTTCAGAACCTAGTAACAAATTGCCAATGTGGTTTCATCGTTCCATTACCTTGCCAAATGAACTAGTGTCAGTATGATAGTACAGTAAATGCAAATTCAATGTGTATGCAAAATTAATCTTTTACCCCCCTACTGCAGAAACCAGATATTTCCTATGATGTTATTTATTCTTATTATGTTATTATGTCACTGTATTTATCTTGCAAAATTACTCAAATGTTAAGCTTGTATGGTGTACATGTTTTACTTCATTAAACTACTGCTACAGAAATAATTGTGAACATCTTGATGTCACATCAAATGCCCTATAATCTGTTCAGCTTTGTAACTGTTTGTTAAAAGGATAAATCATTTTAAAAAAAAGTTGTGTGTCATATGTTTCTTTCCTTCTCATTAAACCTGTTAAACCCGTTTCAAGCATTAAATTGGTACTATATAAGCACAAAAGCTTTATTCCATTTAATACACTAACTATGGGGGATTATTGCTTTACAGGCAAAACACTCACGAATAAAAGTTATCTGGGGGGAAACTTTAGCTTCCCGCTAATATGCACATTGTTGTAGGCGTTAAATTTCATTAATCTGTTCAAATGGCATGATGTTAAGACATAAAAAAGTCAATGCAGCGCAGGCATGCTATCCCTGAGCAATGTACTGCAGTGGAACATTGTATAGCACGTTCTGATTCCCTTTCTTTTGTGACAAAATGTAATTGGTATTTAAAAAAGTTTAAATAATTTGTTATAGGGCAGCCCACTCTGCTAACCCTAATTAGGCTCAATTATCACCTAGAGCATGACAAAACCAAGACAACACATTTTCTGTTATGTATAGCATTTTCATAATAATGTTTCTTCAACAACTGACATCACTGCCCATTCTTGGCAGATACCATATCATATTAATTTGGTACATGGCTCCCTTCCTGTATCATACCATGCTGCTCGTATTACGCCGTCACATGACCCGTCTGTACTATGAGCAACGGTGCGCGATACAGGAAGAGGCGCCACGAGCGGTAGGCCAACACCAGAGTCCAAGTGCAGCTTAACTTAAAAAAACAAAAACATTAAGAGCCCAGAAACATTTTTTAATTGAAGAAGCAAGTGCTGGGCATCTCCAGGGACTATATATAATATAATAATGTATAGCAGGCTGTTTTTCAATAATATTGAATGTAAAATAAAGCATAATAATCCGGTGTCACTATATATTTGGTCTTATAATAATTTCCATTGAGTTTACAGATAAAATTAAAATTAAGTATCAAAATAATAATATGAAAACAATGATTAAGAAAAAAGTACAGCTTTTTTGTAAATATAATCCTTCTACTAATAAAAATGAATGATTAATGGAAATACTCATAAGTAGTTATATATGCAGTTTATGATATGATTAGCAAATTCCCTATAAATGCCAAACAAAACAGTAAAACTAAAGGTCACAAAATAATTTTCCTAATTGTCACCACTCCAGTTAGTTTACTTATCCAACAAGTATGGTTGTACATGCATGTAAATTGCCAAAGGGTAAAAATTGAGCTCATTAACGATTGGGTATTAACCCTGTTTTTTCTGGAACCTAGCAATGCCCTGCCTTGTAACAAATTAAATACAGAAACCTGAAAAGAATGTAAACAAAAAGAGAAATATAAAATATGTTTGCAAGGTGGTGAATTGCGGAACTGAAATAGAATTCTCTTACCTGTCGCTATCCCTTTCCGCTATTGGTTTTTCATGCATCTTTCAATTTATTTAGAGAGAGATTAAAGAGAAAGCTTGATGTTCACAAATGACCTGGGTGTTGAGAAAAGCCTCTCAATTCCGTTGATTTAAGATCCTTGTCGATCCCCACCCTCCTCTGTGCTTAAATTAGCTGGGTTTCTTAGTGATGTCATTCAGTCACGATCAGCTATTTCTTTCAGCGGCCTGACATTCTATGACTTGGACATCAACCAGAATAAAACATATCTGAGATGTCTAGGGGCAACAAGCTGTCTAATGTAGCCGATTCACCCCTTATTTCCAACATGGAAACTGTCAGCAAGAAAGATACTGGCTACACATAACAAAGTAAACAGGGGAAAAATGCCCACTCGACAGCATCAAAGGAATATTTTCATCAGTGAGAAGGGGATCAACACACAAAGGTTATGTTTCAATGGACAGATTCCAAATAGAACGGACACTGACACCACTGATAGTATACATGTCTGTACACCAGTAATCAAGACTGGACACCTCGAATTATACTATAGTCTTGAAAGAATACTAGCATTATTAGCCATATGCAGGTAAAAAGCCACACCGTTGACATATAATGCAGAATACTTGGTTATGTGTCTAATTCGAGAAAGTCTAGAATATGAAATATTCCTAAATAGTCTTAATTGGTTGCTAAATCACGCAGTGTGGTTCTTGGCACCTTACATGTGCATTCAACAATACCAGGAATTATATTTCTAACGCTGACTTCAATTATAAAAATGTTAAATTCAGCATTGTACGATTAACAGCGCCTTTAAGCTTCTCCACATATCCTATACCCCCTGCAGTTTGTGGATATGCGGTGTTACTAATCACAAGGGCGCCTTTCTGACCCTGTAAAGTGACACAAAGCAGCAAACTTACATAAAGCATGCAAAACATGTGGCCCCTTCACCTAAACTTTGGCCCTCAGTTTCTGGTTTCACTTTGAATGAGTAATGGCTGATCGAGATCGAGTAGATATAACCTTCAAACTACACTATTACTTGTTTTTTTTAGTTTTAAGAGTTTTTTTCTTGAGATGATGCGAGTTGAAATGTTTCACTTACTGTGTCATCTACACACTATGGAAGGCCAACACAGCCCTCCTTGCAGGAGAAAATGATTCACCTTAATTCAAGCTTTGTGAATAAACCCCTTTGACGTACCCTTCATCAATATCACCTAGACTCTAGATTCACATAATCGATAGGTTCGATTTATACCATAATCACAATCTGGGTTTAAAGGACCTTCGGCTGCCATGGAATGCTTTACCGTTGATAAAGCACACGACTGCTCCATTCATGCTTACAACACACAGGTCTAACAGAATGAACACACTTCAGATCACCATTAAAAATGAAAAGAAATAACTGAAAAGAAGAAATCTAATGTTTTTCCAACACTCCATGCAGAATACAGTGGACTATGTGCCATTTGTACAAATATGAACAAACAACCTTGGGGTCCATCTGGATCACATATAATGTGTAGGGATATCTATTATTAGGATACCAGTGTAGCAATCTGTAAATGGATGCGGAAATGATACTCAATCATTCTGCGTGTATCAGACCTTTCTGCGCTAAAGGAGAATGCAGTTTTTCCGGTACAGGGCCTGTGGTGCCGCCATACTAGCCACAGCTGCAAATGGATTAAGATGGATGAAATGTTCCTCACCAACAAATGTTCATCAACCTCAACGCTCAACCTCCAGAGCATTGCTTCAGACTAAAAAGAGGTTGATAAGAAAAACTAATTTTACTCCAATAATAAAGGTATACCCATATACTGTAAAGCTCAATATGTATATAGACATACATACAGTACATGTATATATAAATTCATGGAACGTTTATGGTTGTAGATACAGTAGATCACTCTAACAGACAGTCAGTATGCATTTATAGTCTGAGAAGGTATTTAAATATCATTATTGAGGAAGAAAGAGTTCATGGTAACGTCTACAGTAGGTGGTGTCGGTTCCTTAAGAGAATTGCATGTCTTGAATTTGTAAACAAGCTTATGACAGCTCTACCCCGAGAGATAAAGACGAGCACATTCAGATGTCACAGAGCCATATGCCACGCTGCAAGTATAAATAACTCTAGCACCATAGGCAATGAGATTAGAGACCCATTAAGTCAGATCAAGTGGGATTTGTGAACAAGATGTTATTGAAATAGTTTGGATTTATGGAAGTGCCGGAATATAATGTTTTAAGGTAAACTCATACAAAATATGATACGCAGCTATTCAGATTCTTCTTTAATTCATTGTACAGTCACTGAAAGATTAGATAATATAGTATACATTAACCAACCTAGTCAAATATGTAGTTATTACTTCTGTTACAGGATATATTTCTTCTGTAATATATATTCTGCAGTGATTCCACTAATCGCTTCAGAAGGCACATATCCACAGGGCAGCGCAAAATACTCTCTAGGGCACATGGCGTGGGCCACGATAATCAATCACCCTGTATTATAAATGAAGTGTGGATGGCCAAGCTATGTAATAATTTTGAAACTTGCTGAGTTTCCAAGCGTCTTTAATTCAAGAAATGTATCCAGACACAGGCCTGAATTTAATTATGTCACTTAGCATTATAACTATATATATATATATATATATATATATATATATATATTGCTCTAAGCCAGCAAACACTCTCAGAGGGCCAGCAGTAGAAGCCAGGGCAATAGAGGGATTTGGGTCCCAAAGATACACTGTCCCTCCCAAGCAAGCATACTTGATCGGTAAGGCAACACACATGGTCCTTATATAATAAATTGAGGTTATGATCAATGCTGGGGCAGACCCATGCACTCTTTTATGGATCCAGAAATAAATGCCACAAGCTCAGTATATTAAAAATAAAAACACCTGGCAAACACAATGCATGTATAAAAAAGTATCTCATTACAATGTAGCACATTTAGATATTAGGAAAAACGCGTTGGGTGAAATAGAAAGCTTCAACTAAATAGCTAGCACACGACTATAGTGTAGCCAAAATTTATGGGAAAATAAAAAAGGGTAGAAGACGCTGCACTTGACTTTATACATTACTGTGACTTTTTCCAATAAACTCCCTCTCCTTGTGCACCCTCTTTTATTATATCTTAGCTAGTTTTTGGGGTGAGCTGGCAAAACAGCTACACTGCTTGCCAATTCTGGACTACAGAGAAGCAGCAGAGCCCGTCAGGGTGCGGGAAATGCAAATGCCATCACACCCAGACTTCGCAATCACCCAAAATGCTTAAATCTAATGCCACAAATTGTATATTCTACTAGATACAATGTAACCTCTGTTCCGGTACGCGGCAGAATGCTGCACACACGTGGATCAGAGTTGTTATATAGTATAATATATATACTATAACGCACATTTTACGGGAAATGACATGTTTGCTCAGCTGCACAATTTCAAACACTCTAATGAAGTTAAATAACCAGGGCACATAACTAAATAACTCCAGTAAAGGTGATCATAGATGTCCGGCTTTAAAGGAAAATACTATGAATACCAAGCTAAGACATTAACACAACTCTGTAATATTTGTGGTTTCTTTTAAGTAATCCCAGCAAGATTAAAACTTAACTTTGTACATATTTTGGAAACACAGAGCACGTGTATCAAGTACAGCGGCTACTAAATATACCATAATATTAAGATTCAACATTAAATATGTTTTGGTTTAAAACTGGTGCCGCAGGGAAAAAAAAAAACTATTTTCATGAGTGGAACCAATTGGTAACAGTATATTTAGATAATAAAGGATATTTTAGGGTGTAATTTTTTTATTTGATTTATTCATCATCTTATTTTTTATGCGTTTAAGTTACTTAAGCATTCCAAACTTTTGTTTCTCAAATCTAACAAATCTCTTTATAGTTTGACAAGTGGGGTACGGACACGGAAATTAAGAGAGGCTGCTTCATAATGCATACACTTGCAATCATATTGTAAACACCTTATGTTGAAGAGTTAAATATGTATGTCCTTTTAGTATTAAATATATAAAAGATGAAGTTATTGGAATAAATCAAATATGCGGTGTAGTATTGAAATTGAGAACATGTGTGAAGCAGTGATGTTACGAGCTGGATTCTGGTAGCCCATTCTTGTTCATAATCATTGTTGGAGCCTGTCTACTTGGAGGCAGTTGCCTCCTTTATGGAATAAGCTGTACATAATACTTTTATATATACTGCATTTGCCCAGTGGAATAAAATTATGTTTAATTTGTAATGAACTATTCCACTCTGCATTTTGAAAACTTTTGCCGATAAGTTAAATTTTTCGAGAAGTATGGTACATTCAACTAAAACCAAATGATGCTACCAAAAGACTGATAGGGCTATGTCTTTGTTCCCCTAGAACCGTTCATTTGTCTCAGTTTCAGACCTCTCTCTTAAAGTCTTTAAAAACAGAGAAGCCTCTGGCAGACAGATGTGCAGTCGCCCAAGATACCTGACGGAAAGCTGGAGAAAAAAAATCTAAAAAATAAATAAATCATTAATCAAAGAAATTAACTGACCTGAATTACATCACAGCAACAGACTACAGTTAACAACATGGTGGGCATGATGTCACACATTTAATGGCTCTTCTCTCCCTATTTAACTGAAAGGGATTAAACTTTTTTTTTTTAATATTATTTTCCTAGTATAACCCTTCAATATATTTTAAATAAGTTTCATAAAGGTTATATTTTATTTTATTTGCAATATGTTGTGGGCAGGAAAACTAGTATAACCAGTGGCTTGGACAAGGCAGATTATGCATAAGTGATACCTGGGTTTATGCTTACTATTACCTCACCTGCGTTAGCCGAAAAGTCATACTTCCAGCCGAAAAGTCATACTTACACCGATTTGGTTTAAGAACTACCATGTCTGTAGGGGCTCCACAAAATTGAAAGTGTTTGTTTTATTGACTTAATCTAGATTTAGTGCTCATTTAACCATTTGAAGAACACAGAAACGTGTTGTGGCCCTGAGAGAATGAACACTTGTTGACAGCAGAATAATTAGCACTGGAAAGAATCACAGGGCAATGCTTGCTCACTTGTACAGTCTAGAAAACCATCAGTATACAGTTTCAAATTACATCAGGTTTCTGTAATGGAGGACTAAAATGTCAAAGTGCATGCCAAAATGTAAACATTGTTTCTATAAAGGAACATAATTACATTATTATTAATAAATAATATTAGCTTTAATTTGTTACATTTAATTGTGACCGTTAACACATACAGTACTTAACAAATATACATTACTACATACAGACACATCGGGATATAAGAACCCTGCCCGTGAGCTCGCTATCTATGGCAGATATATAAGTTCCTGGCAGGAATTGTGTGCTTATGAGGGCCCCGCTCTTGAGTTTACAATCTAAGGGACCAGACATAAAAAGCTTGTAAAATGTAAACCGCTTTTGTGATAACTTATAAATTTCCTTTGCAGTAGCCACCCTTTCTCATTTTCTTTGGTGGGTTCAGTATGTGAATTATAAAACTCTCCATTAAACCAGCAAGAGTGCCAGCAAGTGTATCATTTCTCTAACTCTCTCTAATTACTTGTTCCTACTCGTTTTTATTCTTAGTCCGGTTTTAGGCGTTATACCCTGGAAAAATAAACTTATGCAAATGAACCAAAAACTATTCGGACAAGTTTTTTTGTTTTGTTTATGTTACATTTGTTTTTGGACAACGAAATGTCAGCATCTGCGAGAACCAGGCAGCGCTCTTTTGAAGAAGTGCTCAGAGAGAGCACTTCCCCAAAAGAGCGCAGCCTCCAGGCAAATCCTCTCCCCTGATTGGAGACTGATTCGAGGAGAAAGAGAAGCATTTCTGTACCTCTTTTCCTCCATGAATCTGTCTGCATTATTGTGGCTTCTTGGAGTCCATCCTCAAAAAGGTAGCGCCAAGCAGACAGCCTCTCATTCATCAAATCTGCCTTTTGCGGAAGTGCTCCGGAAGGTCTGTCCGGAAGGCAGTATGATAAACGCTCAGTATGCTTATCGAGAAGAATGTGCTTAGATAGGTCTATCATAATGTATAAATAATTGTTTTGTTTTTTTAAATTAAAAAAAAAAACCTTTATTCATTACTTCCAGGGTACACTGTGTAAAAAATAATCCATTGGGCTGCTTAGTACATTTAATACATGCCTCTATCCTCCATTCCTCCCCAACAAAAATGACCTCACCGACTATACACAGCTTGTGAAATTAAAAGCATGTATTATTTATGATATAGCGTCTAACTGTCAGGTCTGGCAGGTGGCATGCAGACAAGCAGCCCCCATGTTGTAGTAAAGGAGTCTGCCACATGATCCTTTATGAGTTCGGCTCACTTCCCAGATATGTTCTTGCCTCTGTTGACATTACTGAAATAGCCACAACTGGACGATTCTCGTACAGAAGTGGGAAGACAACAGAGATGCGGTCACTGGGCTTAACCCTTTAAGAAGCAGAAGAGTATGCAGCAAGACTGGCAAGCAAATTATGGTTGTTTTCTGAAGAATAAAGAAGCCAAGGCGTCTAAAACATAATGTATAGTGCTATAGAGCAGCCAAACAACATCATTTATAATATAAAATAAATCTATAACATAAAAGATGCACACTCACTGCATTTATTCGTGCATGGCTCATACTGAAGTTTGTGCATGTTCTTCTAAATCATTGAGTTCTGTTTTTTATGTCGTTTCTAACTTGGTGGATTAGAGCACCAGAAATCCTACTAATCTATAACAGCAGGAAGATTTCCATAAGACCCCCTGAATAAAAGGTGGCCATCTGCTCAGCACCTGCACCATCCTATCTTCTGGTGGTTCTGTAAGTGGGAGACAAGAGATCTGGACCTCCAAAAGCAGGTCTCCCTAACTTGGAGTTGACCACTGGCAATTTGTTGCTGGGGTGGCTTTATTAAGACTTCTTAGGTGCCTTTGTTACATATAAATGCCTGTTTACAAAGTAATTCACGTGTAAACACATTTCTGTAATTCACTCAACAAGAGTGACTGTCACCCCTAAAGAGGGACACTTGAGAGGTATGCATGTAAAGTGCAACCATGCAGTATGTGGGATGTACAAATAATTGTCTTAAAGGCTAACGAGGCCACTCTATATGGCAGTAAATTAAACATTGCCACCTCTGATGGCACATAACAGCAGTACGCACACTCCAGGGCCAGTCACGGACGATTCACTTAACAGTACAATTTTTAACTATGATACTCACTTTTTCACTCAATGCTGTGGAAACAAATCAGGTGCCCTTAGATCAAACGTTGCTCTTGAATGAAGTTTATTTTTATTACATCACGAATACCTAAAAACAATGGAAAAATAAATTATTTTGGGAACATTTTTATTTTATCAAGTTTCATCTGCTTTAATCCAGGACCATCAATAATTGGCATTTAAAAGAAGTACACTTTAGGATTGGATGGGACTGAGAAGTTAGAGAGGACAATGTAAATACAGATGATGTTTTTGATGAACAGAAGAAAAACAAACAGTTCTTCTAAGATTCAATAATAATCAACGATCACATAAAAACCTAGCCTACATTCTCAGTGACGTTTTTATGTAACAGGGCACACAAAGCGACAACTGATTTCTAAAAACAAAATAATCAAAGAAATTGTGAATATGGTCAATTTCCTTGATTACGTTCATGGAATGAATCAGGCGAGTAAAAATCTTGACGCAGAGTACGTAAAAACACCAAAAACTTCTATACATGCACGTGCTATCTGATAGCAAACTGAGAATAAGCATCTGTGTCATTTAGTAACGTAAACATAGTTCCAGCTTGGGAGGACCTGACAGCTGAACTTGGGACTCTGGCATTTAACGGTAAATTGACTGACAGCTTCCTTAAGCATCTGAACGTGACAAGAGCTTTCTGGGACTATAATTCTTCCAACTCTCAGAGATTAGCATCTGAGCCAAAAAGGAGTGTAGCTGTCAATCGAGGGCTTTCTAAGATCTTGAAACAGATTTCACTTTCAGGGCCCTGGGCCTAAACCTGACTAAGGAAGAAACTAAGCTAAAAGGAAAAGCCATTCAGATGGACTAAGGTAGAAGAAAAAGACGTTAGATGGTAGAAGGCACTGGATTTCAGATGTAGGGTACAAAATAATTGGTTGCTATAATGGAGGACTAGTAATATAATAGTTGAGAGGAGACACAGATATGCCATATACACATAATATTCACCAGGAATAAAAGTATAACCTTTGTAGAAAGGCCTTAAGTAGAAATTCTAAATCACCATAATAAAATATATCATTTAAATTGGAATATTTTGTGTCTTCGAATATTGGCCCTTTAATTGGCAGCAGACAAGTAGCACTTGATTCAGCATCTATAAAACCTTTAATGCCACTTAATCTTTGGCTTTTATCCACACTTAGGATAAATCTCTTTCCAAAATATTTGCGCACATTGCAGGATAACCTCCTCGCGTCGCTTGGGGGTTCACCCAATTTGTCTGCTTTTTCCTGATGTCAGTCAGGCTCCAGTGACAACTATACGTGAATGAGTATTCACAAGCCCCATGTGTGCCTTTACGACACAGTGCGTCGGAGCACGGCACCTTTTATTGTGCCAGCGAGGCCGGACACAGAAGGCTGAGTACTGGCCTAGGTTGGGCCTAGGGCAGCCCCAAAGGTAAATACAGCACTGAGCCTCTGTACACCTGTGAAACTTTTGAACGGTGTATATTATAATATGTATTTTTGCTGCACTATTAGAACACATTGGCCTATAATATATTCAAGAAGTACCAATCTGAAGTGCATTTGCAGACATAACAAATGCTACACATTTTGCCTTGTTTCTGTAGAAAGAAAAAAAAAAAGAGTTCTGTTTGTTTTCTGGGTGAGGCAATTTCCAGTCAAATTGGTTTTACCAAAGAAAAAGAACACATGATGTCAACAGAGAACAACCAAGTGTGGTGCTTTCATGGTTGAGAAGCTCAGGGATGACTCATAGCCAAACAAAATGGTAAACATGACATCATCATCATCTGAAGTGAATGGGGTAGGGCATTAAGGCCTGCATTGAACTTACATAATGCATTCCAGCCATCATATCCAGCTTAACGCATGTAATGACTCAGTGGTTACTTTAAATAATTGTTTTTCCCCTTGCAACCCCCTCTCTCTCTCTACACACACAGACACACACACACACATGCACACGCACACACACACACGCACACACGCATCTTCTGCAAATGTACTGAAACCACTCTTGCTGATTTGTGCCGTCAATCAGTAACTTTGAAGTTGCAGCTTCTCCTTTAGGTGAGTAAATTATTTTAACAGGTTGATTAATGCATATTACAAGGTACTTGGATCTGCATTCTTTGTGGGTAAGGCTACATGGGACACTACACTGTACCTTTAATGCTGTAGGATAGAATTCTCAGCACAACCCATTGGGGTTAATTCATTAAAACAAGAGTGATGGTTTTAACTCCCTCACTTTGCTACTGTCACGATGGGCCTCATGCTATGCATCATAAACACTGGCAAGTGTCTCCAGCAAGTTCATCTCTTTGAACTCTCTGGCTTTCAGTAGAAGACTCCGGGTCACAGGAGCCCACTTCCCCACTTCCCCATTAAAAAAAAGCACGTGTCCTGCGATGTCTGCAGGACTGCTCACCGGGGTCAGCAGGACTGTTCGCAATGTCAGTAGGATCTCCTATCCGCATCTCACAAGGGTGTCTCTGGCTAGCCGGAGCCAGAAAGTTCCCAGGTATGCCTGTATAATGCATAATAATGTGTAAGGAGACTTTAAAAATATCTCACCGACTAAACAATACATTACACTGGGCTAGACAAGCTCTTACTGCAGCAGAAGATCACTGCGCTTCTACCTCCATACCGTATAGTGAAGTCAAGAAGATGAAACACAACTATCGTACCAACTCTTAAACTTGCAACCACACATTTAATACCATAGTTCTATTTACATAACAATATACAGTGCCTTTTTATCATAATTAATCTAATTGAAAGGCTCCTCCCATGCAAACACTTGGGGGTGTAGTAGACAACCCTAGAGGACAATGTCTTAAATGCAATGTAATCCTCCTAACAAAAAATACGTTGGTTGTGATGGTAACAACATTGCTTATAAGAAAGGTTAGGTTTCAGACATAACCCTAATGTATTCACCTACTGCTCAGCCAAGAACGTTTATTAGTTTGTCATCAGAACAAGGCTATTCAAACAGGCAATGAACCCTCTTTCTAACTCGGCTTTTCATACATTTGTTCTTAGAGTCTTTACCACTTACGTCATCCAATGCATTCATGAATTATGAAATTACCTTAAAGATAAAATATACAACTCGGGTACAATGCAGGCAGCTGGAAACTATTAAAACAAAAAAGGAAAAAAACATACAGCTTGTTTTGGACACAACTGTCATTTCACGGCACTTGCCCTGTGAATTGTTTGCCCATCAGCAGAGTTCATAAATCCTCTGACATTCACACAATGATTTCAGCTCTTGTTAAGTCCGTGAAGCAATTTACTGAAATGTTTAATAAGATTGCCTAATATGGCATAAGAATGCAAATCCAGAGAGAGCGGCCATCCCTCAACAAGGGAAAGTACTGCGGTATATCACTAGGCCGATAAGATTTACAGGAGTACATCAAAGAGTGCTCAGCACCGAAACTATAAAAATAGACTAATTACAGTGGGTTTTTCATTTTTTTTTTTTAAAGTGTCAAAATGCCACTCGTTCCAAGCATGCTTTACCACTAACTCGGACAAATTTGTGATCAAGCTAGGCTGTTATGTAAATTTAGGCCATGATTTTACACTTGCCATATTTACTAATGTACTAAGCATAGCAGGTAGACACGTCTTACACCATTCCTTGGTAAGGGACTTCTCAGACTTCTTTCTTCCATGTTCATATGTTCTTCCAGATTCACAGCCAACTGTGAGTCTCATGCAGGAGCCACAACGGATGGCCACCAAGTATATATTGTAAAAATCCGGTTGACACCAGCAGATCCTGAGATAAAAGCACTCATCAGGACCATACAGAAAATAAAGGTTTCCAACATGCTGTTGCTAAAGCTGACCTGTATATGTACATGTATATGATGATAGGACCACAAAAACAAAAATGCACCCCACTAGGAAACCAATTAAAATGAAATATATCCCAGAAGTGACTCTGGTTTAAGGATAATATATTTACTAGGTCTACAAATCGTTGGAGAGACTTCCCAGCAAAATCTGAAAAGCTGTATGAATAGTGACCTAGACAGAAAGCAAAGTTGAATGCTAAACATGCTATACAAATTGATGTTTTTGTTTAGATTTAGGGAAAGCGCAATGTAACAGATATTTATAGTTTCCTTTGAAAACTAAACACTACAAAGTATCTGCCAGTTTACAAATATATACAATTTTACTGCTTGGTACTAAGAAACAAAAATAAATAACAGAGGTAGCAAAGATTGTCAATACACTTGGGGCATATACTCATATGTCTTGCAGAAGTTTGTTGGTGAACATAATTTAATTTTGTGCAGTTTTGGAAAGTTATATACTAAAAGTTGAGTATATAGTACAATGCTACTGTTGATGGTGCTATAAAAATAATAAATAATAATATAAGCTATGTATAGCTTTTGCAGTAGCTTGATAAAGTATTCAATAAGTAAACTTGTTGCAGTATATTATCATACTTGTGAATTTTCTATGTCTGCCCCACATAGCTTTCCCTCTCTTGCAAGAAGGTGGCATGAGTTGAAATGGGCAAGGTGTGGGCAAATCCAAAGGGTGCCCCCACCAAGGAAAAAAAGAAATGAATTTAGAATCACACCTCAGCAGCAGGGCTATTGTAATGTTGGTTCAGGTCATACATGTTGCAAAAAATAGCGATTCTATAATTAGAAGAACACGTAACAACTAACTTTTATTCCACAGAGGTAAAAACAAATCGAGTAAAGAATCGGTTTTCTATGGAAAAGATGAATGCACATTAGACACAGTAACACAGTATCCAAGAGAGCCAACGCTGGGAAAATATAGCTAGTTCAGTTATAAAAAAGGACTAACATTATTTTTGCATCTGAATGATGCAGCTATTAAAATATGCAGAGAGACAGCAGATGAGTCACGAGTCGCGTTGCATGAGAAATTTCAGCCTCTGCTATTTTTTTTTTTTTTTTTTACTGTGTAGCACATTCCTATTACATACTGAATGTCACTGGCATTCCCTTGGAATATGGAAAATGTCTCATAATTCCCCCCCTTTTAGGAAGAAACCAATCGGTATGTAGCGGAACAGGGAATGAATGTTTGTCCGCTTGAATGTAAATATTTAACAGCACGGGTCACCAATCTAAACTAGTTTGTTAAAATCCAATCTCCAGCAAGGGGTTACACACCTGATGTCTTCTTCCAAATAAGAAAGGGTTAACAAGGAAAGGGACTGTTGATTCTGCAGAATCCCCTCATTCATTAGCAAAGGTGACAGCATGAAAAGTTAAAGGGACGACTCAGCATTAACAGGTATAAGAAGCCTGGAGACTCCTCTAAAAGTGATCTTCAAGTTTGCTATTAGTACTATTTATTATTATTTACAATATTAATTTTTCCAACTTGTTAAAGCAGTTTATGGTTCTAAAATGTTTAAGCCTTCCGATACCAGGCAGCTTTGCAGGCCAGTTGGTATTCAAATGGTTAATTAACCCCCCTTTTTGTTTTTTTCTTTTTTTTTGCCTGTGATGCTTTTGTTGTGAATGCAGTAATGGTTTACTGATCCCAACTTGGAATTAAAAGTACATATGTCATCCCTGCCCATTCTGTACTGACACTGGGAGTGGTTCCACCATTGTTTCTGTGTTCTCATGCATATCCTCCTGCTGTCAAACCTAATCCAACTTCCTCGGTGGCTCTGATCTTTTGTCCATCTGTTTTCGCTTTCAACACACACACACACACACACACACACAAAAAAAAGAAAGTTCCGACACAAATATGTAGCCAGAAACTAGTTCAGGGACAAGGTTATTCCAAGCGATCAGACACATAAATCATACACAGAATAGTTATATAACAAGTACTAAGTATAAAAAGCACCTTTTCTTTTTATCAACAATACTGAGAATAGAACAGTTACGTGTATTGATTGTGTTAAAGTTGCTGTTCCACTTCCTGTACTGAATTGTACCCGTTTATAACTAAACATAGCATTATAAACATCAGTCCTAGTACTAATGCATATGAAAGTACTCACAGGTTACTTTAATATGCATTCTTCTACAGTTGGGGTGTCAGGAACATTATACTATCCTTTATATTTATTCCCAAAAGGTATACTGGCAAGGAAAAATGTTATACTGATAGTATTAGTATTCCAAC
Organism: Spea bombifrons; assembly: GCF_027358695.1. NCBI lineage: Eukaryota > Metazoa > Chordata > Amphibia > Anura > Pelobatidae > Spea > Spea bombifrons. The sequence continues at coordinate 17,988,598 of NC_071097.1, read as the reverse complement.
TTTGCTAAAACCTTAAACTTGTCGTCATTTGGAAATGTTTATTCCTACCAGTTATTAGTAATACATCAGTAGTCATTTTGTACATCTTCCCCCCATATTTTTGATTGCCAGGCAGCGCTGAAAGCGTCAACTACCAGGTTTCTTATTTTAAACTCAGTTTTCAGATATTTGGCATTTTTATCCTAGACAGTATATTTTGGTTGTATTAGGCATAGCATTGCAGATGCAGTGCACAAATCACACTTTACCTATATCAATAAAAAACACAGTAAAAATACTTCTATGGAGTCTGGTTATGCCTGGCCTCCAGCCACAGCCCCTAAATCAATTATGTTCCTCTTTAGCCAGTTAAAATGTTGGGAAGCATTCTACAGCTGTTTCAGATATCTTTTCAATAACCTCAGATAAAGGAACCTAAAATAGCAACAGCGATGCTGCAAGAAGACACAGTCATTACCACAGCACAGATACGCCGTTTTAATGGTAGGCCTTCATTGTATGGTTGCTTGATTCTAGTTTAGACACCATTCCAGTTTAGATTCTGTTATACGGAATAAAAAAAAATACAAAGATGAATTGTCACTATGTATGAATATTCAATATGCAATTATTTTACCAATAGAGCTTTTAATATCTGTAGCAATTAATCCCCTTTCAAAAAAACCTGAAATCACTAGATGTAATCATCATATCTCTAAACTCCGTTGAGTTTCCTATGAAAGGTTAAATCAGTGACAAGCCCTTATTTTAATAGGTGTAATTGAGGGGGAGTGGCTTTGCTAGGGGCAGGGCTAGCCACCATGTAGGTGGGGCTAGGTGTAGGAGATGGGGTGGTAGGAGAGAAAGTGAGAGGGTAGTAACTTTGGAGAAATGGAGAAAAGATAAAAACGGGACAAAGACCAAGCAAACCAGCATTTCACCTGGAGTCTCCCGGTCAAACCTGGAAAGTTCCCAGGTATGTTTACATAGAACATACTGAAATGTTCTCATTTGTGGATTAGTGAATATAGTCAAGTAATTGGCCTACATGAATAGAAATAAGCAACAAATATTAAAATAGCTGAAAATACCACAATTTAAAAGAGAAACTCCATAACAGTGCTCCCCTGGAGCATACATATATACTACAGAAAAATGTAGTAGCTGAAGCAAGTTGATACATTTCTCCATTCTCCAAAAAACATATGCTTGGAGAACACCAGGATGTTTGTGTTTCTATATATAGATGTTCTATTAAAATCAATGGCAGTTTATTCCTTGTAGAATCTCTACGAGTGATTCTGAGTATAATAAATGATGGCAACGTCTTTGCCCTCTGTACCACAGGACATTAATTTGTACAGCTGTGTCACACTTTGACTCTTCTTGCCAAGCACTGACCATGAAACTCGTGCTCAATCATACAAGTTAATTGGGGATGCATTTTATTAAATGTTCCAGACGTGATTAAGTGATTAAAGAATGGAGGCTGGTAGCCTGTAACATAACCATAAATCTTGCAGATAGTTTGAAGTTAATTAATCTGTTGTATGTCATCTAAAAGGGAAACGTACATGGAGATAAAGAGCCCCGATGACTATGAACTTCACTTGTCTTTTAATGTTTACACCCAGTGTTCACAACAGCCTTAGAATCAACAGCCTCAACCTTTGTGGTAATAACAAGAAAAGGCAAATAAAAGCTCTTTTCATTCTGCACACACATATTGCCACATTAATCAAAATATTTGGAGAAGTTTTAATAGCTAAAACTAATTGTGACATCATCCAGCAAAAGGAAGGGGTCGTAAAAGTTGCACAGAGCCATGCCTGTGAGATGTCCCTCTCAACACGCCAACTGGACTTGTAGCCAATATATGTTTATACACAAATAAACATTGGATGTCTGGTGGCCATAGCTGGATTTGTAAACCATGGAAGTAAACCATTGTAGCGACGCTGTTGGTAACAAAACCTTTCTTTGCCCATCCAATTAGTATGACCCAAGAATATGAGCTGATGGCTTTGCTTTGGGGGTGGGGATAGCCAATTCTAATGAATTAAGGCCATTGTAGAGTAGGGTTTCCTCTAATAAGCATACTGTATACAACATTATTTCAGTTCAGACAAGCATACTATAAATGACACAAATTATCACAGCATTGTCCTGGTCAGACATCTGACCTACATTACTAATCACACAAAATCAAATGAAAAAAGTAAAGAAAAAAGGAAATAAAAAAAACCAAAACCTAACATTTTCAGTAAATCATGCATTACATTATTAATCAAGCATCTTATTAACACAATAAAACAAAAATCGGGCCTGGTCCAATTGTACTAGAGTGGAAGTGGATGTCTGTTCAGCTTCCAGCATAAACCTCTCCACTAAAATGGAGTGCCTCTTTGGTATTGTAGCCTAGGGTAGCTGCTCCAGGGTGGTGCCAGCACTCTACATCATAGCAGGTGGGCGATTAGACTCCATGAGATGTGATGCAACGGTCCCTTTAACACAAGGCACGCCTATGGGATTATGTGAAGCTCCAATATTACATGATATAAAAGTACAGGTACCACTTGCCTAACTCCATCGCAATATTGGTTGAAGTTGAAGCCAGACTGACCCCATTTACTATAAAGTTACCCTCACCACTAGGACAGGAAGAATGTATGCCTCTAACACTGTCTCTATGTTCCCGTTTATATTATTTATAATTTATATTATCCTATTCAGCTGGAAAACTCTAGGGGATAGGACGATGTTAACACTAACATACAATAATAACGATAGATGTTAAACTATAATGTTTATGAGCTGGACATGTCTACCAGTTAGTTCACGGAAATGTAATCGATGCTATCAACCCATGGTGTCCGTTCATTTAATGGCTATAAATAAACAATGGTATTTATTACATGGTAGTGCAACATGTATTGTGATGTTTTCACAATATTACAATACATAAAGTAAAAACCTTGTGATTTAAAGGAAAGGTTAATGGGACCTATAGCTGAAAGAAGATGTGCAAAATACCTGCACTTTCCAGCATGCTGTTACAATATATTCATTTAGCTGTAGATTTCAACTGCATACTTTAGGTAGATAAAGATATCCACTCCCTACTGCTGGAGCACGGAAAATTAAACAGCCACCACCTTCTATTGATTCAACTGCAGTGGGACTTTTTTTCCCAGCTGCTTCTAACCAAAAGAACATATTTTTTTTTAAAAGGTTCTGCAGATGTCTTACAGTTTAGGTTTGTAGTCTTCTCTTAACTCTTGGACAAAGCACAACCACCAAAGACTTTTTGGTTCATCTAGTTGTTGTGGTCGTGTTTCTTCTAGCTTTTAATGCTCTTGGAGAAGTAAAGAAAATAGTGACACGTGAAAGAAGCTACCAGCGCTCTGCTAGTTCCCTAAGAATGCCCAAAAAGGCTGCACCAGAATACCCTGGACACCACGGCACTCTAAAGATCGCTGTCACCTAGAGGTGACAGTGTCTAAAGCTCATTCAGAATATAATCTTGATTCTAGAGACAAAGTCATTCACAAAGAATTTATACAAGATCTATGAGGGTCCACTAAAATTATAGATAGTGTTTTCTAACAACACACAACACTGTAACACGTACACCTTAAGAAGGGAGAATGGCGACTAGAGTGGAGCAGACCACAGTCCAACCTTTGACCCTAGCATGACCCAAGTAACAGCATCCTGCCAGCGTGAGGCTTTAGTATCACCTTAACACATATTTTATCAAAGAGCCTGTTCAGCAAAAGGATAAAATGTCTTTAAAATAAAAAACATGAAATCAATTTAAAGCACAGAGATTATTCCATTTTATATTTAACCTGGGTAAACATTGTCACTGCTGTAGGAAAATTATGGCATACATAAAGTCTCAGAAGAACATCAAAGTTTCCCACTTAATGATTCGGGTTGTAAACACCAACAAAAGCCATCACCTTATATCACAAAACATGTAATACCTTATTTCTCTATTAACTTCGTTCCCTAATACCTCTGTGTGTTATCAAAAATGCAAGACACCAAGCATCTAATGTCTAACTAACTGGGGGAATGACCTTCTCCATTCTTATGTATCGAATAATCAATATCTGGCATTTCTAGAATTCTGGAGATCAGTAAATGTATCCAGATTGCACATCCAGATTCTTCTTGGACAGTCTGGCATCAGGGTCTGTACAGGGTTCTATGAATTAAAGCATAATGTCCTATTTACACTATGGAGGACTGTACAGAGCAGCATAGCCTTCATAGCAAGTCGGTCCTAGACATCCTGTGTCCTTTATAGGTGGACCGCTGGGACATGATGGTTGTAAATGGGGAGGCTTGGGGCTTGCCCTGGTCATGCCTAGGGCAGCACCGACGATAACAACAAGCCAGCAAACCAGCTTTACAGAAATGTAATAAGGGAATTAGAGGAACATCATTGGGTTACCCCAAATACTTTTGCCGTTAATGGCAATTCAATGTAACTAATGATGTACTATATTTGGCTTTACACTCTGAATCAAGTTAATGTTAAATTAAATATTAACCCCTTAATGACAAAGCCCGTACATGTACGGGCTCAAAATGCATTGTTTTCAATGGTTTTAGGAACCGCCCATTGTCCTTAAGGGGTTAAATTAATTTCCAGACAGAATCCAATTTAACATGGCATTATTTTACCCTTGATGAATAATTTAGTGAGTTTACCACCATGAAAGTCTAGCATTGATATGTTCGCTTGCAGTAAAAGAACTAAAAAAAACCATCTTTATTAACCCCTTAAGGACAATGGGCAGTCCCAAAACCGATTGAAAACAACGCATTTTGAGCCTGTACATGTACAGGCTTTGTCATTAAGGGGTTAAAATTAAAAAGTGTGAACTTGCAGCTTATCACTGACCTCCATACCACATTCATTCAATGAGGCTCAGAAAACTATTATTGTGTATAAAATCTAATTTCACAATTTTCACGTTTCTCTATTATTGATGCCTGTTACACATTGCTAAACTTTTTTACAGTTTCCAAAGCTGCGGTTGTGAAACTAAGACATACTTCCCACGAGCCCCATTTTAGGAGTTACAGTGACCCGTCTCTGAGACCCGTATTCCTTTGGACCCAATTCCTCCCTTAACACTCCACTTTTAGAGTGTTTCAGTGTGTTTGGTGGGTATGAGTGTATCACAGTAACCTACAGCTTAGAAATGTAAATGGATGCAAAAAAAGTGCACTTTTATTCTTATAGATACCTTTTTCAATTAGACCAATAACTATTAATAGATAGAATGTCTTGCCTCTTGGCCATGGCTTTACCCACATCCCTTAAACGTCCCCTTTTTTGAAATGCTGGGGGATATGCAAGGAGAGCAGCTTTAGAATCCCAAGACAAAGCACTTACCCAGCATGCTTTAGCAATCCTATCGACAGAAATATACGGGTGTAATATTGTAGTTAAAAGGAAACCAGGCACAGATGGGTAGCCCTGAGTAGTTCAATGGGGACTGGCAAACATGGACTAAGTTTCATCTGTACAGGAAGCCCATAAAAGGTGACATCAAAAGAGACCTATCTAGAAAAGAAATACTTATCATATAGTTGGCAAAATGTTATTCCAAAGGGCCCCACTGGTTATATCTTCTGGGCTTATTTAATAGACACAATTAAATGCAACTTGGGCAGTTAAAATAATCTAACCTATTCCTGTTCAGAAAAGTATTGTGACACTGACATAAGCTCATATGGGCTGGGACGACACTGGAGATACTATGTGACCCAATAATAAACTTTCAGCAACAGCACCAGAGAAAAGGGTTATGAAAACAAAGGATTTTAACATAATTATCCAACGATAATATAAAAGCTACCCAAACAGAAGGAATTTGATGACCACTGCCATATTTGTAAACTGAACGAATCCACATTTAATAAAGGCTCACCGGCAACATTTATTAATAAAAATGATAATCGGATCGGTTTATTACAACCTGATAATGGGTATTTTTGGGGGTCTATACTTTATAATAAAATATAATCACACAGAAGTGTGGACTGGATTCTGTTATATTTATCGCAGCTACTGCTTGAGATAACCAATTGAAATACTGTTAACACAGGAGAACCGGCATATTTGCGTAGCAGGGAAAACACAATAAATACTTTTTGTTTTTATAATAATTCCAGGGAAGAGACTCAGCAATCGTATATAACATAGCGAGGCTAAAAATGTTTACCAAAACGAAGATGCTGGCTCCGGAAATAACCGGGGGAGGTAAATTAAATCAACCAAAGTTTTTGATGTGCTTGGACAATAGGAAAATAACAACATTACAGAGGATCCAGCAAGAGTAAGGTCCACGCTTTGACGCGTTTCGCACTTTTATACCAGACAAATCAAATCTAATAAAAAAGTTATTTAGGAGCACAGCTAAACAAAGTGACTTTAGACAAATCAATATACTCTTAGGCCTTAAAGGTATATACGCACTTTTCCAAATAAAAATGTTTAAACAAGTAAAACTGATCATAAACCTAATAAACAAAAAGTCATAACATAAGGGAAGGCTGTTTGTAACATGATGTAAGCACACACATACGAAAATACACATAGCATATGCTATAGAGATCAATATGTGGTCTAAACTAACTGACATTGGGCAACAAAAACAAAAAACACTAGAACGGGTCATGAACATCCAAGTAGAATATTAGCAACATATTTGTAATTCAGAACTAAAATCCATAAACTTCATTTTCACATCAAAATTGAAGTACCGTATTGGCCCGATTATAGGCCGCACTTTTTTGGCACAGATAGCCAGATCTGGGGAGCAGAGTGGCATATATGGGAAGCATAATGGATACCAAAAATTGTTCCTGTGTATTTGGTAAAACACTGTTTTACCATTACACTAATGTGTATTTTTTGTTTAAAGTTCTTTTTTAAAGTTTTTTTCTTTAAAAATAGCACCAAACCATAAGGGTGCGGCCTATAAATCAGGCCAATATAGCAATTATAATTATTATTGTCATTCATGCAGTTTGTTTGTTAGAAGACGTTGCCCGTGCCAAATTTTGGAGCACTGTTACATTTTACAGTTCAAATGGATTAATAACCAACACAACCTGGACACACACCTGAAGATGGACATGCCTGACCTAACCAGCCAGTTAGTAATTGACTTCTGCTTTATAGAAGCCCTTGCAACATTACTCTAACCTACAAGAAAAGCTTTTAATATGACTACGGAAAAAAGGAGAGAAATAACCCACATAGTCTTTGTATATCCATTTGTGAAATAAAACCTGAAAAAACACTAAACAGAGGACATTATAATAAGATTAGAAAAAAACATGTTCTGCAAATTGGCTTTCTATGAAACACTATACCATTGTGATAACTGTATTCCAGCGAAAATGTATTAAAAAAAACAATATTTCTATATTCCCCTTAATGAACTTTTCTTGTAATGTCATCTGTCTTAAAAGAAACATTCCACTTGGTTTAGAAACCTGATTCATTTCTTTATTTTTAGTGAAAGGGTTACTCATGCAGAAGTGGAAACATGTATCATGTAAGCTAAACATGTCAACTGTAAAAGGAAATGCATGCGTGCATCATAATGGAAGGTATTTCATATATATACTGGGAGCAGAGTTCATGTACAGTCTGCATATCTTCATACTTAGGAGATGATTACATTCCTGGAAGCACAAAAAACGGTTCTGATACAGCTCAAAGCTTAAGATCATGCACCAGGAATGGACCGCCTGCCTAATGTCAGTTGTATGGTGGTGTTATTTGAAGAGCCACTACTTTTGTTATCTCTTCTATGTATAGAGTTGGTAGATGTGCTCTTCATATCAACTTCATTTAGATCCTGCTAAATTAATGAAAGTAAAAGAGTATAATCAAAAGTAACCCCGCAGGACTTTGCAGCCACCAAGGCTGAAGGTTCTGCTAAGACCCCATCTGCTGATGTCATGGTTATCATGTCTTTAGGGAACTCTTAGTTTGAAAATTAAGCTGTATTAAGCGGTTTCCAGAGGTCAGAGAGTTCAGTGGAACAACCATTTGCCTACAGCAGATTTGTGGGGTTGCAGCCTATAGCAGAAGACAGACTTAAACCAAGGCCACACATCACGTATATAAATTATGTTGGTTTTAATGTTCTGTTTGTGTTAAAATTTGCCATCATAGCGCTGATATTACATCTACCCCTGAAAGCCACAGCCAGAGCTTTCATTTTGACTTCCATTTTGACGATCCAAGGACTATAGTCTATTACCAGCATTAGCTTTTTTGAATGTCTTTAATGGAAGTCCTCCACTTTCTAGCACTAGTCACAAATATTGTAGAAGTACAGTAAATGTAACTTAATTGCTGCACATGTAAAAGTGCTTTCCTAGTGTCTGACAACACATGATGTCTCTTTCCTTTCCTCATTATGTTTCTGACCATTCCGGTTAAGTGAGATAATCTTATTTCCCTGCGCACAGAGCACTTGTTATCAGAACAAAAATAATTCAGATCAACAGCGGTTTATTGTTTATTGAAAGAGGCAGGGTAGCGACAACACAGCATTATGTAAAAAATACAAAGGTAGACAACAAATTCTGGTACTGCATGTTTCACGGTTTACAACAACGTTCATCATGCACAAAGTATGTTTTGTAAAAGTTTCCCTATAGGTGTTAAGTTGACCATCAACAGTTGTCATGATAATACCACATCTAGCACTTTATGGCAAACCTTGATACTTCCTGATGCCCCAATGTAATCCAATAACTACCATGACGATTTCCAGATCCTGCACTGGAGGCAACTAGAAACCATAACTAATTCCACATCCCTCAATGGAGTCCAATGGCAGAAACAACTACTTCCTGTTTGCTCGGTGGAGACCAACAGCAGCCATCACTTTTTAACAACTCTTCAGTGGTGTCCAATAGCAACCAAAACTATTTTCTAATTCTTTGGTGGAATCCAGTAGAACCCATAACCTTTTCACAGACCCTCGCTTGACATCAAAAGCAACTATAACGGTTTCCTGATCCCTCAGTGCATCAGCAGATATAGCTAGGTCTATACTACTAACAGCAATCATAACTATTACCTGATCACTGGAGTCCAACAAAAGTCTTAGCTTACTACAACTCAGGCTGCAAAGAACATTTGATTTATAGAATATCTATAATACATAATAATAATCTTATTAGGGAAATATTTTGTATATAGTTTATAAAATGTTTAGTTCTAATGCGGCCAACACTTTACTTTAAATGCAAAAAAGCAGAATTCATGACCAAACCAGTTTTAATGAAAAGAAATTACTTAATAATTACCAGCCATTAATTAGTGTATTAATGTTTGTAGACCAATATCCTCTTTACATATTCATTAGTTGCGCAATGTCACCATGTTCCATTAGCAAAATACTGATGTGAATTCCACACATAGTCATACTAGCATGTATGCTTCTGTACTGTATAATATACTAAGAGTATTCCAGCACCCTCCATGTCATCTATAATAGGAAGTTTATTTCAGCAATGCCTGACATTTCAAGCCCAGCAATGAAGTTTCCCATATGTGGTTAAGTATGTTATGGAAAACTGTGAGATAATGATTCATCGAAATCCTTGGGAGAACATTTAACTCGACAAACAAACAAAAAAATGTAACTTTCCTTCTGCTATGAGCCCTGGTGCTCTTTGAAGTTTCCTAACTTTCTAACCCTGAGATATATAACCCAATAAAAAGACATGCAACTCATGCTATAAAGTAAAAAGATAAAAGAGACTAGTTAGTACTAAAATGCAATGTAAATAATTATTCATTAGTATACAACATGGTTAAAAGATAAGCAGGGAAAGCAATAAAGCCTCTAAAAAAGCCAATCGGGTGCCGGGTTGTATGGCTAGAGGCATTAGTAACAGAAAGAGAGAAGAGGCTCTGCCACTATACAGATCTCTGCTCAGACCTCTCCTAGAGTATTGTGTGCAGTCGTGGAGACCCCATCTCCAGAAGGATATTGGCATATTAGAGAACGTCCAGAGAAACACTAATAATGTGGTGAATGGTTTAGAGGATACAAAGTATTAGACTATGGGAGCTCAGTATGTATGGCTTATAGAAAGGAAGAGAAAGGGGACATGTGCTAGAAACATTTAAATACTTACAGGGATATAACAAAGTATAGAAGCGAATGTTAGAACTAGTGGTCATAATCTAAAACTCAAGGGTCAGAGTCTTAGATGTAATATAAGGAAGTTTTTTTTATTTACTCTACCATCAGAAGTTTAAGAGGCCAATACAGTAAAGCAAATGAAACATGCATTGAATAGGCATACGTTATCCTAAATTTAATAAAAGGCCAAGAACTGATAACGGTCCAAGTCTTTGCATCAGGAAAAAAAAGGCAGACTAGAATGGTTCTTCTCAATTGTTAAATTGTAGGTTTCTAACAAAACTCCAGTGTATTTAAACAGCTGATTAAAGCAATGAGCTTGTACAGATGAGCTGCCCTACATTTTTAAAGCTCCTACCACTGCAAAGTATTTGGTCCAGCAGAGTATAGAGGTGCACTAGCCAAGATAGATAGATGGATAGATAGAAATCAGGGGACATGAGGAGTTTGTGCCTCTGATATTATCAGATTATCTCATTATGTTATCTGGTTGTGACACAGATCACACCTGCCAGCTCAACTTTTTTGAGTCCCAGTGACAAAAAAAGAGAAAAGGTGCAACATTCTTTTACTGTTAGGGTGGTTAAATTGTGGAACAGATTGATATGTAAAGTCGTTTTGTCCAACTCAACCAATATATTATAACATGTTTGGATGTTTTCTAGTCATGAAAAGTTATCACGAGTAAAAGTAGATAAGGTAATGTTGATCTAGAGTCCAACTGCTTTGGAGTCAAGGATTTTCTTTTTGGCCGGAACCAGCTGGACAGCAGTGGTTTCCATTAAAAGGACACCCTGGAAAATAACCTTTGTTTTGTTTTTAGTAAAAATCAGAGTCTAGATAATTAAAATGTGCAAAATATTAATTGTACTCTGTCATATGTACGCAAAGAAAGTTTCTCAGATGTAACTTTTAGTATTTCCCTTGAAGGTACCTATGCTCCCAGCTGCTTTTAAAACAATACTCCAGCCATCATATGCACTCTAATGCATGGGATTGCTGTGGGGTCCCTTTAAATTTTCATGCTGGCCTTCTTCCAAATGCATGGGGGGGATTCTACCCATATGCGGATTTGCCCCTTTGCCCACCCTACAAATTACGCCCAGCCAGCGCCAGCGGTCGCTTCGGTGAAGGCTGAGGGTTGGGGTCTGTTCACAAACGGCACAAATTGTCTGACCATGTAGGAGGAGGGCAGCTGCAGGGCTGCAGCTTCTATCTCAGGTAGATGCTTTATTTTATTATTTTTCATCTTTCAAGAATGCACATTGAAGTACTGACAGAGCACTTTAATATGCATTCATTAGTGGGACCGTAAAGGACAGTAAACTGTGCCTTCAATGCGGCATTTATTTAGAAAACTGTTAAATTCAAGCAATTCTAGCATGCAGATGCACTAGCACATTTAAATATCAGTTTCTCATACACATGCATTTACATTCAGCACAGATATTCTCTGATCAGTATTTGTTAGTTTAGGAAAATTAACAAAATGAATAAAAAAAGATCCAAACAAAGCTTAACACAGCAGAATAACACCACGCAATTGTTCTCCAAAACTGCAAGATAAATATGTACTTGTGAGCAATTCAAATGAAGCTAATGTAATGTCTATTCCAATGTAGGGTACTAATAAACAATTGAGGTTATGTATAAATATTGGATTCTGGTGCCAAGTTAAATTCATTTTCATACACAGGTAAGAGCTTAGTAGAAGGAACAAATTCCAATGTGTTTGGGAGGAGTCAACCATGAAACATATAATTTACAAAAAGAAACATTTACAGGTCAAAAGTCGTAAAATACTTGATGACACAAAATCATCAACAAAAATACACAAAAACAAGACAATCTCCAAGGGCCAACTTTCTTTAAAGTGATTATAAGCAACATGCCGAGAATCAGCTATTTACTTTTTATCTCCGGATGGATTCCCCTAGCCAGTGATCTTCTAATCTTCAGTTGCACTTAACACTGATAGCGTTTAACCCTTTTGCTTCCACACCCCAACGGTATGAAGCAGAAAGCCGAATGGCCTGATACATCCGTGACACAAGGAAGTCAGAGCACACTGTGGCATATTCTAAACTAACACAAACATTAAATGAGATAACCGTATCACCCTTTTCATGAAAACTTAAAAGGAGTCTCCAGGATGTTTGAAACATGTGGGAAAGCAACTTAAAAGGACATTACATCACTGCCTCCAGTGAATGCACTGCTGGACTAAACAAATCCATTTCCTGCCCTGGGTCATCAAGTCTGTGTTAAGGAAAGGCCATCCAAGAGGAATGTATTACAACAATACATGTTCCAGTGATATTAGGGCAATCAGAACGCAAACAGTAGGAAAAAATGTTTATAGGGAAAAGATCACTTAAATAAAACCATATTAATGCCTTTCAATTTTTTGCAGGGGGGCAAATCCAGTTAACACCTGATTTAAACATTATTCAATAAGAGCATGAGCATGCATAACGCCCAATATGTCAGGTTTCCACATCAGGACACCTGTGTTGGGGGGGCTGTGGCAGGAGGCAATGAGGGGCAAGGCTGGTCCCTTAAGTGGGATGAATGACAGGTGTGACTTTACCCAAAACAGCTACCTTGCAACATAAGTGTCTTGAGGTAGAGCTGAAATGGAGGTATGTGAATTTCTTCTCCAACTGCTTCAGTGTCCCCATTTGCTTTTCTGCAGCTTCGCTTCTTGTCCTTCTCTCTTCTTTCTGGCCTGGCCTCCCAAAGCTCTTCCACAAAAGAGCAGAGCCTCTGCTCACACCATCCCTCCTGATTGGAGGAATAGCAGAGAGGTTGTCCTCGTGGTGGCCATCACAGCTATGGCAAGCTGCAGAAATACTCTAAGGGACCAGGATAATGCAAACAGATTCTCAGAGAAAGAGGTGCAGAAACGCTTCTCTTTCTCCGTGGATCCATCTGCACTATTCTGGCCTCTTGGTATACATCTGCAAAAGTGTGGAGCAACAGCACGCAGCGCAGCCTCCAATCAGTGGAGAGGATGTGCACAGAAACTCCACCCTTTTGCGGGAATGCTCCGGAAGGCCAGGTTCCTGGAGCAGATTGCGGAAGAAGCAGACCAAGAAGGAAAAACAGAAGAACAAGAAGAGACACACAGAGGCACGGAAGTGGTTGGCCGAGAAGGTAGCGAGACATTGAGAGTGAGTGAGTGACTTGAAGAAGCAAAATGACCTTCCATGCAGTATATGTGTTCATTTCAGCTGTTTGTTCCCCTTTCCATTTCTAGACATCTTGCAAGTTTCTGCTGCAAGATATTTCTTGTTTATCAAGCACTGCAAGGGTTACAAGGCTACAACAATAAAAAATGATAGTTTGCAGGGAGGTACAGATTGTAATGTGCCATTGGTGTATGCATTCTGTTCACAAATGCTGTCCTTTACGTTTCAGGAACCCTGGTAAGTAATGTAATATATAACAACATCATTTAGTCTGAAAACCAAAAAAATACATACTTAAAGCATACTCATTTAAAAGAAAACATTTGCCATTAAGAGAGTTTTTGAGTAGTTTGAGTAAACAATTTCGATCTGCCTGTTGTGAAACCCTTAGTGATTTTATCATTTTTGGCATTTATCTGCATAAAATGCAGTTACCTATCTGCTATGATTTAATATTCCAGGTGTATTCTGCTGCAGCCAATCGGAGAAGAGGTGGAGGTATATGATGAGGACTGCAAATAATTCGGTCATAAGGCCGAAAAGCTGGGATCAGAACGAAAGGGAAGCAACAAAAAGCTGGGATATGGTGGGATGCAAAAATATTAATATAATAAATAAAATGTAACCTCAAAATAAAGCAGAACATGTACATATATGAAAAGCGTTGCAACTCTATGCAAGGAAACTTAATAATTGTTTGATTGTTCTACACACAGGAATGTATTCAATGTTTCAATCTTAATCTCTTATGAGACACAAGACATTTTCATGCGTTTTTGAATGGGACTCATTTATTAACAAGCGTATCTGGTTTCTCGAGGTCTGATGAACAAGCTCTATAGAATAATTTAGGTTATTATGTTACAAGAGAAAATAATTTTGATGGATAGACCACCATTTCCATTTCAAGAAAAAAAAACTATTTTGCTTATAGTTTTCTTTCTGAAAACATCTTTGAATAGTTTCTGCAACAAAAAGAATGTCTCCCAAAACAAAATACTGACTTGTGATCTTGAACTAAATACTGATGTTTCTGCTACCCCTGCCTTTTAGCTCCTGGCTGTCAAATGGCCCACAGCGTTGTGTTTGAACAAGCGGGAGAGGAGGGGGCAATAAACAGCATCTCAAACATTTAGTTTCGGACTTCAATACAACACACATTCAGAAGATATCTGATTATTAGGCCTATCATAACCTCTTAGCGGATTCTGGACATTTTACTATTCCCCCACAGCTATCGATTGGCACACCAGCACAGTTCGCCAACGCCTCATGCAAACAATTTGAGCAATCAGTCACTCTATGGACCATTGCCACTGGATCACATGGATCACCCTTACAAGGACAAAATGTTTAGTCTTGGTCCCATCTGCTGCTTTATTCCACTCTACAGCACAGCAGCTGTAATCTATCCACAAACAGAAGCCCACAGGTTATCCAACCTTGTGGTGAAGCAACCACATGTTCTTCATTGACAATAACTCAGGCTCAAATAGGGGGGAGTCAAGCGATATTAACAGTAATATTGCCGGCTCCATCATTCCCAGGTGGCAGTGACCCATAGTTCATTTGCAGACAGGATGACGTCACGAAACATGGATTCCCCCCCCCCAACATAAACAGTAGTTACTCTGTGTTAAGTTGGAATATTTATTGGCCCATTGTTTAATCCATGAAGAACAGTCAATCAGAGTCAGCAACACCGTTCCTAAAAAAGTTAACATGCCATTAACTAAAAGATTAATAGAAAAGAAAGCTGTCTTTAGAAAAATCTACTAAACGAGTTAAAAAAAATAAAAAAAATAAATGTATGAGCAGCATTCCAGCTCAACTGAAAGATGTTTTTAAAAGACAATAACATAATTCATTGTTTTCCTGTAGTAATGTTTTTACGTAATTCCATTGTTTCCTATAGTAATATTTTGATTTTTTGTTTTCACACATTCTGGATATTTTTATATCATGGGTTACCAACTAAAGGCAAAAATAACGACACCTTATATTATGATCCTGGGCATGTTTTTTTCAGGCTGCTGGGGTATGCTGATGGACTAGGTGCCGTACCCTCTCTGTCCCCCTGTTTTATCTCCTTCTTAGGAAATACATGAATCTGGATTTTAGTGCCTTATAGTTGAATGATAATCGGTTGTGCCTATAAGTTACTATGAAGACCTCAGATGTGTGAACTTACATATACCCAAATCATCTTTGGGTATTGAACCAAACCCCCTAAATTGCTGTGGAAGAATCTCCACCCTATAAAGAAAGGAAACCATTCATCTATCTAAATCGGATTAGAAGGTCTGGTGTAACGATGGGCTTTAATGGTCCATCTCATATTAACATGCTCTGTCTTTACCATATCACTCCTGTTGCATGACTGCATGGAAGTATGGCTCATCCGGATGATATCCTAACATCTGCTGCATGGAATAATTGAGGAATAATGAGTTACATGGCTCTTGTCAAGGACTAACGTGTGACGGGTCGGCTTTTATTTGGATTGCAGTAATGGAGCTTCATAAGTTCCATCCTTTGCATGTTTGTCCTACTTCTCATCACATGTCTGTCATATGGTAGACTGGCAGATTTTATAAATGTAATTACACGCTAACAGATGGAAAGTGCATACAGACTAGTTAAACCGGACGCTTGGAAGCAAGGCCATCTCTACCTAATGTGTCGGCTTGTCTTAGACGGTCACATCATTTGAATGCATGCATGTAAGAACTGCTGTGTAAATTGTTGGCGCTATATAAACGCCAATACTAATCATTCAATAAGCCGGTCGTTCTAATTTGCTTCTCTGGCCCTCTTACACAAGCATGACTAAGGTTAAGAAGGTTTTGATTTATGACCAAGCTTGGATCTATAACCTCTGGATAAAGTAGTTCTTTTAGCTCCAGTCGCCCGATTCACGAAGGGTTAGACATGTACACTTAACCTCTGTGGCTGATGGGCTCAATTTTCTATTGACTCGAGTCATGTTGACCCCTCAGCCCACACAAGTCCTCTCCTGACTCCTCAATAACTGGCACATAAGGGAAAATTAGTGTATCTACTTGACAAAGTAGATACAAAAATCCTTTCCAGGCTAGTACCAAAGCTTCTTTAAGGTTAGTGAGTCTTTTTGGTGATAAAATATAGCAAACACAGATTGTGCTATTAAAACTCAATGCCCTCTCTTTGATAAATATAGTGTTCCTTAGTACTTACAATTTTGTGCTAAGTACAATATTCCTTGGTGGGTTTTTTTGTTATTTACTTTCATTTGTTTCTTTTTTAGTCTTTTGAAACACTATTTGTTTTTATCAAGAGGAAGCTTCAAGTGTCTGACAGGTCAATATGGCATTGCTCCCCTCCCCGGCACTCAGTGGGTTAAGTCGCTTAAAGCCTGCACTAAAGTCACTAAAAGAGCCCATGTAAAACTCAAGGCATGGCCTAGAGATGGAATCATGAACACGTCACTCATTTAAACATGTTCTAGGATTACACCAGTGAATTCCTCACACTGCGCCTAATAAGGCTCTGAGAACTGCAAAGCTTTTTATGGGAAAAAAAGCTGCTAAACTGGGAATATTAAAAATGGCAAGCATCAATGCCACCAATCTGAAAAATCTAGCAAAAAACCCTGGATTCTGTAAAAAAAAAAAAAAAAAGTTAAAATGCATATACCCAGAAGTGTACAAACACACAAAACATATCAGTTCTATAAGAATCACCCATCACTTAACACTTTCAGTGCCAAAAAGGAGACTCCCAGTGTTGCACATCCATCCTTAATCTTTGTATTTTTGTGTATGATGTCAAACGTTAATACATGTCATACGGTTAACGATTAAAATGTCACAGTTCCCATCTGACTATAGGTCTCACATTTTTGTCGAAAAAAAGAAACACATGTACGCACACACACACACACACTCAAAACAAAAACAAACTGTATTGTGTTAGAGTAAAGAATAGAACATGCTGTGAAGTGTAGTTTAATGGGGTTTGGGCAGTTTTCCAGGATACATAGGGGATTTCTATTATTTGCTGAGTTTAGCAAATGTCGCATGGTTCAGATGTTAAAAAAAAAAAGAAAAAAAACAAACAGGAGGAAAAAAGCGTAGGACACAACACAATAGAACATTGTAAAGTAAAACAGTAAACTAAATAAACATAACTGACATCCGGAAAGGGACTGGTACTAAATAAAGACAATTAAAAATAAGATATTTTTGTCTTGTAGGATAATGATCCCTTGGCTGATACAGAGTTTCAGACAGGTCAATGGCTACACATCTATTAGATGCCAATAAAGCAACTGTAGACAGATGGATTGCGGGAAAATGGACCATTGATCTCTAAAGCACACAAAAATGAGCAATAAGTAAATAAACAGTTTAGTCACGTGCATTAAAAAAAGCATATCATCTTAGATAGGCAGCATACTCTACTGCAGCTAAGTTAGTTAAACAAAGCAGGGACAAAGTCTACATTAGCAGGAAACGTGCAGCTTACCTACATTAAACTCATGGACTGGTTTTTAAAAGCAACCCAGCAAAAAAAAATAAAATCCACAAAATAATGTCATACTGCCACACGGTTAAGGATCCCATTCGCACAAAAGTTTGGTTCGGAACTAAAAAAACTCCATTATCATAAAGAGCAAGCACATATCTGCATCCCAGAACGCTACACGGATTCCAACAACTTACTTTGGCTTCCTGCGTGTAGAACTTCAGAAATCCAGCGTAACAAGATCCTTCTGTGTAGTCCTTTACTATGAAACAGCCAGGCATTTGTTCATTTGAACACAGACTAATAGCCTGACACAGAAACCACGTCGAGATTTCATTGAGGGATCCCTCCCAGATCTCTCAGCTCAGCCTACTCATTAGAATACAGGGCAGAAGAAAAAAAAAGCTGGATGGGAGCGGGCTGTGCTTATGCAACATATACAAGAGAAGAAATGTGCGACTTTATGTCACTTTGCCAGCCGACCAAAAATAACCCATGAAATAACAAAAGAAAAAGACTTTTTTGTTCCCATGGTTGATACACTTCTATTGTGCTTTGTACTATAGTTAGCTTTTCATTACTTTACTCTGTGTGTGCAAAGGTTATGACATTGTTAGAAAAGGAGGTAAAACAGGTAGGTATATGCTAGAAGAGTACATCGCTTGCCTGTTTATACTAATAATGCACAGGGCATTAAATATCGCTTGCCCATAATACATAATAGTCATTAAGCCTGTGTGTTATTCTTGCATGGTCATTATACAGTATGTTTTTTCAGATCACATTAAATGATGAGAAAACAAATAAAAGTGTAATGTAAGAAAGATTTACTTTACTGGGAGGGTGGTAATTTAGTAAGGAAATTTAAACATGCATGGGACAGGCATGAGGCTATGCTGAATGAATAACATGATCAAGGACCGATTAATGTTGGAGTCTTTCCATCAGGAAGGGTAGACCAGATTGGCCAAATGGTTCTTTACTGCCGTCAAATTGTATGTTTTTTAAAATGGGCAAAACTATAAATGGCTATGGTGCTTTTGTCAGAGTAATTTATACGGATAAAGTTAGTAATGGGTGGGTTGAGTTATCTTTATGGTGACAGATACAATATTACCCCTTTAAGACTGGAATGTTATCAAGAAAGTTGTAAAGTTTCAGAACTGTGTGACAGACGCCTGGAAGGACATGTGAGAGATGATCACAGCTAAGGTGATGAATTCATTGAGTTCGTCTTAAAGAAAAGGAGTTCAGGAATGACAATAAGATGATAAAACACCCTTCATTTCTTTATGCACATGGTGCTAAAAACACAAAGACAGGCCTGCCAAGTCCTTCGTGGGTTATTGAGAGGAATTAGTTCTTTGTTTGGCACAGAGGTATTTATGGTTTCATTGTTTGTGTTTGTTATCTCTTCTTACCATTAGTGAATGAACTGTGTTCCTCACAGGCTTTGTGTGATCTTTTCCAGTGTCCTATCTCCAAAATTCCTATCCTTTCACAGCCACTTCAAGACCTTATAACATGGCAGCTCCAGCTGGGTGACAGCATGGAATAATCCAGTATGGTGTACGAATTCAGTGTGAACGTTCTACTCAATCTACTTTCTGCTCCTCTCTAGCATTTATTTTTTTTTAATTACACGCACATTTTATATATATATATATATATATATATATATATATATATATATATATTTGTACCGCCTAATGTTACCCAATGATTTTAGGGTGAAATGTATCATGTTCATTTCATTCATCTGCATGAAATATGTTTTAGGAACTGTTTTTAGGAACTGTCAAAAATGTATGTATATCTCCTAATATATCTATCCACATCCATCGAACTACATTACAGCTTGAGGATCAGCAGAGCACAGATCCATAATTTTGTAGAACATGTAGAGTTAGTTACTTGCAGATGGCCCTCAATGTGTGCTAGCATCTGTACACACAGCAATATGCTCACACGCAGCCAGAGCTACATGTACATGTCTAAGACTCGTTCCTGTCTGTGGATCAGTCCTGTCTAGGACACAAATTGAATGACCTTTCGACTTTGCTTTGATTCTTGACCTACCCTGACCTGAGAAGGGGGAAAAAAGATAAATTATATAATTCTGCTGACTTAATGAGCTTTTCATATAATGTTAGGCTACCAGAGGTGTGTAGAGTTTTGGCAAAAAGGAAGCCCTTCAAATCGGAAACTTTAGGCAAACAAAACCCCGACTTTTTCAGCATCTGCATAAGGTTTTGTTCACATAGCATTAAGGCTCATGTCCAATTTACAGACATGATGTGCGTGGTACGGAAATCAGTAAATTAGTTCCATACGTCTGAGAAGAGAGCTCCAGCTTTAGATTTGATTTTTTCTGTTTGACATCAGAACTGCTTTCAACATGAACAGTAGACAAGTCATTTTTTTTCTATTCTCACCCTACCCATAGAAAAACCAATTTTGGCTACCCTGCCAATGAATGAAATGCCTTAATATACAGTTTGTAGTAATTACTGGATAACAGCAATCCTCTCACAGAAGTGAGAAGTTCGTCGACGGCAAGGCTAAGAAAGAACACCTTATACAGAAACTCGGATAAATAAAAAGCCCCCTTTGAAACTTGCCGTACTTCTCATCTTAGAGGTTACATTAATAACATTAGAAAATTCTAACACACTGAGCCAGACATCTGGAAATGTTTTTGTTTGTTTCTAACAGATTCTGCTGATAGAATATGGAGCGACATGCTCATAACACGTGACATACTAAGAGAAGACCAGACATACAAATACACCTTTTCCTTTTCCTCTAATAAATCATCTCAGGGAGATTCAATTCTAAATACTCCAGTCACGAACAGCAGCAATAACTTATCATAAACGCATCCTTAGCACTGACTTGAAAACATCTTGAGTGTATGTATTAATATCCTAATGTTTGGATCAATTTTTAGTGTATTGTTCCCAAGATAAAGGTTTAAGATGTCCCCGACAGCATTACCAAACAAGAATGCGTATTAAAGTACTTTACGAGTGGAAAAAATGCCTATGGGGGTTCCTGCAAAATCCCAACATGCAAGGGGGGGGGCACAATGCAAATTTAACACACAGCTATCATGTGCATTAAAGTGTCCCTTTAAGGCTATTAAAGCTATTATCACAACAATATGACCTGTGGATTTTAAACCAGTTTTTTTTTAAAATAATGTTTATTTAATAAATGTTAAGATAATATGAATAGGTGTTTGAGGCTCCAGGAAGTTAAACAAGGAGTGCGTTTAATACATTTTCAACAATGTTTAGACTTTATATCCATAAGAATAAAATGCACATATAAAAAGTATTTTATTTATTTCATATTTAGATAACCTACGGACATACACGGGGTAACCAGTCTTGATGTCAACAGGAACTGTCAACAATACATCGTTGTTCTATCAACTGTTTTGGAGATATTAAGTTTAAAAGTTTGCCACATGAAGATCATCAGCAAAACAAGCACTATTTCATCAATATGCTTTGTCTTAATTAGTTTTATAATACATATTAACCTACTTATAGTGGATGTTTGTAAGATGGTGATATTCTGGGTATGCGCCTCCTTGCTTTGATTTATGTAGAAAAATCAGAAACCAATCTTTCCCCTAATCAAGTACTAAAGTATAAATGCGCTACTGAAATTTATCAGAAATTCCCAAACCTATTTTAAAAACACGAACGCAACATATAGTTTGTAATGTTCAGTTGGTTCATGAAACCCTAAAAAAGTGGCAGGCCTTCATTATTTCTGAATATAAGGGGCTTGTATACAAGTATCTGTTTCCAAAATTATTTTAATTAGGGGTGGGGGGAAAAGTTGGAAGCTAGAAGCTAAAATCACACAACAACCCAATTCATATTTATCACCAGGCCTGGAAAATTGGGGGAAAAAAAAAAAAAAGACAAAAAAAAAACAAAAAAAACCATTTATCCAGGGTTGCAGTTGCATGACTAGGCATGCAGAGTTAAAATTTTCAAAAAAGACAAAAAAGAAAAAAAATTTACTTCCATCAAGCTGGACACGGTCGTACATGCAGCTACGTATTTCCTAAACACACACACGTACCATATTATATGTACGAATATGTTTATGTCTGGACAAATGTATGCATGTGTTTAGAGGATAGAAGATATACTGTATGTAAATCAATGTATGAGAGCACGGAAAGTTAGGAGGAAGCTTCATTATTTTTAGACATTGTAGCCACACAACCCTTGGGATTTCCTCCAGTCCCCAATTATACTATCGAAACAATGTTTCTTTTTAGATGGCTAATTCATAGTGTCCGAGGGTTCATAAACACATTTGACTTAGATGATATGATGGTTAATGCTGCTTCTATTGCTTTTGAATTCTAGCCGTCACAAACAGAGCAAGGAATATCAGGCAGCATAGGTCATTGCAATGTATTAAAGAGGAGAGCTGGATCCACCAGGGGCAAAAAACTTATCAATGCATTTTAGAAAAATAAACCGTGCTTTAAGGAGAACTTACATCATTTTCTTTATTGCTAGTATAAGACCAAAACTATTGTTTTTTATTTTTAAAACAGTTCTAGTTTTGCATAATATGCTGTCTTCAGGCCTCTACATAGCCATTTATACGTATTCTGGCTCTGTTATATTTGTCTAATCTACCGAGAGAAACACTCTGAGCCTTTTTTATGGTAAACAATAGAATGGTTAATTCTAAATCACCCAGCTGGTCCCACTGACTAATGAAAGTCCGTGGAGGGGCAGACTTCATTAGTATTGTCATAAAGAATGAACTCACTGCGGGGTTTGAGCAGGGGAAAGCAACCCAAAATGCCACATAAATGTAAAAAACAGAATCTTCCAGATCGGCAGATAAAGGAAGTTTATTGGAACTATAGCTAAAACCATGTTTTTTCCAATGCCACCGCACCAGGGATGTGCCGGAGGAAAAAAAGCATTATATTTTATGCTTAAGAAAAACATCATTTTATTCCATGGGACTTCTCCTTTAACCCTTGTAGCCTCTTGAACTAATTGACCCCATCACACAATTAAAACATAAAATGTTTCTTTTTCCTCCAAACATGTCACTTGTGTTATTTATTCTGCACTCCAACAAACTTTGGCCAGTTTTAAAGTTTTGGTTTGGGTACTGAACCGCATCAAAATACAGGGAGGCAATTGGAAAAGTTGGTAATATGTTCAATTAGCACTGACACACAATTTCATTTGGAATGTAAGTTACATAAATATTTCTCGTACTCAATCCACGAGACACTCTGCAGGCTGTACTAAAACAAACTTGTATCAGTTATATTGGCACTATTCTACCAATTAGAGACATGAAACAAGCAAACATCACACCGTTAAAAGACTAGGCTTTGCCGTCAGATTAACACAAAACTGTGTTTGTAAAAGAAAGTTTTAAATTGATTTATTTACACTGTGAATAGCTTGTGTTTTTTGTTTGACAGGGAGTAGAATTGCTTGGAGATATTTAGTGTTAGTTTGTAGCAGGGCAGGCATTATCTGATCAATTTCTCTCTCTTCTCCCCACCCTTCTGCAGGCTACCCAAACCAATTAACAAATAATTTAACAATAGAGAATAGACAGACTCATGCAGATCCTGAAAAACAAAGTCCAAATTACCACCCCTAGTATATGCACAAGGTGAATTTATACCAAAAAAAAACATTAAATGGGTTTATTGGAAAAAAATGCAGGATTTGGGAAAAGTAACAGATCTACTCAGCTGTAAACATTGCCTTATTATTTCATAGTTATTAGTTTTAGATATTTTACGCTGAGGTATGTGTACTAAAAGTATTCACTAAACATAGGATTTGCATATGAATTCAGCATTTAAACTGATCAACTATGGATTCACTATGGATTATTATGGACCAACCGTAGTGACGACCTGTTATAAGAGGGGCTTGGATGACCAGCTAATGGGATATCTTTATAGAGGAGTCCAGGGGAAGTCATTGGTTGTGGCTTCCCCACTGGTTTCCATCATGTCAAAATGTTTCATTCACGTACAAATCCAAATACAGATTCCCAACTGAATAAAATGCGGCTTCTTGTCCCTAGGATAAGACCGCTGATATTTTCAATACGGTCTCAAGTCAACCCAGACATTTTCATTATCACAAATGCAGTTGGAGCACCTGGGTTGGAACATCAGTCAACAACCTAAACACTTGATGACTTCACACTCCTAGACAGGTAATGTGTCCTAATATTTATATACATCATATATATATATATATATATATATATATATATATATATATATATCACACTGTATATGTATACAATTATAAATATATAGTATTTATTTATTCTACTCAAGACATGTAAATATAATAGTTAATATGTTAATGCATATTGTGCATTCTAAATATAACAAGCAGTTAAAAATGGAAACAAGTAATCTGTATTACATTGTAACCATTGTTACCATAGTCAGTGATAATGTTATTACACATAATAACTGGTCGTCCATGCACTATATCAAAATGTCAGACGAGAGAAAATAAACTGGAGGATGGACAATGTATGGCATCTGTTGCTGCTTTAAATTGAATAAAAATTAAATCGCAGGATGCTCTGCTGTATCTGGCACATCTACCGACTGATGCACCCTTTATGTCTTTTCAGTAAAAGAAAACACAGGAGTAATTATTCCAAAGGAGAATAAAAATATCCCAACCACACAAAGTACAGAAAAGATTACAAGCATCAACAAGAACATAACTAAAACAAATCAAAATGTGGCTTTATCAGGTTTCATGTAATGCAGCATTTGCTCTGTAGCTAGATCAATGAGTGGATGAATTCATAACATGGAAACAAAAAGCACCATTCCCTTCTAAATTCCATAATATTCCAATCAAGCAACTTGTCCATTGCAAAAGTGTTCGGTGCTGGTTATGTAGATCCCAGAACATTTCCTAGAACATATTACCAGAAGCATCCAGGGTGCACCCCAACACATAATCCTCTGTTGCCTCCATGAAAACATGGACGGCCACCAATGAGACTTGAAATTTCTGATCACCATTATCACAGATAACAGTCAAGGCATGAAAGGTGGTATGTGTGTCAACAACGCTTGCTGGATTACACTTTTCATGTAAATCATTAGCAGTTTCCAGGTAACTAATGAACTTTTACTTCTTTTATATATTTCATTATGAACAATTGAGAAGTAACAGCTGTGGGGAATCTTTTAAGTACTTGACTTTTGTGCTACTGTCACCTAAGTGTGGTTAGTCACAGTTCTTGGTGTGCCTTACTCAGATCTATTTACGTCGGTTGTTGACGTCTGGATTAATTAGAATGGCCTTTCATTGCAACAATCCTTGGTTTCCACACAGTTTATATGATTAAACTCATGCCTGTTGCCAACTCATGATAAAATATGTACAAATTTTTTCCTTGAAATGGGGGTGTTTCCCACTGCCGTCAGCGGGAACTCCCCAGACGTCAGCGGGACCGCCCACCATCGGTGGGACCGCCCGCTGACGTCAGTGTGCAGTCCTGGCCGCGTCCCCAGCAAGGGTAGCCGGAGCCGAGAAGTTCCCAGGTATGGATATATGCCTGGCTCTAAGGTGCTGGGATGTGACAAGTGGGCCTAAAAGCTGACTCTTGTTCCTAAAGGGAAAGCCCAATGTTTTATTTAAATAGAGACAACAATTAATGCAGCACTTCTTACAATACATATATTGTAGGAAATGGAGACTAGAAAAGACAGACTAAGACAAACCAATACATTACGTAAAGAGGTACCTGTTCGCAAGCTTACAATCTAGAGCTTAGAGAGAAGGGGGCCTGGTTCAATCCTTAAAACCCTGAATCTAATGTCGCACACAAATAATTCACTTTATACAGAATTTAAAACAAGAAGCAAAAGGACCATGGTGAATGGGTGATCGATAAAGCTCATTCCTTCTAGAGTTCACTATAACATCCACACAATTCAGAATGGTTTGTTTATTGAATAAAACAAAGATCTAGAAAGGAAAGAAGTGATCCTTCTTATCCGGACCAAAACTTCCTAGAATTCAGGCTTTGCTTGGCGACATTCTGACCTCTCGTAAAGTCAACAATTAAGCAGCGCTTGCAATAAACTCCAGGGAGAGCATAGATTTCTATGCTAGAGAGATATTTTCTATATAATTCCACTGGTTATGATGCAGACAAAGCCAGCTAATGGTATGTATAACTATATATACACTGTTATTTTTCCCCAATTCAAGAACATTACTATTCTTTTCCCCTGTACTAACTGACTGTTATCAAGGTGCTGCAATAACAATGGCAGAAATAGATGATATGTACTTCCAATAGCCGCCATGTTGTTTGCAGTTACAAGGGAGTATGCTTTTACCTATGGTCGAAGGTAAGAATTACTTCTGCTTGGCAGAAGGTGGCCCACATACAGGGAGTTAACTTGGTGAAGATCATGTATGAGGCATTACTCCACAATATCTTTCTATTGGTGAGATGCAGTTGAAGTTCAGGTGACAACTCAAGAACTCATCAGACTGGCGTACCGGGAGATTTCCCGGTATTACCGCTTCCCCTGGATTGGTCATCTAATTATTGGTGTGGCTGCGGCTGCCAACGAAGCTGCAAGAGCAAACATTGATTTTGGCGGCTGTGGTAGTGGACACATGTAACATTACTTCCACTGCGTATACCAGTCAGCGCCACAACGGATATGATGTCAAACAAAGTAATTTCTCTTTTTAAATACATGCGTTATATTTAAGGTGGTTTTTTTTCACATAAATGAACTATACTGGTGCTCTCTCAATTGGTCCCAGCCAATGACATGATGTCATGGGCCACAGTGATATTATGAACTTATGTTTTCATATGCAGACATATGTTTTTGAAATATACTTTAAAATGCAGGGTTTGTCCCTGTTCTGGACAAAAATATTGGGGCTAGACCCTGACATGCAGTGTACCAAAAATGGCACATATACTACGGGGCTAGTATTCAATTATTTCCAGGGCTAGTTTTAATTCCCAGTCTGACCCTGCCGATAATCATTCACTTTCCTCATTGGATATACTTGATCTTTCATGAGACTGATAAATATTCATATATTATGTTATTTTTACAAGGACCAAAAAAACATTTGCGTAAAACAGTTCAGCCATCTAAATATAATTCTTAACGGATGCTTGGAAAAAATAAAAAATTCAAGCGAGTTAAGGTTAAACACAGGTTATGGTAGAGTTATTTTTGGCAAAAAGTAGCAACAATATTATTACATGTATTCCTAGATAAATAGCAGGTTTGGAGTTTACTAAACATGACCTAAGTGTACTTCATGTTTGAGATCTAATGGATGCGTACAACCAACAATTCAGAGTTCTAAGTAAAAGTAGAAAATTAACCCCCAAAATTCCCTTTATTTAAATTTCGTAATCTGTTTTTATGACCGCAGGTCAAAACAGAGGGGGCAGGAAGGGGCTAGAGAAGTGGGGGCAGTGGAACTGCGTCGCTACAGACATCATTTGTCCCGCCACATCGCTTTTTTGAGGTTACGTTAAGCTTGTGGTGGGCAACACTCAGAGGTGGTTACGGAAAGTTTCAAGGTGCAGCAGTTGGAGATTGCCCCCTCCCATCGCAAAGTAGTAGGCAGTAATCTGATTAGTCGCTCTAAACAGACACCGTTCTGGCTTTTATTGACTGGAAATTGTTTAGGCAAGAATGGTTCTTATCTTATGTCAAATTCTACGTTTCAATGTTTTCAAAATTAAAGGGACACTCTCGGCAGCCTCCTAAACAAAGGATGTATAATTTATTATTATTACCTTTTATTTATATAGCGCCAACAATCTACTCTTTAGTATTACGTTCTTTAAGCCTGAATATAAGACTACCCTATAAGAAAAAAAGTTTTATTAGTAAATATTAATTCACATGTGAACTATTTTTTCATATTTAATAAAAAAAACAGATTACCTTTTATTTGCCAACCTGCCCCCCAGTAATGCACATCTGCCTCATAGCTTGCCACTCTGCCCCCAGATATGCCTTATACCCCCTATATGCCACTCTGCCTCCCTATATGCCACTTACCCCCGGATAAGCCTTATACCCCCCTATTTACCACTCTGCCCCCCTTGACTTACCGATGCATCCCTAGACTTGTCCCCCATGCTCCAGACCCCTTGGTGTCTAGTGGGGGCAGCCAGTGGACATCTGCGCACACAACCTCTGCTGCTACCCAGGACTTCCTCCGGGGCTTCTATGAATGAGCACAGGAAGGTCATGTCATGCCGGTGCTCTGTCATAGAAGCCCCAGAGGAAATGCCGGCAGTGAAGATTGTCTGCGTGCATTGCACAGACGTTCATCGGCTGCCAGAGAGGAGGATCCAGGTCCCCTGCAGTGCTGCAGGGATCAGGATCTTAGTCTTGTAGTGAGACCTCTATTCAAGGTCTGATTAGAAGACAACCTTGAATATAAGGGGTATTTTCAGAGCATTTGCTCTGAAAAAACCTCATCTTATAATCGAATAAATATGGTAATAAGAGCATGCACATGGGGTTTTAGACCCCCTGGAAAGCCTCCCAAGCCAGCTCTGGAGCTAACTGGAATGTAAAGATAACCTGCACAACAAATAGCTGGAGAATGAGGAAAAAGAAAAATGCATATATCTATGCATTTGTAAGGGTGACACCATGAAAATGTAATTGGCCTATTTAGCTATTGTATCCATTAAAGTGCATATGATGGTTGTAGTGTCCCCTAAAATGATATTTATTTGGCTATGATGTATGTTATGGTATACAACAGGATGTGTGAAACGATGACTATTACCGCTGTTTACTTATAAGTTGTGCTTGTTATAATCATCAAATAAAAAAAACCCACAAAACATGGGCACGTCCATCTTAACCGAAGTAGAAATTAGGTACAATATGAAGCAATACATTAATCGTCGGAAACTCTAGTATTTCTGCCCAAACCACCCATGAAATGTGGATTTATTAATTCGAAAAAAAAAGTCTGCATGGAAATTTAAGAAACCAACACTTACAACAGTAACAATAACCACAAGAAGAAAGAGCAGTACTGAGGTGATCCATAACAGTGCTATGAGCAGCCGCCAATGGCATATCAATGAAAAAAACAGCTTTCCAGAAGGAAATACTGTGAAGTTCCTGTATGGTGATGTAAGTGAAACAATTCTGCATAGTTGGAGCATATACGCTGCTTCAACAAAAACATCAGAATAAATCAAATACGTTCAACTCTTCACGATAAGTGCTGCCCATTTACTCTGGCTCCAATGATTAAACTTTAGCAAATCATTAAAAACAGCATACACAATAGTCTGACATCTCTCTACTTAGTGAATGGACCATTTGCAGTAAGACACTAGACAAGCAGTGCTGAGCCAGATCCTGTACCAACTGATCAATGACCGACTGTATGGCTCTCCCACATCTTTGCAGGTACATTATTGGTTTTCATTCTTAAGCGTTTATGACACAATCATGTATTAAACACTGGTTTTGAGTCAAAACGTTACTGGACATTTTAGAGGTGGTGAATGTAAGGTAGGAATTCTGTTCCCTGATTTTATAAAGTCCATATCCTCCGACTGAGTCAAAAGCTAAAGGTAATAGTGGAGGTATACAGAAGCCCTAACATGTCACCTATATATGTGTATCCACACACACACACACACACACACACACACACACACACCAGGTGTGGTCTTAAGAGCGATAATGTAATGTTTCCACCAGTCACAAGGAGAAGACCTAGGTAGTCTGGAAACACGTACTGTTACAATAAATCACTTTGTTTTGAATTTCCACAAAAAGACAATCAATGAAAAGTGAATCGACCAGCATCTTAATCAAGCTGTTCCATAAAACATTATCTGCACTACCTAATATTATTATTTATTGACTTATGTAGCGCCAACATATTCCTGAGAGATGTGCAATGGGTAAACAGGATGTAACAAGTAGTGCATAACATAACAATTTAGACTTACAGTAATGAAAGGCAATGAGAGCCCAGTTTAAACGAGCTTACAAGTATGATAAGGAAATACATCATAGCAAATTTTACTTATTTCTGAAAGCTTAAATCACATTAAAACTACACAGGAGATGTTGAGAAGATGTTTTAAGCTTCTTTGGAAACAAACTATCACAGCCCACTTTTATGTCACATGAAAATTAAGTTAAGAATTACGATGAGGTCAATTTTGTATATTTATTTCTGGAAAAGATTTAAGCATACAACGGCATAAGGAATGCTGTATTTACTTGCATAAGTGTTAAGCTCAGAAGAGTAAGAAGAACAATGTCTTTCATATGACAGATACAAGACCTGGTCTACAGAAATCTATAAAAGTGAGACTTAGGAAAGTAAAGTATTTGGGGTAAGTAAAAAAAAAAAAAAAAAAAAAAAAAAAATCACTGGGAATGTATACTTCTAGACAGTTGGTCCTCAACAAAGCTTATTTTATGCTACAAACAATATCAGGAATAAGTTATTGTCATTGTAGATATATATAACAAGAATTGAGGGGGGAAATTTGGAGTTTTTGTTCTTCCAGATAAAGTTGGCTGTAAGAGTTTTAAATAATTTAAAAGTAAGCCGTGTTTATGTAACGACATCACACTCATTAAATTACATAAATATGCTTAAAACTGAATCGTTACTCACCAGATAACAGAGGCCGGCTATTTTCTGGTGGACTGAATGTTAGGGGGCAAAAATAATTTTTCATGTTACCATTCCATGCAAGGTTCCCAAAAAAGAAAAGCTTCATATTACAATGTTTTAATTAGGACACCAATTTATAGAAAATGACTTGCACATTTTTTACATATCAATCTCTAAATAGAAGGTAGTGTGATTCCTCCCTTCTGTACTAAATGACACTGCAGTTTTGGGTTTATACCTAAAGTAAACTAACATGTATGCCAGAAATGTATTCCAAAATGAATAATTGCCTCAATTAGCCACCAATGTTTATGGCAAGGGTTTTGGAAGTCCAGAATGCATTGCCACAAAGTATATTGTTACTTACTACTAATTGGTAGTCAGACATAAAGTAATGCTCCAGTCATCATAGTGCTCCCAAACTTATGGGGGGATTTTGGGTTTGTCCCTTTTTTTTCACCCCACCCCAACTTTATTCCATACAGGAACACATCTCCTGCCACTTATATATTTACTACCAGTCCGTTCCACCACGGGCTCTGCAAGGAAACAGATGACCAAATACACACCAGGACAGGCTCTGCCACACTGACACCCAAACACACACACCAGGACAGGCTCTGCCACACTGACACCCAAACACACACACCAGGACAGGCTCTGCAATACCAACACACACACACCAGGACAGGCTCTGCCACACCGACACCCTAACACACACACCAGGACAGGCTCCGCAATACCAACACACACACACCAGGACAGGCTCTGCCACACCGACACCCAAACACACACACCAGGACAGGCTCTGCCACACCAATCTCCAAACACACACCAGGACGGGCTCGTCCACACTGACACCTACATCAGTACGGGTCAATCTACACAAAGCATAAAAAATGCTTTCCATACTGGTTCGTTTTTTGTGCGTTTCCTCCTTGTGTATTGATGCCCCAGCCAGGCCCCCCCTTTGGTTTTAATGTATTCCCTCCCACACCCTTGTGTATTGCCCCATGTGCATTTGTGCCCCTCAGCCAGCCCCCTTTGTGCATTTATGCCCCAACACCCTTGTGTATTGATTTATGTGATGTACTCATGTGTATTACCCCCAGCCACCCACCCCCTTTCTGTATTGATTTATGCGATGCCCCAATCACACTGTCTGCGCACATCGGGGGTGGCATATCTGGCGAGCAGAGTGGCATTTCAGGGGGGCATAAAGCATATCTGGGGTAAAATACATGTATTCCTGTGTATTTGGTAAAATACTGTTTTACCATTCCACTAATATGTATTTTCTCTTTAAAAATATAATTTTTTTTTTGCGGCCTATAAATCGGGTGCGGCCTTTATTCAAGCCAATACAGTGTATCTTAATGTCTGGTAATTATTTAAATTGTTTTAATTATTTTCAATCTACCCTACTGAAATAACACTACAGGATATGTTGGTGCTATCCATATAAATGAAATGTAATACAACGTAATGGGGAAATTAATAAATAATAAGAAGAAGCCGGCCCTGCTCAAATTAGCTTTCAATCTAGAACGTCAACTGAACAATGACAACCTTATGCCCTGTGTCTCTTTAAAATTTAGGACCTTGAAACATTTTGAAAAGCAACTAGTGGGCAGATATGATTGATATACACTTATCTTGTAACAATTTAATGACTCGATATTTAAATAGTTTCCCCTCTCTCTCTCTTTCAGCAGCTCTGACTCCATTAATTCATAGTGGAAAATGCTCTTAGATAATGCACTTGCTTTGATCTTCCCAACTACACCACCTAAGCAACTTATTAGAAAGAGAAGCTGGATTTGTAGAAATACAAGTATGTGATAAATTCTTATATTCTTATCTTCTAAAAACACACCAATCCTCTAACATTTCCTTTGCCCTTTCCTGAGTAGCTTTGTGTTTCAATTAAATTCATATTCAGTGTGACACAATGCTTTGGTTTTCTTTGTACAAAAGGCTTTTTATAACTGCTTATATGTGTGTGAATGATACATTATTTAATAACAAAGTAAAATTAACCAGTGGTATTGAAATGTGTATGGCTCAACAGCCCAAAATCTTAAAATACTGTATGTCTAACTGATTTAAATGGAATGCTCTGATACCCTTATAAATCTTAGAAAGTTAATAGAAAGCAAAGCAATTAACATTGTCTTACATGTCTAAAATGTGAGGTATTTATCTATATATCACATACATACACACATAATATATACCGTACTTGCTCGCCAGCAGTAAGAATGGAGGCTGCTCAGACACGACCCCGATGATGTCATCGCTGAGCTATACCTCGGGAACGCTTAAAAGAGGGAAGTTCCTGGTGATCCTTGCTTGGTATTCTGTAAGCCTTAGTATCTAGCGTTTCCTTGTTGTTTCTTCTGAATTTGACCTGGATTGTTAACCGTTTGCTGCTTCTCAGGAATCCCTGTCCAGTACAGTTTATCTTCTACCTGTGCCGACTTATTTGGGATTTCCTCAGGGCCTGGACAGCTTGCCATCATTGAGGGGGGGACAGTGAATTCCCTAGTTCATCAGGGTATCATACAGGATAATGCCAGGATGGCTCTCTGCCAGCTGAAGCCCAGCAGAAGTTGGGTAATGCTGCAGGACAATAGGCCATAGCGAAGTAAATATACTACAGAATGGCTTACAAAAAAGAAAATCTGCCTTTTGGAATAGGCCACTAGAGCCCAGACTTTAACATTAGATCCTATGGAATGACCTCAAGTGAGCCGTTCACACCAGACATCCTAGGAATACGGCTGAGCCTAAGCAGTTCTATAAGGAGGAACGGTCTAAAATCCCTACAGAACGTTGTGCAGAACGTTGTCAGATAAGCAGCTACTGTAAGCTCTTGTTTAAGGTTATTGCTGCCAAAAAACGTACGACCGTTATTACATCCAAGGTTTTGCTTGCGTTTTCCGCCAGCACGGTAAATGTCTAATGGGTGTGTTCGATAAAGACATGAAAGATTATCATTGTTTGTGTGTTATTAGCTTAAGCACATTGTGTTTGTCTACACGTGTGACTTAGATGTAGATCAGATCACATTTTATGAACAATTAGTGCAGAAAACCAGGAAATTCCTTTTACTTGTCACTGTATATCGTGACACCTTAAAGCCCAAGGGAGGTGGAACGGTCGGTTCTAGGTAATAAGTAATAGGTAATTGTGAACAAGCTACTCAGCGTGGGTGTTGAGTCTGGTCAGCTTGTGGCCCAGCAAAGAATACATGTATACGTATAAGTTAGCTGGGTCATCAGCGATTACATAGAACTTTTGTTGCAAGTCTGAAATATTTAGGAAATTACAGAAATCTATTATGACTATTTTAATGATAGGATCAACAGATAAATGGTGCTATACAATGCGTTATAAAAACAATAATATAAGCAGAGATAGGAAATGTGGTGGGCATCGGTCATTATACAAACTATTCATTCAATACGAAAAACATAATTCAAAAACAGTTCTGAAAATAAGAGATAAATAAGAGAAAATAAGGTATTTTACACCATTATTTTTTTAGATAGACAGATCATAAATATCACATTAGATTTGTTCAATCCTTTCCTATAATGTGAATGGCGTCATTATACACAGAACGCATAATCCATGTAAAACAAAATAAACATTATAATAGCATTTCCTGTTGAAGTCAACTAGACCACATCGACATTGCTGAATTTAATGTTTATGTAAAAGAAAATTTCTTAAAATCTTATAAAAGATCCATATTATGACCAAGAATATGCATCTATTTTTAACCATGAACCAAACAAACAGAAAAATTGTATCTCCCTACCATGATTTCGGATGTTCCTTTGATACGAGGTGTAGATTAATTTGTAACTCCAATGTCAATGTCTCTTTTTCTGAGGTAACATTCTGCATATGGGAAATCAGAATTCTCTAAGACCTGGAAAAAAGGAAACCAACAGAAATATTTAACTTAGTTTTATACATTTTTTTTCCTATTTAACTATTTTGAGGAGAGATGAAACTGAAAAATGAGTCTAGACATTTTGCGTCTTCCTCTTAATACGGTCCTGGTATGGAAGGAGTAGTCTACCGATTTCATTTTTAATCTTAATGTCCTGTGTGACTAACAATTTATTTATTTTGAATTATGCCCTTACATTCTTTAAATACACTGTACTTTTGCTATTTTTCATACAAAATCTGTATGTAACCCTACTTTATATTTGTTTTCTTACTACCTCCTATCACAAATTGACACACTGTTCCTTTGGTTAACAGAACTGATATATGTTGCATATTTTCCATGTCAAGTAGGTCTTTAGAGCCGATAATATATATATACATATCTGAAGGCAAATAACTGTAATAGTTTCCACATGGCAATTTCCAATCAGATGCAAACACAAAGCAAGTTTCCTTTATTGGCTGCTTTTACATCTATTATCTCATGTGCTATTCCTAAAACAAACAAATTATGGTTGTACCTGCACTTGTAACTAAGAGCACAGGAAACATTTGGCGCATGAGGTAATTTAAACCGGATCCAGGGAATTACAAACCGAATATTCATCTCAAATCACATCTGGGAAAGCCCGTAAAAATCTTAGACAATATGGCTGATCCTGGTATTTACTACAGCTGGTGGTGGTATTTACTACAGCGCCTGACATGTATATTATATATATTCATCCCTGCCAACTGCCCTGGTTTATTAATATAATTTTAACTGATGTATTGTCTAGCAGGCCCAAACCGGCCATCTGGCACACTAGGCAAATGCCCTATGGGCCGCCAAAGCCATTCTCAGCCGATCTAGGGGAAGATCAGGTGCTGCAGCGTGCAACCAGCAGCTGGATATGCCCAACCGCGCGGGACGCGAGCATAACAACATAGCATGCGGCCAGGGAAGCCCCGCCATTGCCAGTCCAGACCTGTTCTACAGTGTTTTTTCCATACACATGGTTGAGAAGAGAGAAAAACAGATTTGAAATGCAAATTGGAAAAATCCTTGATCCTATTTCTCTTACACCTATATACCGTACATTTAATCCCTGAATGAACACTTTTGCAACTACAGAATTTGACACATAATTCTTAGTCCCGTTGAACATGCAACACTGCCAAGATATTATTTAATAATGCAATATTTTTCTCATTCGTAATTTTAGTTAGTAACACTTATGGGAAACAAAAGTACCTTGTACAGCTCTGTGGAATATTATGGCGCTATGTATAATATTTATATCTACATATAACACAATAAATGACGATGACAATGATAATAAATATTATTATTTCTTATTATTAACAATAGTAATAGCAATAATAATAATGAAGCAGACATCGTTTGCGGTATGCAAAAAAACTGAAATCTTGTAACTGGCTCACATTATTAAACCAGGGCTAAATACTACAATCTCTGTAATAATAGCTATACAAGGGAACTTTATCTCCCTAGCCGGCTGCACACAAGCTTCTGGTACCAGAGATAGTTTATGATAATAAAGTCCATAAAGCATGATACTATGTCCTACTTGGGTCAGCAGTCTAAATGTAATATTCACTGGGGGATTATGGGAAACAAAGGAACTGGATTCATTTGTTTCTGAGGTGACAGTTCTTATATGTCATGGAGTGTATATATGAATATATGTATACCTATGCGCAGAGCGCTTTGCGATATATTTCATACACTTGAGTTTGCAGAATTGTTGCAACTCACACCTTTGTGAAAAGCAACAATTAGGGGATACAATAAAAATGGAGTCTCACATTTCTCATCAGCTCCGACTGTATTTAAAAGCAATCGCCAAACGCATATGCTGACTGTTGGTTTACTTTTACATCTGGAAGATATTACTGGAACACAAAAACCCTAAACCCACAGCTCTTTATCCATTACTCTAATAGGGGGGGAGGTAGCATTCTGTCACAAATGAAAACAAATTAACTGTTAAATATTCATATGGTTTTAAGTGTTTTTGCTTAACTGTTGTGCATCCAACACACCGCTCAAATGGTTTTAGAAACAGAGTGCGTTCAGAGATGAGATTCTAGTAGATGCTCAGATGGAGCGTGGTACTGTGTTAACCATGGGAATACCGGCCACTTGTACAACCAGACACCTTTATCGGCTAACTTTACTAGAACTATAGTGATAGCTTTCGAGACAATTAATGTCATCTTCAGGCTTGTTATACAATTAAAGCTGTCTTTTACATGCATTTACATAAGCGCATGCAATGAAGCAGATTAAATCATCAGCAAAATCCATATGATCAGTCATTAATAACAGCATGATGTACAAACTGCTCCAACTGATGTCAATGGTTCCTGGAAGTTTTAAAAATTACACTTTCGAAAGGAACATGTATGCCTGTATGATAAAAAAATTTCAGACCATTAATCAAAAGCGTTCATCCAGTGTATTTATTTTACCTGCCGTAATTCCCTGGGTGTGGAATCATCCAACTAATGCAAATAATTTCATATAACATGGTATCCAAACAATATATCTATGTTAATCTATACCTCTACTCACCCAATACAAAATCGTACCACTCAATAGACCCACTCCTAGTATAGTATAGTATAGTACCCCTTCTCTCTGCATTTCTTATGAGGCAGAGCACTTCCAGGGCTTAGTCAACACTATAGTCTGCATTATGTTGATAATGAACAGCTGTTAAGGCAAATATGTATGATAGGTAACTGTGTAGGGGAGGATAACTCAGATCATGGGAGGATCTGAACACTATTTAAGTCAACAACTCTTAGCGGAATACCCCGACAAAACTCTACATGCATCCCTGCCTCAACAAGCTTACATTGATGGCACATAAGGCATGGTATTAGAGTATTACTACTTTCATATTCTATGTTTTGCACATTTTATTAGCAAGTATTTTAATTCATATGCCTAAAGGGAAAAGCCTACTAAATCAAAATATTTCAGACCTCCACACTTTAATGGATGCCCCTTGGTGTTTTGCATGTTGCAGACTTTAGATGTTGGCCTTCGTATTGTATGAAGAGCTGTCACAGTTAAGGGCAAACTAAATCATTACTAAGGAAAAAACAATGCAGGTGAAACCTGAAAAGGTCTGCACAATAAATGGAGTAGGAGTGTAGGAGTGTTTTCCCCCAGCTAAAACCATTTTAAATACAAGTGTAGTGAATATATTATTAAAAACCATTAGTGCAAGCTTCCAGTATTTATGCAGTTAGGCCCATCATACTCATGAAAAAGCATGTTTTTAAAAAGAAAATGTAAACTTTGTTTGGAAATCTTTTATCACTTTTTATGGTTTTCCACTTTTATGTTCCTGTATTTAACCAACCAAACAATAAAAGTAATAAAACCAAATATGCAATAAACAAAACCCTCAGAGCTGGTAAATTTCTGTAGTTGTACATACATGTAGATTTCATTTGAAGCCCATAAATAATATGGTACACCGTATACTGCATGGTAGATACACACACGATGGGGAGGTATATGGGATGATTATATCAAAGAAACATCGTTACACATAAAAATGTCCCTTTTTTATGTTTTATTTACTTCTGGCGCACTTGTTTTTCATGGGTTGAATCTATCTGTTTTATAGTTTTACGAGGAGAGGGAAGTTGACAGGTAAGGGGGCACCTGTCGCATCACAACGTCTGATCCTTCATACATACACAATGTCCAATCATTTCAGGTATCAGACAGTTGTTCCTGCGTGTTGACAAGCTGATCAGCTGCCACCATGCTATTAATGTTTCCATATGGTTTATTTCTCTTTGGGGAGATGCTGCAGATTGGACACATTCTCTTCCTCTTTAAGTGTGTACTTCACATTGGGATATGGAAAAGTGCTGCTGCTCAGCAACCGATTAGAATAGTCATGGGCAGTGGGGATTCAAAAAACATTTAAGACATAATATGTAATTTTCTGAATACCAGCTTCATAACATGCCATGTTCTCTTGGTATTAGATAATAATGTCTAACCCCTCCAAAACCTTAAGTTTTTTAACCAGTTTAAATGGAGCTCTGTGATGCAGCTGAAATTCCATCACTTTGTTTATGTTCTGTCCTTGGAATATTAAACTAGTTTTTTCCATATCAGTGACAATGTCCCTCTATCTTCTGTAATTGACTGTTTGACTTGTTTGCCCTCCCAGAAGTCAGAAACCCTTTCCTCTATATACCCTTCTTTTAGTTTAAAAAGCAGAAACTTGTAAGATGAGATTTCACATCAGAGGAAACAAAGAACCCTGTGTGTTTCATCACACCATATAAAAAAGAATGCTCAGAAAGTATCTTCAGTTTACCAGAATTGACTAATTAGCATTATATTGGAATCCTCAGGATTCTGTGAATACAAAACCATTGATCCTATGGGAAAAAGAGAGGTTAGGTTCCTGCAGGACCCTGTTCACCATAAACTCATCATTTAATGTACCATTATTGTAAGATATTATTATTATACTTTGCAAATGTATTTTATGCACTGTTTACTTTGTAATAGCGTAGCTCACTCAATTATTCACTTACACTGTCACTGCTCATTCTCACACACATTACAAGATCCTTGGAAGGCACTGAAAATATGTATCTAATACACGTACGTTATCACTGAGCTTTATCACAGCCTTCTATCACTTAGGCATGCTCACCAACGCACTTGCACTATGCTTGGAACCCTTTATCCCATCTACAACGCTGAACCCATCTGTGAAAGGTGTCTTACACATAGCTGCGACCTGTGAGGTGGAGGTGAATAGCAAAAATGGGTTACACTTTGTCCCACGAATAAGCAAATTTGTGAAGGTGGAGCATGTAAATAGCAAAGATTTACTGTAATAGCTATACACATACATGGGGACTTCCTGGAGTCCTCCTTGCAGGATGCGAGTAGGGGGTCTTGCTAACTAATATGCAGAAAGAAGGCAACATGAGATTAAAGGATGATCATTACATTTAAAAAAAACTGTATTTGACAAAACTGTATGTGAAATAACCTCTTTGATGGGCTGGACTATTCATCTTCTAATGAAGAGAATGAGCCTCCTCATCAACCAAGTTATCAACAAGCTTACACTCAACTTAAAATTCACACACAAGAAAGTGGTAGAAAATGAGAAGAGGGTCCTGCCCTTGCGAGCTTACAATCTAGTTAGTGGTTGAGGGGAAGTAAACAGTCGAGAGGACTGCATGGATAGCGACGAGTTAATCCAGTTAGGATGATCTGTAGAGGCTACTAGTCATTCCGATACTACACACCACCAACCTGTTCTACATTATGGCACTAAGGTGAAGTTGAAATAGAAATTGGTGATTTATGAAGTTTATACTAACTCGAGCATTTCATGCATATACAGCATATATGGTTCATATTTATTATATATACACATTTGTTACTCTAGACATAATTATCACTACCCTAGCTACAATAAACCTCATATGTAGGTAGGATGGAAAAAGAATGCTGAGAGAATGTAAGTTGAAAAAGGGCAACTCTGGCCATATGTTATCCAATTTTATTACAGTAATAGAAAGAAAGAATTTGACAGCAGATAAGAACCATTCAACCTAATTTTGTGCTATAAAGACAATCATTAATGAGTCCTTGCTCAGATCTTAGATTCAGGATATCCATATGTCTAACACATGCATATTTAAACTCCCTCACTGTATTAACCTCTAACAATTTTGCTGGGGAGGCTGTTCCATTTATCTAATTAAACCAGTCCACGATGCTTAAAATGTGTGTAAACCAAGAACCGTAGACGAGTACACGTCCTATAACAAAACTCTGTAAATCAAGAGCCGGTGCAGCTGTCCCAAAATGTTATTAAAAACCTGTATTCATTATTGATGAATTGTTAAGCTGCAATATCATATGTTTCTGTACTGGTTCTAGATCCCCCTGTGACATACCTCATCGTAGGTGCTTTTTCTGTCATCAGTGGGAAGTCTTAATTTACTGGCATATCTGGATAAGTCAGCATTTACCTATTATTATAACAATAGTTTTTAAGGATGAGCAAGCCAAGTGAAGAAGTAGGCTGACCTGTAGGGGTGGGAAGGTTAGTCTGGGTAACCTATAGCTACAGAGCCGGCCCTATAATGGGGCAGACTGGGGCAATTGCCCCAGGCGGCACTTTAGAAGGGGCGGCACTTTGCCGCCCCAAGCGTTTTTTTTTTTTTTGAAGCGGAGGAGAGAGAGAGAGAGAGAGAGGGGCACCGAGTGGTTTTCGCTTACCCGCTCGGCGCCCCTCTCTCTCTCTCTCCTCTGCGGCGAGTCTCCCTGTTCGGTCCCGGTGCCGGCTTGTAATGCAGAGCGCCGGAAGTGACGTCAATTTCCGACGCTCAGCATTACAAGCCGGCACCGTGGCAGAGCAGGGAGACTGTTTAAAGGTAAGTACCGGCGTCGGCGGGGGGGGGCTGCGTTTTAAACTTCGCCCCAGGCGGCGTTACATCTTCGGCCGGCCCTGTATAGCTACATATATCTCCTTAACTAGACACATGTTTGGTGTTCTGCTGTTGAAGGCACAGGTAAATTCATGATCCATGCATGCAATGGCACAAGTTTTTCTCTGCCCATTGCCACCAATAGCATAGTTTTTATGTCCTTCAGTGGCACAGGGCTACCTCTGCTTCTGCCATACTAGAGGTTCTTGGATGTAATAACCTCCTAATTAACTCTTTCAGATGCATACATTTTATCTAGATCACCATTGTTTCTCTATCCAATTACAAAACAGCATGAAAGGAATGGGACTAAAAGGTGTCACATAAAGCCCTTTACTGCCATACCCTCAATAAAAGATTTGTTGGAACCAATGCTCTCGATGTCTACAGCTGATCTTAACTGGAATGTAATGCTTTGTAATGGCCCTAGAAAAGATTTTTAATAATCACATTGCACCTATAAAATATGCTTTCTACAAATAATGCTTGCCTATCCATTCTAATATATTCTTGTATATTTTCCTTCCTAACACATACGAGCACTCACACATTTATGCTAACACTCCTAACACACGCAAATCCACACTAACAAACACATACTCTCCCACTAACATATACAAAAACAATCTTGCTAACACACAATCCCTAAAAATAAAGCAAGAATTCAGCACAAACCCAACGAATACGATTCAAAAAATCGTGGGGATTCTGTCAGACTATATGGCCATTTATTGCATAGCCAGCCACTACATCAAAGTACCCTCCACACGCACATACATACTGCCTAACCCTCACACTCTCTTCCTCTTCCCCTTATGTTATATGGAGCCTTCTTCTAGCTGTGTTTGCAGCCCCACTTTCACAATACATGACCACGCTTGAGTCTTACCTCCGCAAAGAAACCGGCCTCTGATCAACTCTTATATCCACATCATCTGGGGGCAGACCTGAGGAAATCCCAGGTGTGTATATGCTTGTACATTAGTGTAAGAATCAGAATGTGATCGGAAATTGATTCTGCAGTAAAAGTGATGCTATGTGT
The DNA here is from genome assembly GCF_027358695.1 of Spea bombifrons. Classification (NCBI taxonomy): domain Eukaryota; kingdom Metazoa; phylum Chordata; class Amphibia; order Anura; family Pelobatidae; genus Spea; species Spea bombifrons. The sequence goes on along the minus strand of NC_071097.1, from coordinate 17,946,486 downwards.
GCAGTATATATGAGAATAGCTACAATGAAGACTCCAGGCAAGGTAAGAGGTAAGAGAATGAAAGGGTAAGTGTGTGTGTGTGTGTGTTTGTTAGAGTGAGTGTATGATCTAAATAGAATAGTTGGGTTAATGATAAGTTCTTGCCTTTCACTACTTACAATAAAAGTCAATTTCCTTTTAGCATTCAAACCTCATTCCCTTTGACATCTAAACCAGCTGAGTAATTCCAGTAAATAATTGGCACATGTTAACCTATGTATGAGCAATCCCGCTTGTTCTATGTCTCTGCTAAGACTAGGCAAGGGTCCAAGGAAACATTTCACATCCTTATAAGCATATTAGAAGCCCTAATGTGGCCATACTTAGCACGAAAAAAAATTTCAGCTACATTTTCAAAAGACAGAAGGAGAAGAAAGCATGGCAACTAATGTTGTCAAAGACAAAGTAACAATTTAGGGGAAAAAATATATGCGTGTCAGCCAAACCCACTTAGAACAACAATATGATAATTGCAGAATTCTGGTTTGCACAAAATACCAAATGCAAATGTCACTGGAATGGCCATGTATGAAATGTAGACCTTGGGCAACATGTGTTGAAGTGTAAAAAGGAACCAGAATATTTGAATTAAAATGATCAACATTATGTATAATTCTCCCCTTCATTAGAAGGGACCCACTAGAGTCCCATGCAGCTCATGCATATTAAGTGCTTTAATATGTATTCTCCCTACATTATAGTAATTTGCATATAACAAGCAAAAAGTTGCTTACTCGGTAATACAACCTATGCCTATGGATAAGCGCTAACTTTAAAGCGAAACGTGTACGGAGTTTAACTTCATGTTTTCCTTTGGTGCAATATACAGGTACCCCTGCTTTATTCTAAGCAGTGGATCATAAACTTGCAATAAACAAAGATTCTTGCATACTGAGAAGTTTGTACATTGTCATTTGCCGGCTCCCGTGGAGACGGTTAAAATTTCTTACAAGATAAAACAAACACAGGTTTTAGGTGGTTGACATCATAGTGCCTTGAACTACATGTTCCTTAAATATGTATTAATAGCTTATTTATTAATAGCTTCAAACACCCTGTACATTAAATCCTTACATTCTATTTTTCACCCTGTTTCAACATCACTGGGCCTTATAAATATATAATGTTATTTGCACCATTTAGCAAAAGCAGATCAATGAGGTTCCACCAACTGATACTTTTCCTACACTGGAAACCTTCTTACTCCTGGCACACTGTGTCTTTAATCTTATCTGCCCGATAAAGTCAAGTATAACTTAATCCTAAAAATTGTAGATAACAAATGGCTGGACCGCTTTAATGATAACCCTTCATAAAAAAATGTAGATTTAAATTTGTTAGTTTTAAAAAGGCAGACTTTCAATTTCCATTCATTGTAACCTTTTTTGAGATCACATACATTAAATGTAATATAATACATATTAAAAGGCTTTGTTGTTACAGTGGTAGAAAAAAAAAAGAAACTTTGGGATTAAAAATCTACTATGACATCATAGGTAAAGTAGCAGTGGTGCACAAAGGCTGTTGACAAAAGGCTTTTGGGTATTCATGGTCACAAATGGTTAATTTAAAAACTATAGGAATCATTTCACAAGAGAAAACAAGAACATTAAGTGATTTTTTTCTTGTTTAATAATAAGAATAGAGGAGCTTTTAATAACACAACTATTATATGTAAACTAATCCACATAAATATACAAACACCTCTTCGGAAAAGAGGAAACATTGTCATTGCACTTTATTATGTATCTTTGCCAATAAACAAAATTACATAATTAACCTTCACATTCGCAGGGAAAATGACCAGATGCTATGCTTTCCAAGCCAAGTGGTTTTCTCCTAAGGACAGCCACAAGCATTGGACTTGGACCGTTATCTAAACCCTGAATGAAAATATATTTAATTAAGAAAAAATAACCACATCTGACAAGGGCATGTGCAATTACCAGCTGTGACGTGACAATCAAAGAACATATGTAGCATTAATACAGAAGGTACACGTTAATCATTACGGTGAGCCAAGATGGCACATATGCAAGAGATAAAGCCTGCCCAGACATAAGTGATACAATGTGAACTGTGTCAAGTGTGTTGGAAAAAATATCCTGTTCTTCATGTAGGTGAACTCCAATTTTTTTTTTTTATTACAAATATCAGATTAAAAATAATTATTCAAAAATATTATTTTGTTTTCTTTTTTAACCCCTTCAAGTCCAATGATACACCTGGTACATCAATGGTTAAAAATCAAAACGAAAAAACCTGGGTCCCACGTCACCCAGACTGCGATAATCATAGGGTCACAGCGGGGTCACATTCGCCTAGAGCCAATCACATGCACAGATATAGTTAGATGACAAATGCAATGCTTGTAAGCAAGTGCCGCCTTTGTCTCTGTTCTCTGCCTCTCTCTTTGTCACTCTGATGGTGCGCTGGAAAGAGACACGGAAGAGAAAGAAAGTGCGATTCCTTGGGCCCCTCAGGTTTAAAATTATATAATTATTATTTTTACCTAAATCTAAGGGGTTAGTTTTTATATAAAATTTTACTGTGTATTAGATAATAAGAAAATAACGTCTTACATGTATGAATATCATGAAAAAAAATCATGTAGTTTTTTTTCCCTTCTAGACCTAATTTTATATATATATATATAGATATATATATATATATATATATATCTATATATATATATATATATATGTGTGTGTGTGTGTGTGTGTAATTTGTGTTGATGCGCTAAATGAGAAATAGGGAAATAATGGTTGAAGAAAGACACAGCAAAAATACCAAAATTGCTCTGGCCCTATAGCCTTAAAAAGGCCCTGGACCTTAATGGGTTAAAACATTTCTAGTTTTTGCATAATAGAAACAAAGAATTTGAGGGCCGATAAAAACCATTTGGTCCTTCTAGTCTGCCTAATTTTCCTGGTGTACAAACACAAATGACAGTTTTTGGTCTTGTTTTGGATTCAGGATGGCTTTATGCCTATCCCACGCATGGTCACATTCTGTGTATTAGCTTTTACACCCTTCTAATGGGAGACTGTTCTATTTATCCACCCTCTAATAAAGTGTTGTCGGTAGGTGCATATTAGACATGTGTATGTGTTCTAGCACTGTTATTTTAGGCCGATCTACTAAACACCCTGACTATTTATCTTATTGCCTGTAGTAAACAGTCCAGTATTTAATCACCCAACCACACACTCCAACTAATGAAAGTCTTTAGAGGAAGTTATTAAATTAACCTAAAAAATATTTCACTGCCATAAAGAATCAGCTCTTTGTAGTGTTTGGGAAAAAGTCACCAAAAACAACACTTCACTAACAATGGCAGCTTCCATGTTTGCAGGTAAAGGAAGTTTTTTGGACCAACAAGGAACTGTCTAGATTAAACATTAACGTATCCCACCTGCTGAAACGAAGCAATGACCTTGATGTAAACATATATTCATGCGTAAGAAATATATTTTTTGTAAAATACATCCATGCTTTGTCCTACTCTTATACAAATAAAATACACAGCTGCCAGCAAGCTGTAGAACTAGAGTCTCCTAAAACAACATGAGCCCATGAGGTGTGTTACAGCTCCCAACATGGACTAACAATATTCACATTCAATCTTCACCTTGGGAGGGGAAAAAAACTTCAAATGCTCTGATGAGGTCATGCCTTTGGTGGATATTAGAGCTGGAAAATGTAAAATCAGAATATCTTAAAATTGGAACACTGATTAAAAATAAAAAAAAAGCAGAAGATGGTTTCTAGAGCTGGTTACCATTGTGGTTTTATCTGCAAGGTGACAACGTCTCTTTAAAAGTAAATTTTAGAATTTAGATGACACAGTGGTTTTATCAACTGATGGCCATTGATTTTTATATTATAGGCATTAAGAAAAAGAAAAACAAAACATTGTTAATCTGATACTAGCAAAAACAACAAAAACATTTAGTGAAAGTTCCCCTTTTAGTAATACATGCTCAATACACCCATCATGTCAAAATCAAAACTCATCCCATTACAAATTCCCTGATATGCAGAATTCCCAGCTGTTATCTGTTGTAACATCAAATTCAACGCTGGCAACTTCCTACCAAACACCAAATCTATGGCTTCTGCCATCTCTATTTTGTCATACTATGAATCATGACCAATGGTGACAGTCGAATTATGGTGTTCCATTAGATAGGGGGGAAAAACGTAGTCTCCTTTTCATTTTGCAGTATTAAAAGTTGTTTTTTATGTTCATAACACCACAAAAAGTGCATTGGTGTTTAGAACTTATTTGATTTCTTAAAACAAATGTGATGCAAGAAACTACGATCAACAGAATGGGATATTTTACGTGTTATAAAAGCTAGTGGCAAGAGCAGACCATACATGGAATGAAATGTCTTTGATATAGCCTGATGCCAAGTTGAATTCTGGAAAGCCTTTCCTCTTGTATAAACAGTTAGGCGCACAGCATCTTATTTTTTTATACAATCTGAAGAAGCAAAGTGGGATTAATCCCATGCTGTATTTTAATGCTCCTACTGCTTCTTCATAAAAGGAAATGTATTTAACATAACACGACTTACAGATTTATCTCCTTTAGTCAGCATCCAACATTCATAACCTGTTTTACATTCCACAGAAACAATGCCTAGCTGTTTAACAGAGCACAGAATGTTTCAGCTACCTACTCACAGGACCACATGGGTGCAGCATGACTTTCCATGTTTTCCTCTCACATTGAAAAATGCCTTTAAAGCGGAATCTGTCTCTGGTATAATTATATCCCAGATTTTCAGGACAGCAGCTCTTCAGGGTAAAATAGGTGCAACTCTTAAGGGTTAAACTAGGTTTTCATTTAGGACAATTGGCTATGGTCATGCTGTGTCCAAAGAATTGTATTTCCTATTCTTACATATGGGTGACGCATAAGCAGCTGCTATGGGAATGTTGGGTCTGATTTAATGAACTGTAACAAAGTCATCAGCGCTGCCCTTACTGCTGAGCTCCAGGACATTAGGTCATATCCCCATGCACAGCATCGTTTAGAGGTGTAATGGATGCTGTGTCAGCTAGGCACAGTTCTTCACAGCGTAAATGGGCCAGCTAGAAGACACTGGTCAGCTAGTCAACATACTAGGGAACACAGTTAAGTAACAAGCGCCAACTGCTCAAACTTGTATACATGTTTTGCACATTTTTTTCTGAAACTCAAATCAATAGCTTTTGCCATATAAAGTCACCTCTAAGCAGATCAAAACATCCAGATAGCTAATCTATGTAATTGAACACTTATGTTTAATTAAAGGTTAAGTTGTGGTAAAAATGTGGCCATAGCCCCTTGGCACAAACCAAGATATGACCTTAATAAATCTAAAGGCGAGGTTGCTGAAGACAGTTTAATGTCAGAGGTCAAGACTAAGCACAGCAACAAGCCACCAGGTAGTTATACTGCATCAGCAAGGCCTCTCCCACACAGAAATTCAAGTCAGACATGGATTTTTAGATGTTCTGTCCAAGCTCTTTTGAAGAAGCACAAAAGACGAGGCAATGTTAAGGACCGTAGATGCAGTGGTCAGCCAAGAAAACTTGGTGCAGCAGATGGAAGAAACAGAAAACAGCTGGACCCTGGTACACCCATCTACTGACTTGTGTCAACGTGAAAACAAGTCAAAGTGACTCAACATTGTAAATATTTGTATCAGAAGGAGTATGCCAAAGGGCTGGAGAGCGGTACAAGAATGAGTGTTTGTAGGCAACAATGAAGCATGTTGGAGGTTCCTTCCAAGTATTCCTGCGAACAGAGTTGGGATTTGGTCAGAATCGATGGTCTCCTCAATGCTTAGAAGTAAAGGCAGATACTTACCCATCATGCAATACCATCAGGGAGGCATCTGATTAGCCATGTCTATTTTAAAGCATTCTACCGTGACAGCTTTTTTCATGCTTGCTTAAAACTTTTGCACAGTACTGTATAATTTTATATATTTATACACACACACATACACACACACACACACACAATATATTTTTCAAAAGTTTCCACCTTTATCAAAGATCAAATGGACCAAAAATAAATTGGTAATTCATACATATATTTATATGTCATATTTAATTCAATGTAGAACTATTAATTAAGATTATGCAAACCATTTTCATCAATTAAATACACACTCCCTTACCAGACCTGTCTGTAGGTTTATAAGAAACAACCTTAATATTCTAGCTGCTCAAATTATCTCATCCTGGTTTTAGGCGGGGGGGGCCCACAATGGAACACACAATGTTCTTCCATGCACAGGAGAACACGGACAATAGATACAGATGGTCCTTTTTAACTACCTGCCACCCAAGCTAGTTAAAGAGCTTAATTTTTATGTGTATGCCTTCATTAGAAGTCCCAGCCACTTTCCTCCAACACATAAAAACAACAACCTCATCACACAAAATTATGACTATATAAAATAGATCACAGCCTCTTAGCTTTTCCATGGCCTGCAGGGCAATAAACTATTCTTATTCCCGCTTCATATATAGGTTACTTTTATACCACAAGCAAATAGTAGACTATGAATGACAGTGAGCAGGCAGCAGGTAAACTGATCTTAAAAGGTAAGGTGTAAAATATTTACCAGCTGTTCCATAATTAATGATGTCACCAGCACCTGGACTAGGTTGTAACATTCAAGATCCTTTCGTTTAGAAAAAAAAGCAAACAGCCTGTTTGCTTTGTCTAACATCCCATGCAACTTTCAGCAAATACATGCATATGACTTGAAGAAAAATTACATTTAATATATCCATTATGGAATAAGGGGATATTTTGCAGCGTGAACCTTTAAATCACATTCACAAACCACCAATATTGTGTACTTCTGGTGTTAAACACAACTATAGCATAGTGTAATGACAACCAGTCTAAGTGTTCTGCAATAGCCATAAGAAACACATTTCAAGGTTGGTGTTGTAGCTTTTGAGGCTCTTCTCAAACGATCACCCTTGGACAAGCTGATAACCAAGTCCTTCTGACTGAGGATATGAATGAATATACAATTAATACTTCTTATCCATTACACTTACTTTTGAGTACAAACTTTGTTAGTCCTTTCTCAATTTTTCCCAACTCTCAACGGCTCAAGATAAGGTTTGTGGAACTTTGCTACAGAAAAAAAAAAACATATGCTACGGATGTGTGTATGTTATAAAAATACACATACACGAAAAAGGACTATTTCTAATTCCGATATTTGAGAATCGGAAGCTAGTTTAAAGCAGCCAACCAGTAGCAAGAAAGAGCTCCTATTAACAGTAGTGGGAGCACTTTACATATGGGTTCTTGTTAGACCTCCCAGCACACTGAGCCAGGGCTGGATATATCATATGTCAGGAGATTTCCTGCACAGGACATAGCTGGGGTAGGGAAAGAGGCAAATGCATATAGGGGAATTCTGCAGAATTATCACAGATTCGCCATAATGTGAACGGGACCTCTCAGTTATCATATGCATTAAAAAGCATTTGATAGCTGGATGCGTCCCTTTAATGGCAGATTGCACTCAACACCACTCCAGGGTTTACTATGGTCAATAGTTCCCCTTCCAATATTCACATGGTGAACAGTTCTCCCTATCATTAAGGTGACCAGTATAGATAGGCACAGCTTATGACGGTATGCAATGGGAGCCAACAATTCTCATCAAGTGCAGGAACCTCGAACATTTGAAGAGAGTATCACCACTTAAGGAAGGAAAGGCAACAGGGTAACTGATGCATATGGACGTGTAATCATATACTTTTATATGAAATTATAACAAATTAATAAATGGTATTTCTCAAACTTCAAAAGAGTTTTTATATAATGTTTAAATAGCAAATAAAGCTAGAAATGACAGAAGGTAGCTGTAATCGCTACATTAACTATACCATTTTAAAGAATCTGAGACTATCTCCAAAATTTACTAGCCAGTGATGGAAGCTGTAGTTCGCCAATCGCTGGAGAGCTACCTGTTGGCTTCAGTGACCAAAGCAGAAATGTTTGTGGAAAATATGTTTCTCTTTCTTATTCTTTCAAAACATCATAACGTTTTTCAGACTATTATTTATCCCAAGAAAAACCGCAAATGCTAAAATGACAAATAAAATAAAACTCCCATACGAGGAAACCCCTAACTTGGGCGGCTTTAACAAGCTAGTGAGATAAGTACGTAAGCATCTTGGTATACAAACGTCACAAAAATAGTTAACCCTGTACATCAACAGAGGTGGAAACCTAGTGATTAATGCGTGCGTAGCTCAACATACCACTCAAAATCCCACAATGCAATGCACAGAGGAGCAAATGCTGCATTACTTGGTGAATGTGCATAAACATAGCCACAAGTTAATTTTGTTTTTATTGTATATTAGATATTTTCCTTATATACCTCAATACAAAACAATTGCTAAATCTACTATTACCGAAATGCCTTAATGTGCAAAACAACCAACCTTAGGGGTTGTTTATTTCTAAAATGTAAAAATAAAGAGTGGGGCCATAGGTCGATATTGGGAATAAAGCTTGATCTGAGGTTATACAGTGTAATCATTAGAGAGATGCAACTCTTGTTTTATTTATATAGTATTCTGAGTATCTTAACAGAATCGGAAAAGGTCTAAGCAGCAAGTAGGACAATATGATGAGCGCACTCTCACTACCACAAACATGCACAGAACATGGACTTTAAAATCCCCTGTAGCACTCATGGGGTTAAGGATTATTTAAGTGGATTGTAATCCCAGGATCATGGCTGTCAGTCTTAAATACATGTAGCAGTCTAGAGTAGTTTGACGGATGTTAATATCTGATGGATCTGATCCAGTGAAACCCAAATGTAAGGAGAGGTAAGGAACAAGATTCACACAATTAGTGAATACACATAGGCAAGGCCACCTGCTCAGCTGCAGCCTCCTGCAACATCCATCACCTGAGCACTTACATGGACAGATCCATTCATTTGGCAAGTTCACGTTAGATACCAGCTTATGATAAACAGCCCCATAGATACTCATTCATATATCAGCCTTAAATAGATGATTGTGCTGGAAGTGGGATTTCTGCTGTCTGTTGCAAAATGTGCACTGCTGACTTAGTGACTGTGTTTAGCTGCAGTCTCAAATCATTTGCAGGCAACACTAAGCAATGCAGATTCATTTGGACAAACCAGGATTATATGTTTCAGATATAACACACAGATAGATAAGCTTCCCACTTATAGATAGGCATGTTAAGCTTTTATGTGAACTAAATGATCACTATTGCTATCATCACTTAAACATTGCGTGCAAATTCCATTTAATTGCCATTATATCCATAATAATAAGATATAATACAAATCAATTAGATGCACAGCATATCACTGCACTGGGCTGACAACCAAGATCATGTCTGCTTTTAAACTATCACAGCTTATAGCCACAATGGCAAGTTAAATATAACTAAACTTACCTTGCCAGTACAATGCAGTGCCCTTGCTGTGGACACAGAACATGCTGCTGTATTCTGCTGTGTTGTGTCTCTCTGCCTTGACTTCATTGAAGCCATCAGCATCCGCCGACCAATCACAGGAGCCTCCTCCTTCCTCATTAGAATGGATCAGGAATCGTCCACTATGATGCAGGGTTTTGCTGGATGCTGCTCTGTGCATAGAGCAAGCCTCTCCAATGCTGCTTCAGCTAGCAAACTCATGCTGGAAGGATGGAGGGGTTGCAGGAAATGTCACATTGTTATTGTTTGCTTGTTTGATATAAGGATCTTTGTTTTTCCCCTTATATATGTATCAACAGCATATGTTCTGAATATCTCTTAGAATATTCTAATAAAAGCGACCAGTACAAAAATGTGTAATAATACCGTAGCCATCATATACACTTTAATGCATACGATTGCCGAGAGGTCCCTTTTAAAATTCAGTGGTGTCCCCCATTGCAGATGCATGGAGGGATTCTGCACAATCTCCCCATTTAAATATGTCCTCATCCAGCAGTTGTCTGCCATTCTGCGCTGTCACAGGGTCTATTCAGACCACCTCCGGAAAGTGCTTCCATTGATTTAAGTTGTTGGACCACAGAGAGGAAGGGCAGCTGCAGCCCTTTTTCTGTGTTTTACTTGTAAATTCTCATAAAGTACTCTTTACAAACACATGTATCTTTTATTTAAAAAAAAATGTCAGAAATAAATGTGTTCTTTTCTGGGGTATAAACATAACTCTAAACATAACATAACACTGCCCTTACACACACCCATATGCATGTACACTGCCCTTACACACACATATAAATGTACACTGCCTGTGACGGGCCTCTGGTACCCCAGCTGGGTACACCCATCAGTTCTTTGTTGCTTCCTCCCGGAACCGCAAGGGTTAACCACTTCCAGCACCAGACAATACTGCGAGGAAAAGATCAGGAGCCGACTCTGTGTCCTCGATGTAATGGCACCGTAGCCCGCCGAGACGTAGCCATATACAGTGCTATAAGGACAATGAGAGATCCAGTGATCCCCTGAAGCATTAGACGAGACTAATGTCCAGGGAGGTAACACACACTTTATTGGGAAAACACACAGGCTTATATGCAGTTCAACAGGGAAAAGGGCCATAAATCACGTCCACATATCCCCGCCCTGCCCAGACATTCCGGCGCCACACTCGGGCCACCAAGCCCCGCAATGTCCGCATACCCTTACGCCGCCCTTGTTGGCGGCGATCCAGGGGTACCGATGGACAGCAGTTAAAAATTTCCCTGGGACGGACCGCAAGATAGCCGGCGCACGCTCCACAACCGCGCCGGTTGACCTCCGCTCTCCTGGAAGTCCCAGCGACCTAGAATCCACGGGAGGCTCCTTCTCCGGATAGTTCCTGGTCCGTACCCCACCACCTGGGGGTTAATAGCGTGAAAGGGGTGTGCTGCTTTGGTCGATGGTGTCTGGGATACGAAGCATCAGCAGGGGCGCTACTAGGTGACCACATGTCCCGGATTGCCCAGGTCCCGTGCAGCCTAATTGAAACGGCGTCTTTTTTTTTTTAATTGACGCGGAGGAGAGAGAGGGGCGCCGAGCGGTCGCTCATGAAGTTTTCAGCAACCGCTCGGTACCCCTCCGTCTCCTCCGCAAGGCATTTGCTCGGTTGTGGTGCCGGCATGTCATGCTGAGCGCTGGAAAAGGACATCAGATTCCGGCGCTCAGCAGTGAAGCAGCATACATCACGGCAGAGCAGGGAGACAGAGGCCTCGCGAACCCACTGCAGGACTTTGGAAAGGTAAGTGAACTACAAAGGGGGAGAGAGGGTAGATAGTCAGAAAGGGGGGTAGGGATGAGAAGGAGTGAGAGAATGAATGAATTAGTGTGTGGATGAATTGTGTGAATGAGTGAGAGAATATATATGGGCAGCAGGGTCTAATATATATATATATTGGTAGCAGGGGCTAATATTTATATATTGGTAGCAGGGGCTATTATTTATATATAGGAAAGGCAAAGATAGCACATCCAGAGTGTTTACGGGACAAAGATAGCAAAGGGTGGGCTGTTTGCGGACAAAAATGTTTTATGCTGGGCTGTTTGGGTATTAAATTGGTTTAGGCTGGGCTATAATTTGTGTATGTAATCTGGGTGCTGGTCAAGTTCTATGTGGATGCCAGGGCTGGCCTTTGGGGTGTGCAACCTATGATCTATGCCCAGGGCCGGCCCTATAATGGGGCAGACTGGGGCAATTGCCCCAGGCGGCACTTTAGAAGCGCCTTTTTTTTTTGTTTTTGTTTTTTTGAAGCGGAGGAGAGAGAGAGAGAGGGGCACCGAGTGGTTTTCGCTTACCCGCTCGGCGCCCCTCTCTCTCTCTCTCCTCTGCGGCGAGTCTCCCTGTTCGGTCCCGGTGCCGGCTTGTAATGCAGAGCGCCGGAAGTGACGTCAATTTCCGGCGCTCAGCATTACAAACTGGCACCGTGGCAGAGCAGGGAGACTCGCCGCAGGACTCTTTAAAGGTAAGTACCGGGGGGGATCGTAGATTATGGCGTCGGCGAAGTTTAAAATGCCGCCCCCCCCGCGGCGTCGGCGGGGGGGGGGCGGCGTTTTAAACTTCGCCCCAGGAGGCGTTAAGTCTTCGGCCGGCCCTGTCTATGCCTGTAGTTTAGGGGTTTTTTTTCTATCCCTTTAATGCAGAGTTTATATGTGATTTCCAGTTGATTTATACCTGCAAAGCTGTTTTTTGTGTTATTCTGCTGATCTGTATCTGCTATGCAATGTTTCCATACATTATTATTGTATACCTGCACATTCAGGATTTTTATGTCTGATTCTGTTTATTTGATCTATACCTGAGTTATGTTATATGCTGATTTAACATGTGATTTTCAGTTGATCTATACCAGCAAAACTCGGTTTGTGTGTTATTCTTTTGATCTATACCTGCTATGCCATTTTTGTATACCTGCAAATATAGGGTTTGTATGTCTTATTCAGGTGATGCAAGTGCTGTTTACATGTGTTGTTTATCTATAGTTCACACGGAGGAAGGAAAAGAAAGGTATGGCTTTAGCGAATGAGGGGACACAGGGACTCTGGGGATGAATATGGGGGAGAGGACCACTAAAAGTCACGGTAGGGTCAGAAAGAGGTAAGACTGCACTGACTCTCACAGTCAACCCCTAATCTGCAGTCAGTGTGGGAAATATTTTTTTTGGTGCAGGAGCGGAGGGAGTGATTGCATGCTAGGGGCGTAGAGCGGGGCCCAAGGAAATGTTTTCTGGGGTCCGGTTTTTTCAATATTTAAAAAAATGTTTTTGTTGGAAAGATTAGCTTTTTTTAAATTAAATGTATATTATTGTTACCAGTGTTTTCATATATATGTGCACTTGCACATAAATAATCTTTAATTAAAACTAGTTGTTTGTTACAAGATTGTTTTCCTTTCTTTTTTGTGGGTTGGGGGGGGCGCCAGAGGAGTGATCTGCACAGGGCACCTGAACACCTAAGGCCGGCCCTGGTGTTGAGTATCTGTGTATGTGTTAGTATAAATTTATGTGTGTGTGTGTCAGAGTGAGTGCACCCCCAGAGGCCAGGCTCTGGATCCGCCCCTGCTGGGGAAATGTCATATGTGTAATATAGTAGGACACCATATATGATAATAAACAAAACATCAACTGATATACTATGAAGAAATCATTACAATTATTTCACCTTTTAAATATTCAAATGTAATAGTAAGATAGGACAACTCATTTCTTAATCTCATTTAAAATGTAAACATACTACAGAATAAAATTAAATATGCTTTCTACACCTTCATTCCATCTACTTTCAGTGTGTGATCAGAAAAATATGTAACATTTTACAGAGTATGGCATTTCTCACGCCCATGCAGCAGGTGCTTGCTAATCTATTAACTGGATGTGAAATCTCATAAATAAAGATGGTCTTTTGTATCTAGTCATGGGTAATTCATATGATATAAGACAACTGACTTACAGTTAAGGTCAATTAAATATGCCAACTTCAAATTCTCCCTCTGGTTGTAATGTATGACAACCTGTTTTTTTTAATAAAGGGAGTAATGTTTTAACTATGTTTTTAATTACTTTTCAAAGTACTTATATATTTTCTGCTATATATATATATATATATATATATATATATATAACATATTTCTATAATGGCTGTATTTCAGGACATCCCAACCATATCCTGTATTTTCTATTCATAGCTCAGCGGTTAACCTCCTGCTGAAGGAAACATTAGAGAAGACGGGTCTGTAGAGCTTGTTTCTTATGTATTATTCAAACTGTAAGTTTGCCATCCATATGTTGGACCACTCGTATTCCTGGAGAGGAGGTCCTGTAAGGGACATGTCTAATATTTCGATTTATCAAATGCCTTTGGAGAGAGAAAAAGCTTAAGGACAAACAGCAAGACAAACACATTAACTTTTAGTTATATGAGAAAAAAAACATAGAGTCTTATATGCCAGTCCAAGAATTTCACCAGATGGACCATGATTTTTTTCCAGATGGTGCTAGAAAATAACCATCGTATTCCCCTATTTCTAAGAAATGTATTTAGTGTTTGCCAGCTGCCTCCTGTCTATGGAACACAAAATTGTGATTGAATAAGGAATCCCTCATTGTACCTCTGTAGGTCAAAAATAAATTATTTTTTTCTTTGTGAAGTCTCTAAATGCAAAAAAACAAAAAACAGTGGATTCACTAAGTTTCAAGTGGAGAATTTAACTTAAATGCATTTGAGCTCCCTTTAGTCTTAGGAGCCACAGTTTTAATGCAGCCACTTAGCCTAGCTATGTTGAGGTCAGAGATTTCACTTCAGTAATGATTAGACAACTTCCCAGCTCCCATCTTCCTCTATGGCATCAATGTCCTTCTGCCTGGAAGATTGAACTGAATAGAAACTCCCCATTTAAAATGAGCTAATGACCCTGCTTGTGGTAGGTACTGTGCCTAATTATTACGTCAGTGGGCGGCTTTATGGTTGCTGGTCTTGGTATCTGCCCATTGGCATTGGATGCATGGCTGCCTCTGCCTTTCCTGTGACTCATTGGAGGCATGTCTGTTACACTTGTGGTCAGCCTCTGCCTCATATGTGGCTTGCTATAAGATCAAGGGTCTATATCTACCTTGGAATGCTCCTAGCTCCTCCTAGTGCATTTAGTTGGCTTACGACAATTCTGCTTTTTATTTGGATTTGGCCCTTGGCGTGGACCTTGACTCGGAACTAGCTTTGCCGGTTTGTACTGCGTTTGATTTGGATCACCTGGATTTTGACCTATTTGGTGTGGTCTTTCTCTTCTCTTCTGGATCATCCCATGTATTGTGCTATAGACCTCCTCTGCAGTCTGCACCTGTTACAGACCCCACCTGCAGTCTGCCCGTAGCTGCCTGCTCTACAGATGCCTTGGTGCCCCAAAGCTAGTGTCTATAGGTGGCACCAAAAAGAAAGCCAAAGACTAAGGCAACTAAACACAGTAATACCCATTTGTCTTGACCACAGCCCGAAGACCGATCCTGGCCATGCACATGACCCAGCACCCGGGCCCCTGACAACACCCTTCAAATCTTCTATTACTTCTATGTATCTTTTCCCTTTATCTATCATCCTGTTTCTGGAAAGCCAGCTCTTCAATTTCTTGCTCTTCATTTTTCAAATTAATGTGGATGAATAATGTGAGACGCTACCAAGATTACAAAAAATGTAACAGAATGGTTCAAGCTTTCATGTTTATTGTAAAAACTGCACACTGATACTTACACAATATGAATTTTCTTAACATATGGCTGATTCAGCTGGCTAATAAAATTATAGTTTTTTGTTTTCCGTTGAAATCATTCTCCACTGAAGATCAGCATAGCCAAAGACTAAATAGGTATAGAGTCGCTATTCTTATTTATTCAACTTATGCATGTTTCAGTAAAACATCGTATTAATCTTAACCGGATGCTATTGAGTCAATAAGTAGACTTAAGTCAAAGATCTCTTTTGGAGGATGGAATTTCACACTTACAATATTGTCCATGTGGAATGTCATGGAACCAGGGCGGCAGAGGACTTTTAACTCTAAATGTCAGATGTGCCTGTCCCCACCAGAGCTCTCTTTTACACAAATCTAGAGAGCACCTTGGGATCACCCCGAAAACAACGATTTAGGGTTATATGGGCATTGATGTGCTTGGTGGCCTGATTGTGGTGCCAGGCTGTCTGGGTGGGGTATTGTTTGTGGTGATGGGATTATCTCCTAATCTGATAGAGTTTGGATAAAAGGCTGTGTGTTTTCACAACAAAGTGTTCTTTGTTTTTCACCTCAAAATGAGTTCTGTCTGATGCTTGGGGTGAGCTGCTATAATCACTTACTCTTCTTGTCAGGACAGTACATGCGCTGTATCAGCTAGATTTCGGTCAGCTACAGCGCCGGCACATCTCCATTCCGGTCCTGCTTCATCTCTCTCTCTCTACCTCTAGTTCTGTCTAGCGCTGAGAGGGTTAATTGCCGGAGTCTCGGGAAGGAAGCAACGTGTGGCGGGTGTACCCAGTCGGGGTACAGGACCTTCCGTCACATGGAATAACCCTTATATATATATATATATATATATATATATAACCTTAATCATTTCAAAACCTTAGATACAGAGAACTGGGGTTTGGGCAGGTGAAATTGTAGCTTATGAATACAAATAATATAAAATAATAATAATAATAATATAAAAATATGTATATAGTTATAGCTATTGTTTTAACAATGGTCATAGAGCTGAGGATAGATGTTTAATAACATACAATTCTGTGTGAGTAGGAAGCAATTGCTCATCTAATTAATCAGTCGTGTCAAACAGTTAGGAGTATTAGCGTCAAAAGCTTGTCTGGACTGTTGAACAAAAACATCAGTCAGGCAGGTTCCAGGGATAACAAATAAAGTACTTGAAGTGCAGACAGGCTAATATTAATGTCCACCAGTTCCTGGAGCATAGGAGACTGGCATCTGACATCTAAGCAGGCAGGAGTAAGCCATGGACAAAGGGGAATACATAATTGCAAAGCCCTATATTCCCAGTTAGTCTAGTAGGAGACTCCACAGCTATTAAAGACCTGCTGGTCTTAACTGTTCTGTAAACATAGCTCAAAACAGATCTGTTACTGTTCACAGCCTCTATATTTTACAGTCCTTTATACTAAACAAACATGCATAGGTTTTTACAGATATTAATATACAAATTTTCATCAGTAAGCCATCTCTGTCATCTAGTTCTGCATCTGGAGCTGTAATCCTGTCCCTTATCGGAACGATAACCTTGACCTGCAGCACATACTGTCACACGCGTAACTAGGTCTAGGCTTAGGGTGGCAGGAACAGGGGGACAAGGGAGATTGCTCTATTTGGGAATCAGGCTCCCCTATGTGTCACCACTCTATGGGACAGATACATAGCTTTCTGATCCTTCCAACCAGCACATTTACAAAATAGAGGCTTGTGTCAAGCTGACACAGCCTCCATATTATGCTGAACCCTGCATCACGGAGCCTTCTGAGGAGGAGAGGACAGTAGCTGTGGATGTCGTGGGGCAGATGGTACTCTGTCCTGGGTCAGGCCTAGTATAGCATCCTACCTACTCTACTACATCTGAACCTAATTCACTGGTTTAAATGACTATTCCTATTTGTGAGGCTGCTTAGGCCTGTTGGACCTTAACTGATTAGTTAGAACTTTTTGGATTGTTTTTTTTTTGTCTGCTATTCTGTACTTTATATCTCACACAATTGCAAGGCAACAAATGTAGCCTTTGCTACATCTGTGTTAGCTAAAAAGAGCATGTGGTAATGCTTCACTCTATTCACTCTTTTACAATATAATAAACATACCTACCTTTTAAAAGTCTTTCATTGCCTTAAGAATGAAAGATTGTCTATAAGAACTAAAGTAAATCACACAGTAAAAATACATAATGCATGCATATTTTCAAGAACAAGAAGCAGATACCCTGCTTCAAATGTAATGACATCATATTAAACAGATACTTTGTTCTCTCTCTGGAAACAAAATAGATCAGTTTATAGCAATAAAGGCCAATAAAGCCTAAGTGCTAGTGGAATAACATAGACGTCTGCACTCTGCAGTCCTTGTGGTTGCCCAAGTAACTGCTATTTGCTGACACTAAGAATATCTTAAGCTTTTGTATTTGTTGTAATGCGTCTGTCTGTTTATTATATTGTTTTTTTTGTGCAAGATTTGCCAATTACCATAACACAACCACAAATAAATAAATACCAAATTGACTCCTTTGTGTTGTAAAGCATTGCCATTCTAGATCAAAACGGGGCTACTTGAGAGGTTGAAAGGGGCCCAAGCATTTTAGGTAACGTTACTAACCATTGTAGAAACATAATTACGCCAAAGCCCCTAGTTTTTTTTTTAATCCCTTTTACTAGTCTAGACTATTTACTTATCATGGACCTCCTAACAGCCACAAAAAGCTTGTACAAGAGAGTGGCTTTGGCATCAGATTATGTTATCTATGACCTGCTGCCAGGGGCAGGCTGCCACAATTCTTCAAAAAAGGCTGGTCTGACTTGGACCTGGCCCACAAAATGCAAAGTAAGTGAGCAGAAACAGAATCTAAATCAAATCAATATTTGGTGTGATGAAAATAAACTATTAACATGTTTATTTATAAAAGCACAGCATTTTTCCATACCTGTGTCTGTTAGAGTGAGTGTGTGTGTGTGTAAGTATGTGTGTATGAGCATGAGTGCTCATTTGAGCAGGGCCCTCCTCCTGTTGTTTCTGTATGCCATATTTTTATGTAATATACTAATTGTTATGTCCTGTATACCCTTTGCGGAAACTGATGGCGCTATATAAAATAATAACTGATAATAATGAGTGTGTATGTATAAAGGTGTGCGTTAACATGAATGTATAAGTGTGTGTTGGAGAGAGTGTGTGTAAGTGTGTGTTAGTGCAAGTATGTGTGTGTTAGCATGAGTGATGGGACCACTTGGCTTTACCTGCCCCCAGACTAGAATGTGCCAGCCCTACCATGGGTTCTACAAGCGAAGCCGAGAGAGGACATACTATACCCAAGATCCTTCTCACTCACCAACTGTACCTGTGGCGGTTAAACCCTGGAAACAATCCACGCTAACAAGTAAATTCCACAGCATTCCACCATAAGAACATTATACCAACAGTCAAACACTTTGACTGCAATGTGATGGTCTGGGGCTGCTTTCCTGCTTTAGGCCTGGGCGATTTGCCACAATTGATGAAGCCAAAGAATTCTGCTCTCTACCAGAAAATCCTGAAGGAGAATGTCATCATCAGTTTGTTACCTAAAGTTCAAGCGCCATTGGGTTATGCAGCAGGACAATCATCTGAGGCACACAAGTAAGTCCAGCTCTGAATGGCTCAAAAGAAACAAAATAGTTTTGGAGTGGCCTAGTCAAAGTCCTGACTTAAATCTAATTGAGTTGCTGTTGTTGGAGTTCATACTCAAAAAGCCTCCAATGTAGCTGGATAATTTAAAAACATTTGCCAAGAAGAGTTGGCCAAAATTCCTCCACAGTGATGTAAAAGACCCTTTGTCTCAAACATTTTGAAACAACTTTACAAAGGTTTAATTTCTGTTATCATGTGTGCTCCTAAGCATGCACCAGTCTTTATTGAACCTAGAACATTGAAGATCAAGAAGGGGTAGTCAAATCCAATGGGTCAGCAACACTGCACATCCACAAATCATCCACTGAATCAACTCCAATGGGTGAGTTTAAAAATATTCTTTATTCAGGCTTTCATAAACAGCAGGACAACAAACTGGACACGCTTAACGTGTTTCACAAATAAGTGCTTAATCATAAGCTTAATCAAAGAGAACATGTGAAAAGGAGTCATCCTGCTAGAGTACTTTTGGAGCCAGTAATATAATTTACCAAAGCATAAACAAGTTTACCTCTCTGTAATACCTTATAAAGAGCTTATAAAAAGAATATAATTAAGCCAATGTACCTTCATATTTAATTTATATTTACTCATATGTTAATTTAACAGATTGACTTTTTCAAGAAACAAAAAGGTACATGGGTTTCTCATGCCTTTAGCCTTTCCAGTTAGATGTGTCTGCATAAAACAACCTCTAAAGATTTTTGGTACTCAATTAAAAAACCCATCTAAATTGATGTGAACAGTGAAAATGCATGGTCTGTGATGTATCTTCACAAGTGGGGTTCAGTGGTACGCTACGTACAACCAAACGTATGTGGACACCCCTCCTAATTATTGTAAAATTGTAAGCCTGCGAGCAGGGCTCTCTCCACCTAATGTATCAGTTTGTTTTAGTCTGTCAATTCTCGTCTTGTCATACCCTTTGAATACATGTATTGTATTTAGCTCTGCATAAATTGTTGGCGCTATATAGAAATAGAAGATAATAATAATTATTAAACTGAACTGGCCTATGGAGTAGTGGTACACTAGGGGATCCGTATGTGGCAGAGGGTCTACCAAACCCCTGAATCTGTCAGGCCAGAATATGTCTCTGCTCCCCTAGATCTCAACTGAAAAATTACCCTCTAAATAGTAAACCTGGCTGTGGAGTTGGGGGTAGGGTTTAGGGGGTAGTTATTTAAGGGGACATTTTGTGGTCACCTTACCCTGTGTTGTTTGTCCCGCCCTCCATCCCTGTTTATTGTGTTAGGTTGGGGTATTTATGCTGTCACAGCCGAGTGGGTAGCTTACCACACATCTAGGGGGGTGTGAATGCTCTGGGAAGAGCATTTGATGGGAGGTTCCCGGTAGGGGGTGCTGGAAGCCTCAGGTTTGGGCATCTTGGTATGTCCGTCCCTGTGTGGTGGTTCCTAGTTTGCCTGGTAGGCAAACTGTTAATTATTTATACAAAAAAAAGGTTCAGCGCTGGGAGTAGTCTTTGAACAGAGGTATAGGCGGCAACACAAATGTGAGTACTTTTTCATTTCTTTAAAGCCTATCCCATTACCACAGTGTACACTAGGTCTTTATCATTTATGTCTCTACATATCCACCCTGAAAACCTGTGACCGAAGTATACCATCAGAAGAAGCCACACCCACAAGAACATCCACAGACGGGGGGGGGGGGTTATACTGCCCACCCCGTTACAATAGAGCTATATTTAGCGCTATATAGTGTAAGTGTTTCCTGTTATTATTCACCTTGGCTCCATAAGACACACTGCACTATTTTTCGTTTTTTCTTCATTTTACATATCTCCATCCCCTGGTTATATTGGAAGACCCTAACAGCCATCATACCCTTAGGCGCGAACGCCACACCCATCCCTGGTAATTATTTATGTTTATTGATGTTATTTATTATATTTATGAGTTCAGTTTGGTAGTCTTTGCCCTGTTAACCCATGAGGTTTCGAGCCTAAGGTTGCGTGACAATGTCTTGGTTAATAAATAAAATTGGCTGAGGCCTTTTCAACCCAATTTTCTCGTGTCTGTCGTTATTGGGTTAAAGTGGGGGATCTGGACCGGAGATCGAGGGTACTTCAGTCATTAAAAAGAAAGCTATATGGGGATGGTCACGCATTTAAACTGGAAAAAATGAGGTTTAGTCTAAGGCAAAGGAAAGGGTTTTTTAAAGTTAGGACAATAAGAATGTGGAATTCTCTGCCTGCAGAGGTAGATTTGTAGTCTGTACAGACATTTAAACAACAATTGGATGAATACTTGGAAAAACATAATATTCAGGGTTATAATTTTTAAATTATGGGGAAACAGCTTCTTGATCCAAGGAGAGATCAAGAAGGATTTTTTTCCCCCTAGTTTGTGCAAAATTGGAAAGAGCCACAACTGTTTTTTTTGCCTTCTTTTGGATCAACAGCAATAAATAAACAAAAGCTGAACTTGATGGACGCATGTCTTTTTTCATAGTTCTAACTATGTAACTATACGTATACTTTAGCTTTCATTTGACAACATTTCTGAAGGAGAGACTAATTCTGCTCAGCTAATAATAGTATAACCTAGTATTTCCAATATCTAATACGATAGCACTCTACCCCTAGAACGTTTATAGGCAATTCACAAATAAGGAAGCGACTCAATGCACAAATACGATTTAATTATTGGAAGGAGAAAAGTGGTAAAATCACCATAGCAACTAATGTTATGCCCCCGCTAACGGTGCCAGTTTTATCACTTTGCAGAAGTTATTTGTCACCTTGCTGTTCTGTGCAAAGGGATTGGTTATTTTTCATTTTCAATAAATTGCTTGTTTTTAGAAATGCCAAACCCATCAAGGGAATGTATAAAAACATCATTTTCAATAATATTGTGAAGGGTTCAGCTAAGAGGCCATGGTTAGCTTAGCAGCTGTTTTGCCACACCTAGAACCAGTGGATTTTGCTGCACCCACATTTTTCCTGCTTGAAAAATTGTCATTGTATTAATTGTTTTAGTGCCACGCAGTTTTAATTAGTTTAAACATGTACAATAATATATTTCCAATGTACATCATGTCCCAGAGTATCCTTAGATGTACAGAATAAGACATTACAGAGAAATAACATTTTTACTCGAATGTTGAAGTTTTCTGTATTCCAGAAAAAAACCTATGAAGTTCTCGGGCTGGCCCACAACTATTTCAAAGTACCCAGGGACCTGATCTAGCCTCCTGACCCTCCTCTAAGCAGCAACTTGTTAATATTATTGTGGCACCAAGCAATTGTTATCATTGTTAGATAGGGGATTGCCAAAGTACCAACAAATCCTGCAGTGCTATGCAGTATATAAATAGCGGGTGAGATTACAGGCATCCAGGAGCAAAGGTTGAAGAGGACCATGCTTGAATTAATGTATAAAAAATGCATCTCTTTAGCTATAAATCAAACACTGGGATACACCAGATTGAAGAGATGGGTTAACCTACAGAATACCTTTATGGCTCTGGATTTACCTCCTTCCTCCTTCTGATGTACTGCCTTGCCCTACTTAAATTTGTTGCATTCTAGGAAGAGCTGACACCTATGCAACTCCTTTTCACAACTACCCAATGCTTGATTTGCCACACTCTGTGTGTATAATTGTGATGGGACGCACCTGCTGTGTTGGCACTGTGGCTAGCCGAAGCTTAGCTACACAGTGTGACTATTATCCTAAAAAGGACAATAAAGGATCATAGCAGCCCACCCCAAGCATCAGACAACACTCATGTTGAGGTAAAAACAGGACTCAGTTTATGTGGAAAAGCACCAGTATTTCAACAGTACAAGGGGTAATTAACATACAATCTACACAGCAAACCACACACAGTTCTCCATCAGGTCCTCCTCTGCACATGGTTCAGTATTTGCATTTAGCCCTCCTCAGCCCAGTAGACATAGGCATCGCTACAGGGGGGCAAGGGGGCTATTGCCCCCACCTAGATTATACCTTTTGCCCCCCCATCGAATTTGGAACCCCATCTAAACGTATGGGCACATGGGGCCCTTCGTTCTGGGGGACCCCTAAAACAGTAGCGTATCTATAGGGTAGGGGGCGAGCGGAGAGGCCGCCTCCCCTGGGCCGGTCTTCAGCAAAATTGTGATCACCCCAATTTTAGGGAGTGCAAGGTCTGTCACTTCAGACCTCAGCTTCCGTGCTACCTAATCACTACGTGCGGGCAAATGATGGCGAGCGCCGGGATATGACATCATGAGGAAGCACCAAAGCAGAGGTCTGAAAGGACTGACCTTGCGTTTCCCCGACTGGATGGAAGATGAGAAAGGTAAGAGATGGGGAGAACGGGGTGTAAGGGCAGTGTATGTGTGTATATATATATATATATATATATATATATATATATATATATATATATATATGTTTATATATCTGTGTGTTTGTAAGCTGCTGTGTGTAAAAGCAGTGTATGTGTATGGGCAGGTGTATGTGTAAGGGCAGGTGTGTGTAAGAGTAGTGTAGATAAATGTGTGTTTGTAAGCTGGTGTGTGTAAGAGCAGTGTAGGTGTGTGTTCATGGGCAGTGTATGTGTGTGTATGTGTATTTATGGGCAGGTATGTGCAAAGGCAGTGTATGTGTATATGTGTGTTTATGGGCAGGTGTGTGTACGGGCAGTGTATGTGTATATGTGTGTTTATGGGAAGGTTTGTGTAAGGGCAGTTTATGTGTGTTTATGGGTAGGTTTGTGTAAGAGCAGTGTATGTGTTTTAATGGGTAGGTGTGTGTAAGGGCAGTGGATGTGTATGTGTTTTTATGGGTAGGTGTGTGTAAGGGCAGTGTAAGTGTATATGTGTGTTTACTGGCACATTTGTGTAAGGCCAGTGTATGTGTGTTTATGGGCAGGTTTGTGTAAGGGCAGTGTATGTGTGTATGCGTGTTTATGGGCAGGTATGTCTAGAGGCAACCTCTGTAAAAAAAAAAAAAAACAACAACAAAAAAACAAAAGGAGCCAACCACAGCTCGGCTCACAACAACCAGGCAGCGTGAGAGTCGTTCTGTCTCTGCACTTATTTCTAAACTATAAAGAAAAGCTTTTGAGTTTCCTCTCTTTCTTATGCCTGAAGCAATACCTAAGAAAGACAGAAAAAATTGAAAGCTTGTCTTTTAAGTATTAGGGTGAAAAAAAGGTATCATTGCATATTGCAATACTCTGGTATTTTGGGATCTTATTTATATATTTAGTTTTTTCAGTGACATTATTTAGAGTCCTGCAAGTCCTGACCCGATGGAGAGTAACACCACACATAAGCCCCCTCCAAAAATGCAGGTACTGCAAATCTGTGTCCAAGCTCCGCAGTCTTCAGAGTCTCTGGTACTTGGGGAAAAGTGGCCTTCTGTACCAGGGGTTAGAAGTAGTCCCAATGGACCCCCTGTACTCACCTCTCCAAAAACAGAACCCCTTCCAAGGCCAGGGCCCATAGTCTGTAGGAAGAAGAAACTGATACATAATATTGCAGATTTTTCCTCTTTGACTGTTTTAGAAATACATCCCTGTCTGGACTGGGAATGTTCATGTTACTTTGCACCTTAAGAAATGTCCCATTTGTCCCTTTTGCCATAGAAACCCCTATGGCTAAATATGGGTGCAAATAAAGCTTACACAGAGGTATTAGACAGTGACCAAACATCTTAATATCAGACCAGCTCTTGAAAAATTGCCTCCTAATCCTTTGCCAGACTTCCCTTAGTGGTGTATTACTCTATGTGAATCTTATATGCTGTTGTACTTATCTTGTATAACATATTCTGTGTTACTTACAGTTTTTTTAAATATGTGTTAGTTAATACTTAATAAATATTTAAGGAAAAAAGAACATTAAAGTGAAGCACTCCATAAAAGGTTCCATTCATGATCAAACCCCTGGAAGCAAGGAGACTCTTTGAACTTTAACTATGTTTCATTCATCAGCATCTTAAACTACACCTGTAGAAACAAATCCTGAGGCACTCGTATCATTCTTCTGCTGTTTTTGTCCTAAAATTAGAATTCTGAGCATAAAAAACTAGAAGGAACCCACAAGCTATAGCTAAATAGAATATGTGAGTCTGGCTGTCTACAACATTAAATTCGAGAAATACTGAGTTTAAACTCCCCAGACTCTAGAAGCCTAACATATTTAAATGAAAACACTTGAGATTACAATAGGATTGTGCCAAAACCTATAAGATGTGTGGCATTGGCATATTAGACATGGGATAGCTGGGTAGAGAGAAGAATGAACATGTCCAGCACAGAGACAGATTTTGGCACGGCTACTATGGCACAAGATCCAAGCCAGACATAGGTCCTCAAATCCAGAAAGACACCACAATGGCCAGCTACCACAGTGAGACATGTTGCTTAAGATAATTCTGGTTTGCATTGTGTGATTTTAAGAGATACATTAACATACCTGCTATGCTTAACTTGCTAGAATCCTTTTGGGAAAACATCTATAATTATACACAAGCTAAGGAACACAATACATTGATACAATTGTTTGTTTAAAAGTCTTTTATAATGTAACCAGGGCTGGGACTATGATTTAGCATTTTCCACCCGTAGGCAAATGATGTTTCCAGCACCCACCTCCAGCATGCACTTCCTCATAGGAACCTCATGGTGATTCCCCCAGGAAGCTGCCTAGTTTGCCTGTTTATGCATATTAGAGCCAGCTCTGCATATACCATTTTGATAAATCCATGTCACTCTTGCATTCTTCTCAAAACAAGAGTTTAGTATTTATTTGAAACTCAATTGCAGTCAACAACATTTTAGTATGGTGGTAATTTAAGACAAGTTGTGTTTCACTGTGTTCATTTGAAAGTAGTTTATCATTCTTGCCACATCTATACACACTGATCAGCCATAACATTGCCTACACAATATTGTGTAGATCCCTCTTTTGACCCAAAACAGCCCTGATCCCTCGAGGTATGTACTCCACGAGACCTCTGAAGGTGTGCTGAAGCAGATCCTTTAAGTCCTGTAAGTTGGGCCTTGTGGGGTGTATCCTAGTGCCATGTTCTCCAGGGGTAAAAAATAGAAAACCCCAAACTGTAAACCACCCACTAGGGCCCCAGGTCGTGCTCTGGCATCCGATGGTACTGTAGTTGACAGGAAAAGCCTTGACCGGTACAAAAAAATTCTGAAAGAACAAAAGGCCTGTGAAGGGTTAACAGCCTCCTAAAAGCTTCATGTCCAGTCCAGTCAGGAAGCAGTCCAGTCCTGAGAGTTGTACCCCTTGCCTTGGGCTCTGTCGTAATTATTGGTGCAGTTAACGTAATGGAGGAATCTGTACCCATTGCTAATTCCGTGTCCACTCATTCAGTGTCTGGTTCTGCTGAACCCCTGCCACCGGATTGTGTCATGGAGCCATAGTACGCCAGCAAGACCTACAGCTATATGAATACATGTTACGTGCCAATGCTACGAGGTAACAACAGCCGGAGGTCGCTCTTTGGGGAGCGGTACGATCAATGATTCCATCATTCCAGTCCTTCGCATTGCAGTGTATTCAGTATTTGCTTCCTGGCCCTGTGCTGTTCCTAGTAGTTCCGTTGGATTCTTCCGATTTTGACCTGGCTTGTGGATAAATCATATGTACGCAAACTGGGTCAGTCCTGTGGATGCAATCTGGGTGCTGGGGCAAGTCCTATGTGTGCAATCTGGGTGCTGGGGCAAGTCCTATGTGTGCAATCTGGGTGCTGGGGCAAGTCCTATGTGTGCAATCTGGGTACTGGGGCAATTTATCTATCTCACGTTAAAATAACACTAGAAATATAGCGGGTAGGGGCATAATTTTCTTTTCTTGCTTCGGGGAGCAAAAAGAGCTGGCTATGTCTCTTTATGAGCAATAGTCTGGGACTACTATTTGGAGTTTAGTTAGGGAGTTGAATATCAAACCATGCATTTTCAGCTACTATTACCTCCAATTAAGGTTACACAGTGAATGGGCCCTGACTTTTCTGATGATAGGTAATAAAGCCATTTACAATAATTTCTCATTATTATGTAAATTGTAGCATGTCAATCAAATTAACTACTTAGGCTTAAATTATTCCTAAAGCAGCTGTCAAACTTCAGCATAACAGGAACTGAAAACAAGGCATTTTTAAGTAGCTCTCTTACACCTCCATGTGGGCAAAACAATATAATCTTCCACGTTGGTACATCCGACAGACTTGAGAAGCACAAACACAGATGGTTTTCATGTTAAAAATTTGAATAAAAATATGTATGGTATGGAAAGTTCCAAGTAGCAAGCTGTGGAAAAATGTAATAATGCCTAATTCACACGCATGCAGTCTAGATAATCAGGACATCAGCCAAGTGCAGTTATTAGGACTGTACCAGAAATAAAGGATTGTGGGCAGCTATTGGCTGTAAAGTTTGTTAAGGCCGTGTTGCAAAATAATTCTCACCCTGCAATGCTCGCACACGTGTGATTTATCACCTGCTGGCCTTAAACTCCCAAGGCCAATTTAACTGGTAGGAAGTCTGATATTTTCATTTAGTAGTTAAAGAAATCACCCTTTATGTCCAATGGTAACCGCAAGAAGAAAAATAAACAAATAAAAAACGTGTAGTTCTGTAGTATGTTGGATAGGTATATTTGTAGTGAATATTTATTTGTTTTTATAAATAGAGGGTCTACCAATGGATGTGTGCGTTATTGATTCAATGGTCAGCATTGATGATCCGCCTTTGTGTTTTGACTTGAAGTCCACCAGATGGTCTCTGTGAATTCAGAACACACAGGTGACCGGTATTTAACCAACTTAGCCATATTGTTGAAGGTCATGTCAGTTACCAGTTTTATACCATGACCATCTCTATAGAGTGACAGGTTTTGCACAGAGAAAGCTATGCCCATACATTAGACATATGCACCGTAACTGTACCTGCAGGGGGCGCTGTTATATTGCAAAACAATGTGGGAAACAGGCACCCGCAGATACTATTTTTACAGCGCTGCACACCCTGGTACATGGTTCACCTTTAATACTCAAGTGTAAACCTAAGTGCGATGGCATATTTCAAACAATATGCCAAATAAATGGGTGGGTACATGGCACAATAGTGTGGCGCTGTTACTGTTATTACATTTTAAAAGACATTTTTAATTTGACAACCTCACAGGTTATACCGAAATGTTTTTATGCTATGGAAGTCATGGAAGATGAGTTCTTCACAGTTATTGTGAACATATCTCATCTGTCTATTGACTCATACAGGAGAACTAGGGGCACCATTAAAAATAAACATCTCTCCTAGTGGTCCACCACCCTCCCCAGAGATACCAGCAGCCGAGAACCCTGTCTGATACATTATGGCACCACAAGGCATGGTGAGCCCTCCCTTCCTCCCTCCTTCATGCACTGTGCTGATGCCATGCATGTATATAACAACATCAGACCAATAGGAAGGAAGAGCTTCCAGGCACACCCTCTCCCCAGATTGGAGAAATGCTCCAGGAGGCCTGATTCATGGAGGAGCGGACGAAGAAAGAAAACAAGGAAAGAAGCAGGCAAAGACATACGACAGAAAAAAGAAGACAGAAGAACAAGAAGAGGCAAGAGAAGAAGCGGAGCTGTTGAAAAGTAGATAGGGACACAGAATCAGTTGGTGAAGAAGGTAGGGAGACATTGAGAGCATCAGAGAACGTGAGAGAATGTGAATGAAAGTATGAGTGTGAAAGAGTGTGAGAGAGTGAATAAGACTTTCCGAATTGAAAAAGCCTCTGAATTTTGTCCGAACTGAAAGGGCAGGAAAAAGACTTGGGGCAGGAAAAAGACTTGCTTCTGCTCTGCTGCCACATGTGATTGCCTTATTTATGTAAGTTTCTATTTTGTGTTTGGATATTGTATCCATTGGATTTGAATAAAATATTACCATTTTTTAAATATAGTTTTCCCTTTTTCTCTATTTTGAGTGCAACTCCCTTTTCTATATTGCATATTACTAGCCTGTGCAAAATTAGTGAAATTCTTCCATTCATTCCCAGTTAATTTTGCTACACTACTGACGGTGAGTCTGTCCATACATTGAACAGCATCATTATGACATGAAAGTTGGAATTGCCACCTTTCTCATTAAGGTAAAAAAGAGACAAAAGTATTCAATATGATGGACTGGGGCACTGCTGCTGTAAATGATATATATATATATCTACACCGATCAGCCATAACATTTTCAACACCTGGCTAATATTGCGTAGGTCCCCCTTTTGCCGCCAAACCAGCCCTGACCCATCGAGACATGGACTCCACTAGACCTCTGAAGGTGTGCTGTAGAGCCCTGCGCAGGACTGTTTTCTTTATCCCGATTGTGCCCGCTTTTAGAGGTATGCCTTATACCCCCTATATGCCACTGTACAGCCACTGTACAGAACGAGTATGCGTGATTGAGGGAATAGATTATCTGTGAATGATTAGTATCTGTGAATGAGAGAATGAATGAGAATCTGTGAATGAATACTTATCTTATTAGAGGTCAAATAGAGGTCAGACTATAAGACTAAGATCCAGATCCCCCGCAGTGCTGCAGGGGACCTGGATCCTCCTCTCTGACAGCAGGTAAACATCTGCGGGATGCGCGTACACAAACCTCTGCTGCTGAAGTGTCAGCGGAGGTTATCTGCGCACATCGCACAGATGCCCACCTTCTACCAGCCAGTAGAAGAGGCACCAAAGTATGGCGCCTACTTTGCCTATAGGAAGCTCCGTTCATGTATGTGTTAGTGTACAATGTAAGACCGAGTGGAGTATCAATGCAAAGTGTTAGAATGAGCGTGCGTGGGGGGGGGTCACCGTAGTAGAGTGTTAAAGTGTGTGTGTTTTTATTGGGTGTCCGCATACAGTGTTAGATTGTGTTGAGTGTTAGTGTATAGTCCTACAGTTGTGTGTGGTATCAGTGTACAGTGTTAGAATGTCTATGTACATTGTTAGAGTGTGTGTTAATATACATTGTTTGAGCTTTAGTCTACGGTGTTAGAATGTGTGGTGTTAGGCAGAGTGAGTGTTTGCATATAGTGTTAGAGTGTTTGATCCGGGAAGGCGGTGTGCAGAGTGACATGCAGGAAGCAGAGGAAGTTAGCACAACCCGATTTGGGCTGCCGGCTTAGTTAAGTTTTACAATACACAGTTTCACCTAACACCTACCTACTAAGCACTTACTGGGTACCTTACTGACTACTTAACTATACCACCAAAAGGACAAGATAGAAGAGGGAGCTCTCCTTTAAGAAGACTTCTAATTCAGAGTAGAAAAATGCAGTGCTGTAATATGAATAAGTTATTTTTAAAGTGATCTTGATCAATACATAAATTGGCTGTATCCTTTACTAGAAGACTTAACTACACTTATCAGGGAAGAGAAATGTTCCAAACTTAGGTATAAATAAATGAGCAAGTCGTTCACATTCTGAACCTTATCGACCCGACAACCTGCATCATTTCTCAATATATCAGTAGCTCTTTGCCCTTTAGAAGCTGTTGAGGTTGCTTGACAGGTTTCTTATGTAAGTCAAAACAGGTTTTTCAGGCTTCAGTTACAGAACCTTGGATAAGTAGTAGGCTGTGCATTTACGTTGGACATATCAACCACTCAGTTCATATTTCTTTCTCATTACATATATGAATTGTATAGTATTGACATATCTGGAAACTTTATAAACTAACTGACCACTTGATAACATGGTAATAAGATAAGAGCCTAGGCTGCTTACAGGGAAACTCAAAAATGTCACATTAAAAATAATACTTTAAAAATATTGTAATGTTTTTTTTAAAACATGATGTTTTGGGGCAGTTGAATATTAGGTTGACTCCTTAAGAAACTGCCTTATGGTAAACTCTAGAATGTTTCAGTCTTAATCACCCAGCAAGACATGCTGACTAATGAAAAGGGCTTCATTAGATAAACAAGACGTGTTAGCACTGCTATAAGGAATCAGCTCAATGCGGTATCTGAACAGGGAAAGTCACCCCAAATATGACATGATTGCCTGCAATGGCAGCCTTTAGGTCTGAGGATAAGGGAAGTTTATTGGACCAAAACGAAATGAATGCCAAAACCTTGAAACCAATAAATTACTAGAGGATTATATAACCTTTAAACCCAAGATGATAAATGATTCTTTACTTCTGTAGCATGCATTGATTTAATAATGAAAAAATATCAGTCTTTCCGAAAATCTTGTTTTTGCAAAAATTATATTTTCTTCATTACATTTTCACATTACATTTATTAATAGAACGTCAGTAGATTCTGTAGCACTATTACATTAGGGGGGCAATGAAAATGAACAATAACATTAAGATTGACCAGATACATGTTTTGGTTCTGCAAAACCTATGATGCTTAAGAAACACATGTAACCTTTGCTTTTTATGTTTCTTGCAGTGAATATTTACATCATATTCTGCATTTTGTATACTGTTGCTCTCTCTTACGCGTATACTGGTTATGATATTTTGAAACATAGCTTCTGAAACCTATCATACGTGTAGGTATGTTAAATTGTGGCAGTAACTGATGTAGCCTCATGAGGTGTTGGCTTAGAAGCCCGAGGCTTCGTGTTCTCAGTTACACCCTTTTCAGCAGAGACAGCACTTATCCTGGTCTGCTGCATTCATAAGGTAATTAAGGGTGTAAGAGATGTGTATCCCCCATGTGCATTTGTGATGTGTACATTTACAGCCTCAGAGCCTCTTACCTTTCCATAATAACCACTTTTATTAATTTATTGATTGCTGACCTTCAAAACTTATATCTCATGCCAAATAGGGTATCCTGGAAATTGCTGTAGACTGCTTTTCACATTATGTTTAGACAGTAGGAATGAATATAAATGTCTATCATGTGGCTCAATTCAAGAATGCTATCACGGTTACAGATAACTAATGTTATAGAGGAAACAGGTTCATCACAATTTGAAATTGGTTTAACAATAATAACACTGATAAGTACTTTGTCATAAACATCAGTTTTATTTTTTGTTCACAAAGTACTTTAATATGTATTTTTCTTTGGTGAGGCTGTCTGGGACATTTACCTGTTGCTCCATCGGTAGATAAAATTGGTGTTCATTAGGTTGTTTCTCATGGAACCACCTCAGAATGGAGGAAGTAGAATAGCAAGTGCTACATATTCACTAATGTGTGGTTTTGTTACAGATCAAATAACTTACGAGGTGCCCATTTTGCGCAAAATAATAAGCCAGTGATATCACAACAAGCACCTTGTGAATTCCTGGAGATAATTAATGTAAGCGTCTGTGACGGCCCCGGGTTAATCGGTGCCGTCTGTAATAGTTATTGTTTGTGTATACTACAGTGCCGCCGAGGTTCCTGAAGAGCTGCGTCCTCTGCTATGATCACTTGTCCTTTTTTTTTTTTTTAGGACAATAGCACCACGGTGTAGCTCAGCTTCGCCTAGCACAGTAGCACACTGGTTCTGTCTAGCGGTGAAGGGGTTAATCTCTGGTGTCCTGACAGGAGGAAGCAAGATTGGCGGGAGTACCCAGTCGGGGTACAGGTCGTTCCCGTCACAGCGTCCAAAAATAAAAGACCTTTAAATGATTGAACCTGTGCTTTTGAAAGTAATAATATACACAGGTGACACTCAAAGAGTAACCAATACTGGATAATATCCTCTGCAGGCAGGAATTAGCATGATACGCGGTGTGATTGTTTGCTGTGCTAACA
Organism: Spea bombifrons; assembly: GCF_027358695.1. Lineage (NCBI taxonomy): Eukaryota > Metazoa > Chordata > Amphibia > Anura > Pelobatidae > Spea > Spea bombifrons. The sequence goes on along the minus strand of NC_071097.1, from coordinate 17,913,752 downwards.
CACAGGGAGTGGTAGAGCATACAAGCAACACAAACTCCCCCTCCTAAGCATGTTTTGAATAGGTGGGCTGAACAAAGAAGTAATAAATACACAGATACTTCTTTGTGATGTATTATATGCAGTATGACAAGACCAAGCATACTAGTCATCCTCAACTACCAGTGATGGTCGAGCAAGTAAAACTCCATATTTGTGAAGGGGTGGCAAAATATTACACCCATTTTTTAAAAAATACATTTGTTTGTTGTGATATACCATTCATTCTAAGTATATTATGTTATTGATAGATCCTTGTGATTCACTGCTATGTGATGGCTCAATATGACAAATTAATCCTCAACGTGAAATGTTACAACGTGACCTATCTAGACCGTATTGGATAACACAATCTAAAATTATTCTACATAAGATCAAGCCATTCAATGTTGCTGGACTGAACAACACGGTATAATGGAACTTTATTTTTTTCTTGTAGCTTTTAATATTGTACTTTTGCCTCTTCTCTAGTTTATGTAACATTGTTAATGCTGTTCTGCATAGAAAAAGGTTAGCCACAAAGCATAGTGGTACCATGGCTAATTTTTATTCTTGGTTCATAGGACTATAACTTAATCGCCTATGACAATTCATAAATAACGTACCCTGGTAAAGTAGCAGCTGTCGCATTCATTCACAAAAATAACAGCTGCATTAATCCATTATAAAAGAACTGTGGCTGCTAAACTTAACACTTAACACTCAAAAAGCAAGAGAAGAAACCGCGATAAAATCTGGGAATATTTCCTAGGTTTGGATAGAAGTTGACCAGGGGGCCGGGAGTAATATCATTCTCATCAATACACGGGGACACTAGATCCACAGAGCACTGGAGGTTCTGGAGGAGTTCTCAGGTGGGAGCCTTTGGCATCCAGTATATCACGATGCTTCAGACAGTGTGGTGGGCAGCATTAGGAATTACCATTGAGTCCAGCTGGAGTTTGTTCAGCTGTTTTTGTTTGTAAATGTTATCACCTGAATAAATAAATATTTTTAGCCCTAGCTTAAATATTTATTATAAGGATGCATTTATTATACAAACAAATATATTAATAATAATGCAGTTTTAATACCAGATAGTAAAATCTAAATACAGGCACAGCAGTCTCTATACAAAGGGGACAATAGATGTCTGGAGAGCCATAGACAGGTAGTCACCTATGTGCTGTGTCACTGGTCAGCTGTGCCAGAATCACCTATGTGGGCCAAGTGGATCATGGATGAGGCCTACATGGTTTAAAAGCGTGGTCTATGGGTTTCTTGGTTGAAAGTCACTGCTAAAAGACATTTCTAAGGTATAATAATAAAAGCTGGCCCCTGAACACCACACATCCAGCGCTATTTCCGAACTGTGAATCAGGTGACATGTGACCCACAGGACTTGGCCCCAGCTGACACTGCCTCGGTTGCACAACGCATTAAATAAACCACACTACTGCACAACACAAAGTAACGTAACGCACTTTAACTGCCGGCCACTTCATCATACAACCTGCACTCTGTCACATGACACCACACTCTGACACATCACATTCATTCCTCCCATCCCATCTTTCCCCTAAACGTTCCGCGCCCACTTGTTTCCATGGTTACCCCCTGACTTGGCGCACCCCTCCCAAGTTACGTTTCACCCTCCGCATAGCATTTGTTCCACGCCGCAAGCTTAGTTGCCATTGACGTCGCTGGTGGGCGGGGCCGACTTATCTTCCTGGTTCTGGGCAGCCCTTCCCCTCCTCTGCCCCCGGGGGATACAATATTCGGCGCTCCATCTTGGCAGCAGTAGGTTTCCCAGCTTCCTCCTCCCTTTTGCATTGCGGGTGCAAGTGACGCAGGACCCCTGACCAGGTGAGCCGACCCCGCTACAGTCCACGGGGGGTATCTGTGTAACTTTGGGGTATGTGCCGCCCCCTGTTCAAACCCGGTAGCGTAACACTGCAGAGATTTAACACCGGGAGAAGTCAGGTGCCAACTTTACTGCGCAGTGAGCCGGGAGAGCCCGTTCTGCAGTCCGCATGTGACATGCGTCCGGGGAGGAAAAATCGATATGTCATTAAGTAGAATGGACTGCAGTATATTATTGTATCAGTCCTTCGCCTAACCTTCGCAGCCGCACCCAAAAGGTTATTCGCTCTGCGGCCAGACTGAAGCTGCACGAAGTGTTTCCCTAGATTTAGTGTGAAAACTTTACTGTGGCCCCGAAATCCCGGATTCTTGTATACTGATCAAGGTGCAGTCCCTGTGTCTGACAGCCCCTCTAAAGAATAATGTGTTTTGGGTTACATTCCTCCATTTAAAAAAAAAAAAAAAAAAAAAAAAAAAAAAAAGCACATACCTGATCCTGACCCCGCAGCTCCCCTCCTCCTCCTCCTCATCATCATCCTCATTGAGGATTCTTGAATCAGGAAAGCTTTCCCATTGAAATCACCGGGCGCATGTTTTGTGCGACCGCACTCCATTGGTTTTGCCCTAGCAGCTCTGGAGCTGACTGGCGGTATGTATGTCACGTGTACAGAGATGCGTTCCTCCGAACACGTCTCCCGGATGCATTACCGGGGGGCACAAACATTTAAAGGGACCACGCAGCTGTCACTGCAATAAAGCGCATATGATGGCTGGAGTGTCCCTTTAATTAGCATCATATAAAGGTGATGAGCTCCAGCGCAGTCTGCATTTAAGAAAATGTCATAACTGTATGTTTTCACCTGAAACCTCACTCTGTATTCTGCTTTGCCGTAGTGCACTGTATATATTCGGCTGTACAGCGCTGGGGCATATGATGTAAATCAATAATTAGACCAAATCAATTTATTTTACATGTCGACACTTGCTTGCTTGGCATCTGAACAGTGTTTGTATTCTAACATGAAGTTTCTATCAAGACTTTTGAAAAGAACAATATATTATGTTTTGTTTCAACATGTGAAACTAATTCTAAAATCTGTAATTATGAACTTGCCAGCAGAATGTATAGGGCAAAAATGTCCGGATAGAAGCTGCGGCTCCAGTGCAGAATCCCCCACCGCATGTGTAAGGTGTACACCGAGTACATTTTAAGGGACCTCTTATAATATGCATTAAAGTGCATATGATGACTGGAATGTCCCTTTAATGTCATCTTTCCTTTCTTTCTCCTATGACGAGTATCAGAACATTAAGCGCATCATGCTTTTAAATACATGAATTAGACAATTTATAGATTCGAATAAAATACTTTATTCTGTATGTTAGAATCCCCCAGTCTTCACGTGTTCTGCGGGGTGTTCTGTGTTAAAGCTGACCACGGCATCAATTAATGACCGGAAGTTGGGTCATAGAGGCAGAGTACACATTTTCAGTAATTGTTTGCTGTTCTAGATTAAAATATTAATAATTCAATACAATCAGCATCATTTTTTAAATTTATTATTTTTCCTTTCTCGCCATAAACGCATCTTGGTTACCCTAGTGCAGTGACTTACCGGTCCAGAATCTTTTTTTTTTTTTTTTTATAATATGTAACCCAACGTTACATATTATAAAAAAAAAAAAAAAAGATTCTGGTTTCTAAAGTTTGAAAAGTCCAATTAGTAGGAACATTTCATAGGTTGCTCCTGTGATCACAGCTGGACTAGCAGATTGTCAATTATCATTAGGCTTTTATTAGGGTTTTAGTCCATACAGACACTTATGAGGACTGTCCTTGCGTTGCGGGTTGTCCGGTTTGATCCTGCTATTCCCATTGAGCTATGGCTCTTTTGCCTCCGTGCTTGTGCTGTGTCGCTGGCCAGCTGTGCCACCTCGAGTAGAGATAAGACCACTTACGAAACCTTGCACCAGAATTGGTTTTCATTTCTAACGCCTGTTCTCTCCATCAGATCATTTATATCTCATGTTAACTGAAGGTGGCACACATGCTTCTTATGCATTGGTGTATTTATTCTTTGGTGCCTCCGCAGACCCGAGCTAAGACAGCCCCCCATCACCCCCTTAGCGGCTGTTGTCCTTATGGAAGATCGCTGGGATATATCCTACGCCTGCACTCCATTTTTCTTATCATAGAGCAAAAGCTATGGAATGGCTATAGATCCCCTTGAGGTCTTGTAGACCCAGGGGATGCATCTAGTAACTAGAGAGAGTATTAATGATGTCAAGAAGGTATCACAGGGATCGGTGTTAGGTATTTTTATTTATTTTGATTCCATTCTGTTTGAAATGTTTTGGCTCATGCTGATTGGGGGGGCACAGCTCGATATTCTGGGGATCAGTAGGTAGGGATATAATATTTCCATCCCCTGATGTTAGTGGTCTGCTTTGTGAGGATGTAATATTACATCTATTATATACATGCAATATAAGTACGCCTTTTAAAAGGAGCCTGAGCATTTGTTTAGTCCACATACCCAAGCATTGTTCCGGTGTAAATGCTACTGCATTGCTTACCGTCTTGCTGGCTCTGTCTGTACGGCAGATGTAGGAGCAGGGAGTGGCGGTGCATTATTCCTTGCCTGGTCATTAGAATAATGGCACTTGTTTTCCTGAATGCCCATGGGAGAAAATCAGTTTGTTTACAAAGTGGCTAATTGCCTAACATTTCTATGTAATCCAATAGCCCAGAAAGCTGGTTCCTACCAAGGGCAAAAAATGCATGAATCATGGACCTATCGTGAACGGCGCACGTTTTATATATAGAACTGTTACATGTTTGACAGGATTAGAAACACATTACCAATGTTTAGAACAGATTGTGGTGCTAAAGGTGGAGCAGAGTTGTTTTTTTTACCTCCTTATCGTATGTATAAATTGTTGTTTACTTAATTTTATGTTTTTCCTTGTTTGGGAGCCATTATCGTAGCCTCCTAATGCAGCCAATTAATATAAGGACTTTTAATGGCTAGCTGGCATGTAGAAGCTTATGGTAGATGACTCTTGTATCTGTAGTTTGTGTAGTGGGAGGACTTTCTCCTGTTGGGTGAGCTGATCTCCAGAGACGACGTTCGTTGAGTGGGCCCGGACCCAATTAGAGAAGCTTTTAAGTGCTTTCGCCTCCACCCTGGCTTTGGCTTATCCCGCTCTAAGAATTCGACTTTGCTTATCTTAAATAGGAAGCTAACTATTCGGAATCAAACGGTCTCCAAA